>NC_058054.1:20579861-21179861 GCF_020085105.1 Siniperca chuatsi
AAACTTTACATTAAAAATCACGGACAGTCTGTCTAGTAAAAACAAAGCGTTGAGCAAAGCAATGACCATGAAAATCCAAAAATACAGCGATCTTCTACATGATGAGTCATATTACAGGACATCACTGATGTCAGCTGCTTTACACAAACAAACCTGTGGGGGGACTAACCCATTGGTTTATTTATCATAATTAAACAAACAGCCATGATAGAGGCCAGAGCGGGTTCAGAAGTGAAAGAGTGAAAATGTAATTCTGCTGGCTATCGACACCACTCCTTATCAATAAAGATGAGAAACATACAATCAAAGTGCAACTAAAGAGGGCCAGCGACAGCACCAGCCTTACTCAACTTGTGTTTGCCTGCTTTGCCTCTTTTTGACAACTTAAGCACATAATCGTTTAAAACATGTCCCGTTTCATCAAATGTTCAAATAGCTTGAACAGAAATTACCCATCATAGTTTTCTTTTGTTAAAAAATATAAATATCTCTTGTGTAAAAAAATATCACAGGTGATTTATTTTCTTTGAGTACAAATAGAAAAAAGAAATTCTTGGCAAAATTTTGTCAGTCAGTCTCCAGAAAGGGAATAAAGACGATGGGTAGAAGATGTTTGTAGGACATGATGGAGCTGTGGTACTTTGGGATGAGCTTTGCAGGCAGTCGGTACATGGATGGGTCGGAGGGACGGGGAGACTGGGCGGCCACTGCCCCTCCTGGAGGACCAGCTGCAGTTTGGTTGGCTTTGTTCTTCAAGTGACCTTTGACCTTTTTAAAGAGTCTTTGCTCTCAGGAGACACTGCACTCGCTGGCCAAGAAGGGCTCATCTTCCTCATCACCCTTTAACCCTTGCCCATAAGTGGGGAAGTAGGGACAATTTTTCACCCCAATTCAGTGTCTATTAGTCAACATCACCAAACTCTGGAGCCTTCAGTTCTGCTGTGTTCTGGATGGTTCCACCTCACTTTGGCCCAGCGGCTCTGCCTCCGTCCTGCATCTCTTGGCCGGCCTTTCATGTGCTATTGCCGTGTCTCTGTGGTCCAGCAGAGGCTCCAGAGAACCATTTTGGTCGTGGCTGAGTGCACTGGGTTGGCTGCAGCCGTTGGAGTTGTTGTCTGAAATGGGAGGAGGAGCTTCCACTAATGGATGGGAGGGACCGTTGGACTGAACTGACTCAGGTTTGACTTGATTCACTGAGGGCAGCGGAGCGCCATCCACTGGGTGGCTTGAGTTGTGGCTTGCAATACCTGTCAAAGAACAATGAAAAATAAGTGGATGGAAATGATGGATGACAGAAATTACAATAACTGTAATAGTATCTAGCTATGCAGATGCTTTTGGATTTAGTTGACCAGGTTGAGGTATTAGTCTCTCAGATTTCTGCCTTCATCTGGATACAATGGAGGTGAATGTGATGTGCACTCACGATGTTCAGTAGAACTACTTTCTAACTTAGAAATAGCCCCCATTAAAATTGTTGACAACGTGGAATATCCACAGTAACAAGGACACCTTTTATGGAAACAGTTATTGTTGCTTAAATGTCATTTGTCAACGCTAGTTTTCCAATTTTCAATTGAATTTCCAAAGTAATGGGGTGGAGGCAAAAGAAAAACCAAACTAAATTGATGGCTACAGGGGCGTCATTTAAGCCAAAATTCTGGGGGGGCACAATTATAGTGGGGGGTATGGGGTCCTTCCCCAGAATTATTTTTTTTTTAAATAACGACGTAATTTTATGCAATTTTACATATATATTCAAATACTTTGGGGGGATTATTTTAAAACTTCACTAAATGATTTTTGTAGCTCAGTAATCTCCCACTTTATATTAGGGTAAATATCGTAGAAAAGGTTTCGTAGTCATCTGGACACTTTTCAGAATCAAGACGTTTCGGCTCCCATCCGGAAGTCATTCTCAGTTGTGAAAAAATGTTACGGGAACTAGAAATTTAAGCTACTCTGTTACATAAGCCCTGCCCTCAGGAAGGAATCTACCTGAGTATCTGTTAATAGCTAGTTTCACCTGAAACTGACCTAATTGTTTCCAAGATGGCCCAGTAATCAGTAATCAGGCCTATTGTTTTCTGGCTGCACCTCCCTCATCACTGTTAATGGTTAACAGTGATGAGTCAGTTTCAGGTGAAACTAGCTATTAACAGATACTCAGGCAGATTCCTTCCTGAGGGCAGGGCTTATGTAACTCAGAGTAGCTTAAATTTCTAGTTCCCGTCCATTTTTTTCGCAATTGAGAATGACTTCCGGATGGGAGCCGAAACGTCTTGATTCTGAAAACAGTGTCCAGATGACTACGACTGAAACCTTTTCTACGATAGAACACTCCTGGACGAATGAGGGACTACACTGTATTAGGGTAAATACTGTATATTTATCTAGAGATTTTCATGTCAATTCTTTGTGCTGTTATGGTTACTGAAAATGACACTCATTCACTCACTTCTACACTGCTGCCACTTCTCTTGAAAAAGCAATAATAGCCAAGTGCAATTTTCATGTCTGTCTGCAAGACTCTAAAGGAACCCCTAACTCTCTCCAAGTTCACTTCCTACTTGCATTTCATTTTCACATGTTTGGAAAAGGGACTGATGCTCAGATCTACTAACCACTTCAGCAACACACCATTAAGCTGGAGCCTACATCTCCTCCAGCACTGATGCGCAACAGAGTGCTGTGTGCGCACATACCTGCTGTTGCGAACCGATTTCATCCTGCGACTTTTGGAAGAAACCAATAGGGAAGGGGGTGTGTGACTTTTAGAGGTATGATCTATGACATAATTAGAAGAATAATGTTTGACGCATAATATAAAATGATCATAACTACATATTATAAAAAGTAGTAAAATTTAATATAAAATAAATATTTAAAAAATCCAGCTTGAATGGGCATGACGCCACTGGATGGCTAGATACCATTAGTGCTATCTAAAGATTTGTTTACACATACACTTCCATGTCATCATAAATTTTGGGTGATCCAGGCAACATTTCAGACATGATGTTTACTATGTCAAAATGAAAATGAGGCCAAGTAAAGTTCAAGATAACTAAAACAGTAGACCTATCAGAAGATAAGTTAAAGAAGATAAGAAAAAAAACAAAACTGTCCCAGACTAATGTGAAATTCAAGACGTGGTAATGTGAATACTTTTTAGTTAAGGTCTTGATTTAGATTTAATAACTGTCCTTTGCATTCATCAGCTCACCGTTCTGACTGCTGCTGTCTTCCCTCTCCGAGTGGCTGGCGCTGCTGCTGGAGGTGGTGGGAGGAGGAGACGCCGCCCTACTGGACGTCGCGCTCTCCGTCTCGTCCAGTAATCTGTCCATGTAGTCTCTGATGACACACAACAGCACACATGCCGTTACACAAAACCTATGGTTCTAAATACTAGCCAAGTGTATGTGGTCTGGTCTGTCATATTTTTCTAACCTAACAGTGATTGCAGGTGGGTCCTAGTTAGGGTGAATTGTAGTGTTTCATACAAGCTTCTTGTTGCAATACATGTAATCAATCTAAACGATTTGCTGTGGAACCGTGTGGTGCTGTGATTACTGAGGTGGTATCACCAGGTATGTTGCCACATCCAGGAGGTGTTTCATACAGCAAAATTATCTGTAAAGCCAAGCTCATTTAATAAATTCACACTTATTTTTAGTTGCAAATAAAATTAAGTTTTAATTATTATATTTTTAATTGTTTCCATAAAACAGGTTTAAGTAGGCTTGAGCTAATATACCATGAAAATCCATCCTTACAGACTAGGTTAGTCCCGGTCTTGATAGCTTTATCTTAGATTTGCTGCTGTTACATTTCTTTGGCTGAACTAAAACAAGGTCTTCTCTTTACTGTTCGAGCCTGGCAGTACATTAATGTTATACTACACCCATAAATTACAGTGACAGACAAAATAAATATATTTTTACTAATTTGACATAAAATGCAATTATAATCAGATTAGAATTGCCTACCCAGTGCTCAGGTGTGCCTTTGAACAGCACATTAGACTCCTCGTGTTTCCTCATGCACAATATTGCAGAATGAGAACTGATGGATATTAAATAAAGCTAATTAAAATAGTTTTTACTATTACCATGGCTGAGGCATCAGTACGAAAGTAGAAAGTAACAGACACCACATTTCAGGGGAAGCATACGTTTGTTATCTGAGACCTAAATCCACATGGGATACCTTCACAGGAGTAGATCATCTCAGATTCTACACAGAACAGACTCCAGCAATAAACTCAAGTAAAAATACCCCAGTACCCCTTCTAAAATATATGACCTGTACTCCAAAGTCATCCATGAATAAACCTTCCACTATATGCTCATGTATTCTCAATGTAAACCCATCCACCACCTTAAAATCCACTGAAATGCCATTGAGATGTTATCGCCTTTTGTTTTCTAAAAAGGGAAACTCATCTTATTTTTCACAAATTTAAGATCTGCACATTTAAACAAAGCTTAATGCATAATGTGCGTCTGCAAAAAGGACTCACCACTGGCTGTATTTTCACACAAAAACAAATTGAGAATCTATTTTCATTAATAAGTGTGATGTTTGTATTGTGGTTTTGAATCACGAAACCTCTATTGGAATATTACAAACAACAAACATAACCAAACACATCAACCTGAAACAGGAATACAGTTCCTTCCATTAATAATTTACAATGTCTATATTAGCAATGTCCTTCACTATATATATATATATATATATATATATATATATATATATATATATATATATATATATATATATATAAAATATTTTTATATTATTTATTTAAACTTACGTGACACCAGGGTGAAGGTTGTATTTCCTTTTCCCAAGTCTGGTTTGCTGTGCAAAGAAATCATAACGCTCAGACTTCTTCCACATGTAATAAAAGGCCACACATTCTCCTACAGACCTAGTTCTCACCTGAAAGATTTAATTCAGCAGACATGAAATAACCATTATTACCATCGTCTGAAGATAGATTCAGTACAATTCCAAATAAGAGACAAATCAAATTATTGCTTGGGAAAGGTCATATGATCTACAGACACTTTAACACTGTAAAAACTAAGAAATTTGATTTGTCTCAAAATGCAACAAGGTTGAAATGTAACCAATTCCAACCCTGCACATCCAATAGTCACATAACAGCAAACACATTAAAATACATTTAAAATCATTGTCATAATTATCAAAATTATTTTAATCTTAATATATGGTCATGACATATTAATCAGAAATGTGTCTTTTAAACACTTCTCTTACCTTGTTGGCCTGTATTAAATGAAAGTCTTTCCCATAAGCTTTTAGTCCTTGCTCAAAATTTCTACATTCCTCTTCAGTCCAGACAGATAGCTCCTCTGTTACAGAGAGAAGAAGTGTTAATCTTGCATCTGCAAGATCTTCTTAAAAATAAAACTCAGATGATCTAAGTGCAGAACATTATATTACCCCAAAAACGTTTCAGAGAAAACTCAAAGTAAATATGTGAAGGACATTGTGGCTTGATCGTCTACGTACCTCTGGCTGCTTTTACATTAAACCTAAGTCTTCTTAAAGCTTCCTCTGTGTCGAAGTCACATTTCACCAGTTCATACAATGCCTACAGGGAAACAAATGATCAAACAAGTTTACATTACCCATGTGAAAAGCTATAAACATAACATGTAATACAACTTGATGACAACTCATTTGATCTAAAGCAATGCTTTCATTCATTCAACATTTTAGTCCTTCTCTCAACACTTTCCGACTTCCCTACGTGTCTGTTTCACTCAGCCCCAAGCCCATTCCTTCCTACTCAAGATGCAAATCTTTAAAAAGTGGCTCGAAAATATACTGTTTCATTTTTAAAAAAGGCTCAGAATGTAACTAGAACAGCTGGGCACTGTAGCCTTCAGGCAACATCACTCAAGACAGGAGTAAATAGTGTATTTCAGCCACGGATTGATACACATTTAGTGACTCAAAAAAAACTACAGGGACCATATTCAGTGTAATAAAGGAACATGCCACTAAGTGTGGCTCCCTGATGTGTTTTTAAGGCTTTTTGGACAACAACAAAGATCTATGGCAACGAGGAAAAAGATACAGCACGCTTTGGTAAACGGAAAATAGTAGATTCAATGTACTGTTGGTTTTGGTGTTTTCATGGGATTTGTTCACAATAAGAAAAATATAAAACTTTGGCCAGCCTCATCCTTCAGTACAAGCTATGGATATATTGCTCTCACCTGTTCATTGTCTTTGATATGGGATCCCTCTGGGATTGCATCCACTCCCTTCTCCTCTCCCGTCCGCCTTGATGCCTCTGTCAAGAACTCCACCACTTTGCCTTCAGGAAGACACTCAGGGTTCCACAACAACTGGTCATCATTTTCATAAACTACAGGGCAAATTCATAGAAGACAGGCAATACAATATCAACCATTTGTCTACTGTACCATCTTTAGTTCTTTTGAACCCAGAAAGGACACGCAGTGTTACAGCTTAAATATGCAGATGTTGACAGAGAGACAACAAACAGTCAGCTTACCTCTTTCATTGTCTTTATATTTACACAGGCCAACAGGGGTTTCTGCCTGATACATGGAACCCACCATGATTTCCTGTTGGGTATACACACACAGTTTAGACTGTCTTACAATTACTTCATAAATGTATAACAACTATGAAACCTGCTTGCACCTTACAAAACAGACAGGGATCCAATTTCATTTCGTCACAAATTTTCAGCACACATTTGGATTTTTGTGAATACATTCTTCCACTGTAAATATTTCAGATTATTCCATTAAGAAAAGCTAACTCTGCACTGCAGTGGGCACAGTGTATTTTTTGAAGCCATAAATCTACCATAATGGCAACTTTGACAGCTGAGTATTTATAAAAATCAAAAGGATTAGACAAAAGTGAACTGACACTACACTTGCTGCAAATCCTGACATAAATAGGAGGTAGTCTGTAAGCAAATCTGATCAAGGCATTTGGCATTTAAAACAAACCATGCTGCTTTAGTAATATAAATCCAATTGTAATCTGACAGTACAAGTGTAAATAAAGTTCTTACACACCTTTTTCCAGTCTTCAGATGGAACATAGTCCTCATCTTCATCTGACTCCTCCTCTGCATCATTATTACCTGAGACACAATGTGATATCCATTTAACCAGCTAAATCCCACAAGAAAATCTGCAGGGTTTTCTAATATAGACAGCAACACATAAAATTTAGTTGCAACAAGAGGAAAGAAGAGAAAGAAAATTAGGTTAAAATGGCACATACTTTCAAAGTACTTGAGTTTTTGGGGGCGAATAAGTTCTGCTGTGCCAAGGGACCTGACTGGGCGTGTGCGACCTTCAGAGGTTACCTGGGCCTCATCCCCCTGTCCTGATGAGTTCTTAACACGCTCACCCTGAAAACCCACAAACATACACAAAAAGGTTGCAAACAATGCTGAAATTACACAAAACAGTCAACACAACAAAATGTATTAAGTTTATGGACCATAACCATATCACTGTTAAGAGACTCAACAAACACCAACATACCTCATTTCTCTTCAACTCGCCAGTGCTTCTGCTGCTTTCATCATTGTCTAGGTCCTCTTCCTCATCCTCTTCCTCGTCATCCTCTTCTTCCTCTGGTTCTTCCTCCTCCTCTTCATCCTCATCTGCTGGTGAACCGCCCCCATAACCATACAGATTCAGCAGCTCGTGAATGGGCATCTCTCCTTCCTGTGTGAAGAAAAGTGACCTTGTTTTGTGGTGGTTAAGACTGTTAAAATGCTGAGCTACACAGGAAATTCTTTTTACCAGATAGGGCTGACAAAACCAAATATGAGCTCAAAGCCTGAAACTCACCCGTGCAAGATCTTCAATCTCATTGGCATTGGTCTCATCTGATGCCTCCAACATTTCCTCTTCCTCCAGGGTGCGTTCATCATCAAAGTCATGGACAAGCATGTCTGCCGATGGGTCGAAATCATGGTCATCGGAACCTGCTGAACCTCCTAGAAAAGTAATTCCAAAAATGTAAGCAATATTGAACATTTAGACAGAAAATATGACTGAATGAAACATTTACTTAAGAAAATTATGAACAAATCCAATCAAGTCCCAACCAGTTTTTTTTTTATATATATTACAGATATATTCAGGTATAGGGGTGGGTGATATGGAAAAATTCTTCTATCCCTGTATGTGAAATTTTATATTCACAATATTCAATTATATATAATTAATTATATAATTATAAAATTATATTGCCATTTTTATCAAAATTCAATTAAACCTCTTACAGATAAAATACCCAGATAGGAATGTCCATTTTGGCAAGTCCAGGGAACTGATTACCAATAATCAAAGTACTTGATCACACTGATGCAAAAATCCTTTAAATCTAATATTACCATATAAGGAATCATACTCATTGATTTACAGCATTTCCCACAATGGCCTAATACAGCCACAGATATTAAAAAGGGACTGATACCAGGGCATAAAGACTATGGCAAAACAGTAGACAAATTTACATTGTGTCACAATATATTATAATCTTATTGCCTAACAATAGCTTGAATAAATAAATTGCAGAAATCTTCTCATAGGTTTGACTTGTAGTTACAAATTACACATAATTCTGATTAAAAACATGTTTTACCGTTGTTTACTAATATAGCTGGTGTAAAGTGTAAGAAAATGTATTATCTGGAAACATTTAACATAAATAATTAACTAATTTATTATTGTTGTCGTTGACGTCGTTGTTAACAACATAAAAACAATAAAATCATTTCAATTTGGGAATAATGGCAGGTTCCAATCCTGTGTTTTGGATTTTGGTGCTTTCCTTCTTTATATTTAGACCTAAATTGTTCCTTTGAGTATCAAACTGAATACGTATTATATTTATATTATTTCAGTTTGGACAATAGATTTCAAACCTATGCCATCCACCCAAACAACAACAGAAAGGCTCCAATTTTATATACCTGGGCTCGAATTCCCGAGGGAGGGCTGGAAAACGGAAAAGAGGAACATAAATAAAGTTAAACAGCTTCAGAGGCAAATATCTCATAAGATGTACAATTAGAAACGGTTCGCCGCTGTATATAACTTGACATATTCCAAGTTACTCTGGCAGAGGGACATAATGGGAGTTCGGAAAAAGCGCGCCCGACCCTGTGCCCTAAAAGCGGACTGCAATCTAACAAGAAAAGAAACAAAGACTGTCACTACTTCCTGTGGGAAAATTTAGTTAGCATCTCAAGACTATTAATACCATAGGTAACGTACAGTGGTGTTTGCCGCCTGCATTCAACTACAGTTAACTACAACAGGCGAGTACTTACTGGGTTAATTTTTTCAACTGGCTAACTTAAGTTACATCACAAATTGCAAGCTAGTTCTCCTTCATATATTTAGCTAACGCGTCCAAGTTAAGCTTGGTATCAACAGCCTGCAAATAATGATAAAAATAAATCATTAAATATCTCTAACCATGCAACTACCGCTACATGTCTAATTAAACACGTAAATATGGATAGTTAAGTATTCTTAAACAAAACCGTGAAGTAACATTGCTAATGCCGCAGCTAACTTACCTTCCGTTAGGGCTAGCGCAGCTAACGTTAGCTAAATCCGAAGTTTACTAAACATGCTTGCGTCAAGAAATGGCTATTATCTAGCAACGCAAACACCGGATTCTTAATTTCGTGTTTTAAAACTACAACACACAAACGATGTACACATTCGACTAAACTAACTATCTTGTAGTACAAATAAATTTTTTCCTAATATTTATTTCACTTTCTTACCTCCGCCATGTTTGCAATCCTGCAGGGTCACGTCAGGGGTCAGCGGTAGTTCCCGGATGTAGAGACCCGCCCACCTGCAGTCTCAAGAACATAATGCTTTCAAAGCATGGATGTTGCAGTGACATACATGTATTATTATGTAATATTATATTAATAATAAACAATTATCACAACACTTTACATAAATATAGGTCTAAATAATGTACACAGTATTAAAAAAGCTGCAATACTCTGCATTTTAGAAATTTTAAATACATCTAAATCAATGAAATTCAATGTATTGATATGTTCTAAAATGAGAAAATAATTATTAAGGAATTGGTATATGTGAAATGTTTTTGGCTTTTTATTTTGTTTTAAGTTGCTTAAATGTAGTATAAATGGCGCTCATGTTGATCACTCTCATTAGACACTGATATTTAGAACATATAAAATAATAATCCAAAAACAGAACAGAGGCATGTGCTGTTTCAGGCTTTCAGTTTTATTCTCCCATCATCAGTATTATAATATTGATCCATCAACTATTTACTGAAAAAACTAGAGAACACATCCTGAAAAGATCTCTTTCAAAAATTAAGAAGAATCTAATCAAATATGTCAAGTTCATAACAATATGGGTTTCCAAGAATACTTCATACTTTATATTCACTTAAGATCCTACAGCCAAAGTATTCAAAAGTGCTGTTGTATATACTGTAACTTCCCATGTCCAGGCTGTAATGCTGATTACAAAGTGACTGAAAAACTGAATGCTGCTTTATTTCCAGATTAAGGGAGATGGTATTTATTAGCTTTTGTAACACCTCTGCCTGATGATAGCTTAGTGATGGGTTTGCTTTTTTAGGTTTTAGGTGGAACTAATAACATTAAAGATGGCTCAGGTCCATTGAAGTGTCATAGTAAGCCACGCCAGTGAGCCAGCATGCACAATACCAGAACCCTGAAACTGTCAAAACTGGAATACTGCTATAGTCAGTGTTATTAATCACACCTGTACATTTCCTGCAATGACAAATTCTGATCTCTGCAATGAAAAAGGTCTATCAGAGCTTTAATAAAAGCAGCTGCACCAAAAAGGTTGATTCAAGGGTGGATTACCACCCAGGGGCCTGTGACTGTAACGCCTCTGCATTAACTAACCAAAAGCGAGGCCTCTGGTGGTTACAGGTGCTTGAGCACAGGGATGAATATCAAAAATATAAGATGAGTAGGTACATAGTTCACTAGAATGTGAGAGATAAAGGATTGTACCAATGTAAAATAAGTAGCAAATGTTTTCGTCTACCAGATGCTATAGAGAACAAGCTAATTTTACAACGTAACAACTGTTTAAAGCGACACAGGCTGACTGAAAAGACCCGACTGTCTCATGTTCAAAATACCATTTTCATTAAAACTGTCAGCTTGACTTTTGTATAGCAGTGTGCACACAGGAAGGATACATTTATAATACAAACTATATTTTTGATTTTGGTTATGCTTAGCCCCACCAGCCACACCCAGCCGGTAATGACTATTTCAAGCTCAACTCTATTCCGTGACACAGTTCAATTTGATAGCAAGTGTACCGGTTAATGCAACTGTCTCTTCTTGGAATCACTGATTTATGTTCATGATAGTGGGCACACACTCCACTATGTTGCTATGTAGAGAGCCATCACTTCAGTTTGTTGTAGGACAAATATATCCAGTGATCCATTAGGCAACACTTTGCTAAATCCATGGCAATAAAATCCTGCAGTTCAGACATAAAAGAGCAATTCTTTCTCTTTAACATTTACGAAAATGTAGTTAATCAGTGATCATCACAATGGCCTAGATTCCCACACATATCCCAAATGGCCAGATTGACATCCGTTGTTAAAAGCACACGATGGTTATCAAAGATAATACACACCATTTACACAGGAATCACCTGAGGAAGACTTGGGAAAGTGTGTGACATCACTGGATATGCTACATAAAAGGGTTGATCGGGACAGACGTTTTCTGAGAAGAACCAACATGAGATCCTTACCCCTGCTTGTGATGCTGCTGTGCATGTTGTGTGTAGCACAGGTTCAGACACAGGATAGCACAAACACACTGAGGCTGTGTGGCCGGGCGTTTCTGCGGGCAGTGGTGTACACCTGTGGAGGATCCAGGTGGAGAAGACTGATGGGAGAAGAGGAGACTTTGCAAAACAGTGAGTAGACATAGAGTCACATGAACTCATCTTTGTAGCTTTGGGGTTAATTTCACAACTATATTCATAACCAATAGCAGCCTTGACTTCTGATAAACAATGGCTGATATCTCTTGGCAGGTAGCAGGGAGCCAAAACTGAAGATGACAGATGTGCCAGCGATAGACCGTCATTGGCGGGACCAAAACCAGGCAATAATATCAGTGTGCTGTCAACTCGGCTGTCGAAGGAGTGACCTCTCCATGCTCTGCTAGAGGGGAACATCCCAAGAGGGTCATCATCAATCTGCCACAGTGATTCATTAGTTTAAAACATAATCTTCAGAACTTAGGATAATGTGATTTCATTTTCCATGCTTGCAAAAATAAAAGAAACACCAGGATTTTTGGTTACAAATTCTTGTTTTATCATTTTATACATGGCAAAATATACAACATAGATGAAGAACTCTTCAACAGCAGCAATCCTGAGAAATGCATGACTAAAGTGAGTCCTGTGTTCTTATTAGAGTCCATTCAATGTCTACATGATTCACTCAAAGTAAACAGCGTAGACAGTTGCCACGCCAAACAGAGAGCTGTTCTTGAAGGAGTAAGAGGCGAAAGTGTCATTAGATGCATCCCACAGACAGCGGCTGCTGATTTGCATGCTCTGCCCAGTGAGCTGGCCGATGTGGACCAGGACGACAATCTTATACCGGGGAATCATGAGGTCTTTCACACGGGCTCTTATCACCTGGGAGGAGCAATCCAAAGAATGAAACTGATAGAACAGAAATTCCAAGGTATTCAAAAGGTGTTGCATGAATGCACTTTTCAGTTTTATTTACCTCACATATTGTTTTTGTCATTTTTTGAGACCACTCTACTTCATATGTCTCCTCTTGGAGGTAGCTGGTAAGTACATCTTTCAGTATGTCTGTGACAGCAGGAACAGGGAAGCGTTTGTATGGTCCTGTGGTCCAAAAAACAAAGACAACAATACCATGGCAAATAAGTTTCATATGCAATTGCTTTGGTTAGTGAAAAATAGTGCGATGCATTCATTTGAACTTGGAAAGCAAAGCGCATCAATCGAAAAGCTAAGATGGATTAAAATCAATTAATATTGCATGAAATTATCTGCTGCTTTGACATGTTTCTGGTCTTGTTCAGCTTCCATCCCTCAAGAACCAGTAGCATGTACTAAGCTTTTGTAGTTTGAGGCTAAACTTTTACCTAAAAATTGTCATTATTTAAATCAGTGCCTTGGTGAACTGAAGTTCTGACATTCATTAAATCAAAATAAATAAAATGGAATCATTACCCAAACATTTTCTAAATCTTTTAAATAATCTAAATCAAATCACTGTTGTATTAAACTGTTACAGTACAACTGTAGTTGGTGATGATGCTGTGGTGCATCATGTTTGCCATACAGGTGTTTGTTATCTCACCCATCTGATAGGTGTTCTCCATTGTTATGGCCATCCGAGCATTGTCATCATGGTGTCCAAGTTCCTCTATACACGACGCAGTACTTATAGAGCTGAAAGATATTAACAGATTGAAGATTGTCAGGAAGAGGGCCATGGTACTGTATGTACACAATGAAGAACTTCTCAACCAAACATACTGCATTGGGAATGCTTTCTGAATATCAGCCATAACCTAGGCCAGTTAGGTATGATTAATACAGATGACTGACAAAGAATGACAAGACTGACGAAAGATGGATATCGGCCCATATTATTTGCATAGTGTAGGCTACTCACTCCTTAGGTCTGCCAGTTGTTTCTTTGCCTCTGACTCCATGGCTTCCCTCTGAGAGCGCCTTGCCTGTCCTCTTCTCTCTTCTTTGAGATTTGTCTTTAAGTAGATCAGACATGACAGCTTCCCCTTCCTTTAGCTTGCCTTTAAAGGCTGTTAACCTAAATATATTGACGTTAGCTCAATTAATATCTAGTAAACATATACACTAGAATACAGTAGCTAACTCCAACATTATATTGCGTATCAAACACATATTGTCGATAATGGAAACTCACTCAGAAAGCGTTTGAAATGAAAATATATGAATGCGGAGTCGTAACGTTAAAACTATTCAAACATTGCTATGCTAGCTTTCCTGGGTAGGTTAACATACAATAGTTAGCTAAGTTATCTGTTAGCTGTCAGGAGTTGGCTCGTTTGTAAACCCATGGTTATTTTGGTTAACTATGGATAACAATATAGTTTTACAGATTATCTCGTGTCAAATAGGTCATACAGAAACATCACTGAGGGAAATTTAACACATTTTTACCGATTTCAGGACCTCTATGACAGAGCAGAACAAAGTAGCCCCGTAGAGCTTGGTGTTGTCATGGCAACCATGAGCCAGCAGTCAGTGGGAGGGGTTTCCACGTACAGGGCTTCCTGCTGACTACACTGCTCCAACCGCCCATAATAGTCTATGGACCAAGTGAATTAATATATGATAGCAGCTTTTCATATTTATTGGACATTTTGTTATTTTCCCCTATCAGCGCCTTTGCATAATGTGAACCTAAGGCAAAGAAAACATTTATAAAGATTATTCATTGTAATAAAAGCAATGTGTTTGAACCTGCACACACATGTTGTTGTTTTGAAATGAAAAAATGCTGTTAAAGTATGTAGGCTACATATAAAATTGGCAAGTGACAAATGTGAGTTTGCACTCAAATCAGTATTTACATTTCTATATTATTTGAAGGTATTTTTGTTACCACAAACATGTTCAATGATACATTCTAGTTTCAACTTTTAACATAAAATAGAAGAAACATTGAATTTCAGGTATAAGTTATGGTGATGGGGGTGGAGAGCATTGTCATACATGTTGGTCCAAAACCTTCCATATGTGTGGAACTGGGTTTAGATCTGGTGACTGTAAAGGCTGTAGCATTTTATTCACGTCAATTTCATACTCACCAAACCATTCAGTGAGCCCTGAAGCGTCTGCATTTGATATGCTTCTCCACATTAATTCAGGTTTTTCCTTTTCCTTTAATTTGTCCCCGTCTGTATACTGTAACCAATGCAGCCTGAATACACACACAGTTGTCCTGTACCTTGGACTGTCCATTTGCACTGTGTACTGTGTTATTCATTTACTGCACTGGTTAATTAAAAAGATAAACCCAGAGGATGAAATGAAGACAAACGAATCCTTGTTAAAGAGCATTGGTTTTATTTTCCACAGGTTACTTCAGAAACAGATAATTATGTACAAAATCTGGGATGTCGGACAAATGCACATCAATCATTATCTTACTGTGGCTGTTTCCAGAGAAACCTTAGAAATACTAGCTATACCTGTATGTTATTGCTATGGATATAAAGGCACCATTACCCCAGAATTGTTTCCCCATACTTCTAGAATAATAATATAAACAACAATTCATCTGTGTAAAATACTATGTTTTGTGAGAAATTTGGGAAATGCACATTATATTCTCATTTTCCTGTGAATAAAATGTACCAATTTTAGATTCCGTTTCAAAATGGGTACAGCTTCACTTAGTACAGCTACCTTTTAACAGTATGATTATTATTATTAAAGGGATATTTAATTTAGTCAATTACCACTGTTCACTACATACAGGAAGAGTACAAGTTGGGAATGCCACACAAATGTGCTGTTAGAATTTATGGGGCCATTACTTATTGTGTGAATTTTATCATTTCCATTTCTTTTGGAAATACGTCTCACTGAATAGTTATTTACAAGTGAATAATTATTAAAGGAGAGGTACAGAAAATATGATCACATGAAGTGGACGTAACATTGCCTTTAAAAACATATTTTTCCCTCTGACACGGTTCTTTGACAAACATTAGGAATGTCATGAGATGCAGCTTTGACTGGATTCGTTTTTCAACAGTGTAAGTTAATTATTTTGCACAGATGAACATCAGGAGTTGTGGTAATCTAAGCAACAAACAGTAAAAAGCCATGGGCACAACATTCACTTTTACACAATGCCACAATGCAAAGGAATATTTTTCTTTAGTACTACCATACTACTGTATATTATATATATATATATATATATATATATATATATATATATATATATATATATATATATATATATATATATATATATCCAGTAGTATATAGTACAAATTCTGCCTATTTCTTTAACCTGGTGTGTGCTGATGTTTTAGATTGTAATATGGATGACCACTCCATCAAGCATTGAGCTTGCTCTGTTTTCCTGTTTTCTCCCACAAGTTAGTTTCCATCAAAATGTTGCACAAATTTTAATGTATATTTGAAATGTTGGCAAACTGAGATTAGACTGGTGACCACAGAGCAATCTATCAAGAGCTGAGCGTGAGATATGTTTCACCTACAGAGGATAAACCTTTTTGATTTTTCTAAATACATGGCCGTACCTCTGGCGCAACTCTCAGGTCAAACTTTACTCTTTTTTTTGTTGTTGTTTTTTTTGCCTAGTGTTATCCAAGAATAGCAATGTTTTTTTCTCCGTGTTTCATCCTTCCAATGTTTTTTGTGTGTAATGATCAGTACATCCTCACATGGCTGCCAGCCTGGCTATAGACTTTCAGTTTGATTGTATGTGTGGAGGAAGCATCATTTATGTTTATCTTACAAACCCAAAGTAATGCTTTATTACGTAATGAAATAGTTATGGTATACCTGCTCTGTGGTGTCGCAAACAAGAAACAATATGTTTGTGCTCTTTGTTTTATGTAAGGAAATATAATATTAATACAAAAGTTATCAATATAAGGTTTATTTCCCCTTGTCTGCTGTCAGCATCACTGTCCAATATTGTAGTTATACAAATGGACTATTAAGTGCAGGCCTGCAGACTAAATCAACTCTAATATTTATCTGTCACAGGTGTAGGTTATTTTGGTCTAGAAAACATTCATAGGCTTCATCTTTTACACTGACTGTTGGAGCATTGAAATATATTTAAAGAAATTAGCTATAAGAAATATCATCTGCATATGTTAATGTTGCTATTTTTCTAATCTTAATAAGCTACTTACTCAGTTGACTGAAACACAAACAACCACTGCTCTCCAGTTTGTCCTGTGGTCAGCCGTCCCTCTGATCTGGTCAGGTGGGAACATTTTTTTCTTGTCAAGGAAACCCTGGATGTACTGCAGAAATGTTGAGTCTCAGTAAAATAAATGAATAAATAAATACAAATTATTTAAAGTACAGTAGAATGAGAGATTTATCATCTGTGAATGATCAAATAATTAAGACTTACATAAGACATACATGTTGGCATTAATTATTATCATACCTCTGTCTGCTCTCCAGCTTGTCCTGTCGGTCAGATGTCAGCATTCTTCTTTGTCATCAAGGAAACCTTGGATGCACTGCAGGAACGCTTGGTCAGAGTGGTACCTTTACAGCAGGCGCTAATGCAGTACACAAAATGGATTGGATTACAAGAAGAGGGACTTTTCACCTCTTTACTTAAAGGTGTAATACACCCCCTTTTACAGTGACATTGTTATGAAAAGATAGTAAAACACACTTATTTTTTATTACAGATCAATAAAACATGCACTGATTACAATCAGTTAATAAACGCAAAACAACAGATCGGGACTGAAGTCACATAACAGCACAACACCATAATTGACTTGACAGTGAAGTGACCAGTAACCGCATTAACAAAAACTCATTGTCATTTATGCGTTTAGCCTGCGAGACACAAAGGCTCATACTTACCTTTTTGTCCACAGTGAACGGCAGCAGCTCAGGTGGTAATGTACAGTAGAGAAATAGAAATAATGGTTAAATAAACTGGAGTTATTGTATAAGTGATATCATATGTATCTGCTGTCCTTATATTATATCCTGTTCTGTTTTCATCCACAGTGAACGGCAGCAGCTCAGGTGGTGGAGTAAGATGAGAGAAAAATAAATAATGGTTGGTAAGATGAATAATCTCTGAATGAATTATAAAATAATTTATACAAATAAAGATAACCTTGAATTACTGAATTAGTGATAATATATAGCTAAACAGGAGTAGCACATGCAGTAGATCATTTTGACTTCAAGTTAGAAGCTCTTACTCACCTTTTTTGTCCACAGTGAACAGCAGCAGCTCAGGTGTCGGAATAAGATAGTATGATAAAGAATGGTTAGTAAGACAATCTTTGAATTAGTGAAAAAGTATGGATAATTATACTATATGGAAAAACTGATTTACAATAACGCATTTCTTTCTTTGTCTATATGTTATAACCTATTCTAAGTCACTTTGTTAACATGTCAGAAGCTCAGACTCACCTTTTCGTCCACAGTGAACAGCAGCAGCTCAGGTTGTGGCGTAAGAGAGGGAACAGTAAATGATGGTTAGTAAGAGAGGCAAACAATTTTTGAATGACTAAATATGTGATATTATATGAATACACAGGTGTGGAATACAGTACATAGCTAGTTTACACAATAGCATTTCGTTATATTATAGCCTATTCTAGGTCAGAAGCTTGTCCTTACCTTCTCCGTCCACAGTGAACAGGTGATGGAGTAAGATAAAAGTTGGTGGGTTGCTTTCCAGGTTCTCCTTGCTGCATGAACTCCTTTAAACTCCAAACTGCTCCTCTCTCCACAAGACCAAGCTGAAAGGTTCCTGTCCTGCCAGACGTGAAGGCTCCATGCACGAGGTGTCGACAGCCCTGCCAGACGCGAAGGCTACCTGGGGCATCGCCGGCCCTGCCAGACGCAAAGGACGGCCCTCAGGATGAAAGAAAGGTCGATCCAGCCACCGTGCCAAAATTCAGGAGGTAGTACAAAAAAGCCCAGTGCAAGACGCTACCTGGGAAGTTGACAGCCCTGCCAGACGCAAAGGCTACCTGGGGCTTCGGTTGCCCAGCCAGACGCAAAGGCCAGCCCTCAGGGTTAAAAAGGGTCAATCCATCAACCCTGCCAACATGAAGAAATGATAGACACAGGTCCCAGTGCAAGACGCTACCTGGGGTGTCACCAGCCCTGCCAGACGCAAAGGCTACCTGGGATGTCACCAGCCCTGCCAGACGCAAAGGCTACCTGGGGTGTCACCAGCCCTGCCAGACGCAAAGGCTACCTGGGGTGTCACCAGCCCTGCCAGACGCAAAGGCTACCTGGGGTGTCACCAGCCCTGCCAGACGCAAAGGCTAAGGTGATGAAGGGCAAATATGGACTCAATGATTGCTCTGATGTTTCCAGGAGGATTGTCAGCCCATCCGTTGTAGAGTCAATCTGAGTCGCCCTCATCAGACCACCTCTGCCTCTTAGCAGCAGCCTCCTCCCCGTCGCTCTCTTCCCTGCGTCTCCTTGTGGAAGAGCTGAGGCCAGAAGTTGAGCAAGGTACAGAGTCCTCCTCAAAAGAATCGTCCGGGGAGAGTGGCCCAATGTTCTCAACAACATCAAATTGAGGGATCTCAATCCTGTCCTCATCGTCTATTTCCAAGACATCAATCTCAGAGTCCTCATCCTCTGTTTCAGAGAAATCCAACTCAGAGTCCTCGACTTCTTCAGGTTGCTCGTGCCGGTACCTGGCTATCAGCTCCTCAAGAGCATCATGAGGTTCAGCGTGAGGAACAGGGGCAGGAAAAGCAGGAGCAGCATGAGGAAAAGCATGAGGATAAGCGAAAGGAAAAGCAGGAGCAGCATGAGGAAAAGCATGAGGATACGCGAAAGGAAAAGCAGGAGCAGCATGAGGAAAAGCATTAGGATAAGCATAAGGACAAGCATGAGGAAAAACAGGAACAGCATGAGGAGCAGCAGGAGGAAAAGCAGGATCCTCATGAGGAACAGCACAAGGAGGCGCAGGACGGAAAGGAGGAGCAGCATGAGGAACAACAGGAGGAGCAGCAGGAGGAAAAGCAGGCTCATCATAAGGAGCAGCAGGAGGAAAAGCAGGCTCATCATGAGGAGCAGCAGGAGGAAAAGCAGGCTCATCATGAGGAGCAGCAGGAGGAAAAGCAGGCTCATCATGAGGAGCAGCAGGAGGGAAAGCAGGCTCATCATGAGGAGCAGCAGGAGGGAAAGCAGGCTCATCATGAGGAGCAGCAGGAGGAAAAGCAGGCTCATCATGAGGAGCAGCAGGAGGAAAAGCAGGCTCATCATGAGGAGCAGCAGGAGGGAAAGCAGGCTCATCATGAGGAGCAGCAGGAGGGAAAGCAGGCTCATCATGAGGAGCAGCAGGAGGGAAAGCATGAGCATAAGGATAAGCGTAATGAACTGGATGCGGAACAGCAACAGGAACAGCAACAGGAACAGCATGGGGAACCGCAACAGGAACAGCATAGGGAACCGCAATAGGAACAGCATAGGGAACAGCATAGGGAACAGCATAGGGAACAGCAGGACCTTGTTGTTGCCACTCCATCCCATAGTGTGGTGGTGGGAACTGCTGGAGTGGAGGAGAGGGAGGTCTGGCATTTTCTTCAGCATTATGATTTAAGTCTCTATTACGTCCATGAGGCTCAACCTCAGCCTCCTGAAGCCCATCCACATCATCCAGCCCAACAACGTCAATCTCTTCTTCCTCTTCCTGGTCATCAGGGGGGACTGGGTCATCAGAAGGCCTTTCAGCATCCGGGCATTCATTACCCAAAGGCAAAAAGGAGCCACCTGAAGAAGAAGAAAAGTATAAAAAAGTCACATTCTGCACTTCCATAAAACAGGAGGCTTAAAGGCCTACTTAATCATTTTTGGCCAAGTAAATTTCTGGTAAGTACTTAGAAAATGACTACTACTAGGCCCAGTGTTGTGCATGAACGCGCTCAAAGAGCGCAATTCATTGAACATGCTCATGTTTTTGGTGAACGGTGAACTGAACGTATCCATTTGCAACAAATGAACGTGAACACAGTGCGTGAGCGTTGTTCACTCTCGCGGGAATGAACGACTTTCACGCACTGTTTTACGACACCCGCATGCTGTTGTTTTTTGTCACAGATTTTTGAAACGACACATCGAGCTGAAGCATCCGACCAGTCTTGGGAAATATCTGCGAGTGAATGATGATCACAAGAAATCATTAACAAATGGTAAGACGAGCCAACAGCTGCAAAGTTCCTCCATCCAAATCAAACTGACAGCATTTTGTTAAGTAAAAAAAACTAATGAAATGAATGTGAACTAGTTAATTTTAATCTGTGTGAACTGAACTTTGAGCTAGCTCAAAGTGTGAACTTGCACAACACTGACTAGGCCTACTACTAGAAAAGCCACCAACAAACACAATGCCACTACCACCTTTAAAAGTGATGTCAAATATTGTGCAGTTCTGCAACCGTTATTTGAAATATTACGACAGGATGAGTGATTTGATGCTGCATTCATGCTAGCTAATCGTTAGCTCCATATGTGCTCTCATGTAATCATCAGTTTATATTTAAAAGTTTTGCTTTGCAAGTTGTTGTGGCATATTTGACTTTACACCATTCTGACTTGTGGAAACAGTAATGAGGGACTGTCAGTGTAGAACTTAGGAGAAAAGTATTTGTTTTGGTCTGGTTCAAAAAGCAACTATGTCAGGATTTATTAGGAAATTTAAAATAAGAGCAAATTGTGGAAATGCTATTTCCATGTGAAGCCACAGCCATGGTCCAAAATGATCTTTAAAAAAAGGCAGTGTGCACATCATCACCAGTCACGTGCTTTTACGCACAGCTCTGTCAACTTTATTCTGGACCTGGATTCAGATTCCAGCACCCAGAGCCATGCTTTGAAGCCTCACTTAGACGAAAATACAAGAACCCAAAGAACTGGACCCCCACAATGACCGCGAGGACGCCGTGAAATGTGATCATTACGTCCCATAGGTAATCAAATGTCTCTTGTGTACAGGCACTGTACAACACGTTTCTCTTTGCCACAATAACATGTAGTCAGAAAAAATTATATCAAAATGCATTTCAATTATATTAAAAATGCAAATGAAAAATAGAAAGGAAATCATCGTGCCCTGGTGGGAACAGGTGGTTCTGACGCTATTCAGTGAGGTAGAGAGATGATGTGAACTGTGCGTTTCTGACAGGATGTCACTGCCTCCAGGATTCCCTATAGTTTGCGATCTGTGTAAAACACTGATATGTGGCCAAAAAGTTTGACATGCACACAACTGCGTGCGCCATTACGCACGCTAAACCTAAATCATGCGCAATTAACAACAGGGCATTTCCAAAATAACCAACAAAAAACCTACGCTTCTTAGCACGGCAAACTAGTTGCTTATATTCATTTTACTCTCCCAATTTATGAGTTGCAAGTCATGCGGCGTGGAGGAGACGGTGGCATCTCGGACGCAGGACGCGCGCAGTCACTGCATGACAAACCACTCATCTCTTCCCTTCATATAAAAATACCACACGAACAAAGCACATTTCTATGTTATGACAAAGCTAACATGTCAATTACAAGCTTTAAGTGATGACTGAACACAACAGCTTTTAGTCGTGATATCCAATGACTATCAGATACTTTAGTTCACTTGATCTCCTTCATTCAGACTCATAACAATATTGATCTGCTGGTGCATTTTGAGGAACATCGGAAAATGAGTTCACATATGTGACAAACTAAGGACCCGATGCTCCGACAACGTCTCCGGATACATTTTAAGCTAAACTTCAACAATCACACCAGCAAACTCAACTATCCGCACAGAGGAATGGGCCCTGGTTTATTTACGCCTGCACGTTCTGATGTTCTGACGCTTGCTCCTAAAAGTTCCATCGTCTCCATGGTGCACAAGAAAAACACGTTTTGGCATTATTCTAAAAATGGCCCAGTCGCCATATTTTTTCCTAAATTTTCGACGACAAATTTGGACAATTTGATGCCCTTAAACAAAAATATCAGTTTTTTCAAATCACTACACACTTCTTAAAATGTTCTTCGCCTGTCCCGCGAAATTTAGTACATTCTAACCATATAACAATCATTTTATACCGAGAAAACGTAGTGTATCACCAAAAACTGAGGTTTCCTAACAGGGCAACTAAAATTCTATAATTCTTTATCTTTATATTTAACAATTTACCATTTTGAAATACACATTTTGCACTGAAACCCCCTTCCTTTCCTTCCTTTCAGGAAGATTAATAAACATAACATAAGCATAACATTGAAAGATGTCTCACCTGCAAGGTAAATGATCCAGCGTCTGACTCTGGTCAGCAGGTGCTCCTCCACAGGGGCTCCTCCATTAAAAGCCATTTTTCAGCAGGCAGGTTTTGCTGTAGTTTTCTTCAAGGTTCGTCTTCAGCTCAGTTATCCAACAGTTTGTTTTCCAGTCGGTCAGATATCCAAGATTTCAACTTTCCAGCAGACAGGTTTGCATCAGGTCAACTTGTGTCAAGTCCAAGTGCAAATGACCAATTAACGACCTGCTGCTCTAACGTCACCACGGTCAAACGTCACCATTCTGTGTCCATGACTTGACGCACGTGTATGCGTGTGCGTGAGATAGATTATATACAGTAAACGGATGATATGTGTCAATTGTCGGACTTGTGTGTGTGTGTGTGTGTGCGTGTGTGTGTGTGTACAGTAGGTGTATAAGTGATGCGTATGATCCTTCATTGGCTCAATACACTGACAGACGCTCCTGCAGCACCTGATCACTATAATGGTGAACACACATGTCACCATGTCATATGTCACCTACGAAAGTAATTTGCAAATGCTTTGAAAGCATAGGTCTCATTTTCACCCAAATGAGTGCAAACCAAATGACTGCTGCAGGCAAGAGTTTGGAAAAATCATGTTGTGCAGCAGGCACTGGTATCCCCTCCCAATACATGTTTAAAAATATATATTTTTAAAAGGTGAGTCGTGCCATGTGAACAGAGAATGTGGCTACAAGACAGGCACAATTCTCTTACCTGGTTATATGGCCTTTTGTTGTCTAAAATGATGCCTCGTTAACAGGGCATCAGACAGCCTTTCTCTAACCTCATTTGTGTTTTCTACATTGTTGTCCAGTGTGTATTGTTGTAGAAACCTGGTGTAACTTTGTACTGCTTCTGTTCTCAACATCCCTTTTTGTCCTAGCCATATTTGAACAAAAAAACCACTGACCTGCCCACCATTGTGCTTTTATAGTGCACATGGAAGTGATGCTGCTGTTGTTTTTGTGTAGCAGCGTTGTTCACTGGGTAATTTTCCAAAAGGGCATAAATGTCACTTCAATAGAATAGTTGCAGTGTTGTTTTTGACCTATTGCTTAACAAGTTATACGTTTACAGTGAAAAAGAGCTCCGCTTTTGAAGTGAATATATGGCAAGCCAGATGGGTCAAAACATGTCAATACTTTTACATTTCTCACACCTGTTTGATAATCATCATTAAAACCATTTATTATTTTCAGTACATATATTATATATGATACTGTAGCCAGAAGCGGCAGTTCCGGGATTTTGTTATGATTGGACAAACAATGCCTGATTTATAGTCTGATTGTTATGCCACGCCCAGCCTTTTTGCATTTGTAGCGCCCCCTAGTGGCTTTTTTGTAGAGCAGATTGAGATGGACTTGTGAGAGAAATTTCAAGTCATTTGGACTTAGGTGTGAGGCGTGTGGCCCGTTCAAAATAGCATTTTTGGGCCTTAATTACAGCGCCACCAGGTGGCCGATTGGGCTCTTAATTCTGTGGAAGCACTTGCACATCATTTCCAGTTACTTTTTTTTTAAACGCCACAAACATAAAAGGCTTGAACCCCTAATTATACTTGTGAACCTTTATTACAAAAGGGTGTTTAAGTGTGTGATAAGCCAATATTTAGACATTACTAACCTATGTCACCTGTTAAGTAAAAATAATAATTACATTGTATTTGGTTACCTTAGGTACTGGCTAATATCATGAATCAGGCTATGTAGTCAGCTGGATTCACAAAATTGTCACCTTTTGTTACTCAAAGGCAATCGTTAGCCAACATTCAACAGCAGCAGTAGAAGGCCATGTAGAGTCTTTGCAGTGTCAAATATCAGTGAATCAACAGAAAATTCACTCAGTGGTCAGAAATTCTATACTGTGACATTGTTTCTCTCCTACTTTTTTAATGTGCATTTATTATAGAAATTATGACTCCTTTGATGTGTATGATAATATGTATAAGAACTGTGCAGAAAAGCGTGATCTATGAAAGCGGAATGGTTCTGATTAGTTATTATCAAATGTTTGTTTTGTGACAAATGCATTAAGAGAGACAGGACCCATCTGACCTTCTGCAGCTGATGCACCTTACAGAGCAGGCCTCTCTCCTGAGGACGATCACATGCATGGCTCTTATTCCACTGGTAGTGCATTACAGTGTTACAGCCGATGCTTTGTAATGAATCAGAAGAGCTGGCTCGCATCGGCTGAGTGCCGGTTCCCAGTTTTTTTCCTTTCGCTGCTTGGCTCAGTGCTCAGCCTGAGCAGTGGAGTGGAGTCCACTGCAAGTTAGGATTAGGGTTACAGAATAAATGCACAAAATTAGGCAATTATAAGGATTCTCATAAAAACACTGCACATGAAAGGGTTTTCAACAGACAAAGCATTAATTTTTGCAAAGTTATGGTAAAATAAAGGCCTACAAAAAATCCTAAATTAAGAGCCGTTCAGGAGTCGAAAGAGCCGGCTCTTCTTTGGGAGCTGAGCCAAAAGAGCTGGCTCTCTGAAAAGAGCCGAACTTCCCATCACTAGTATTAGCACCTTGGTCACGCCAATCACATGCTAATCAGGTACTTAACAGTGATGAGGGAGGTGCAGCCAGAAAACAATAGGCCTGATTACTGATTACTGGGCCATCATGGAAACTATTAGGTCAGTTTCAGGTGAATCTAGCTAGAGTAATCAACAGATACTCAGGTAGACTCCTTCCTGAGGGCAGGGCTTATGTAACACAGAGTAGCTTAAATTTCTGAGTTCCCGGTCCATTTTTTCACATTTGAGAATGACTTCCGGATGGGAGCCAATTCAATTCAGTAAGTCGTCCCACTGTACTATAAGTTAAATAAATGTTTTTGCACCATTTACATTAAAGTTTGTTCATGGGATGTATCTTTCCTAACTGTAATTCTCAACACATCTTGGTTTTCCCTCTCAGGACTACGAGTACTTTGGCACAATGCTGGACACCCGGGAGAAACTGAACGCGGCCACGGCCAGCCAGGTTCCTCAGCTGACTGAAACAGTGAGCCGGTTCGCAGGTCACATAGCGCTGAGGCTGGTCCATGATCATCTGCTGCGGATGGACCTGATGAAGTACGACCGCATCATACTTACTCAAGTGGCTCAGATCAACGGGAAAGTCGAGGCTGTTCAGAGGGTGAGTGTCCAGTTGTTTTACGGAATGGACTGTAATGTGAATTTGTATTTTTTTTAAATGAGTAAAGCTTAAATGCCCATGTCCTATGTCAAAGTTATGGCTACAAAACTGTGTAAGTTCTGGGCTGGTGATAGTGAATAATAAGGTAATAATGCGCGCAAGTTCATCCTTTGAAATAATAATTTGATAAAAACACAAATCTTAATCCAAGGTCTATTAGTTTTTAACCACATCTGATAGTTTTCATCTGCTATCATCACTATCACATTTCGTTTTACTGATACATTATTCATAACTCCATCTGCAGATGAAGAACGTGAGATGTGGTTGAAAGCTCCTGAAAAAGCTACTAAGTGGACCTAAATTGAGATTATTCTTGACCTTGGAAACAGCCATTGAGAAACAATCTCACCACAAGGGGTACTGAGCAGCCGATCTGGAGCTTTCGATCATACCACATGATCTTCATCAGCATGGAGTTGGCCCAGTTGTCATGGAATTGTAGATGTTCACATTTCCTTTTTTATGGAGCACTTCCAAGGTTAGGAATGAACTTAGAACCTCAGCTTTTAACCCAACATGGACGTGCATGTGCTCAGAAGAAAACTGACTAAATGGACCTGGTTTCCTCAGCTAGCCAAATAATATTTTGTCCCCATAACCTCTCCTCTCCGATGGCCCACGTAACCCCATTGAGGATTTGTGGAACTTAGGAATAAAGTGATGAAGAATAATGAAATATTCTTAGATAAACAATGGAAATCAGGTTGAGTGATTCACTTTTACAGGAACCGATACCCCCAAAGTATACTTCAAATTTATATGCTTATATCTTTCAACAAATGAGAGGGAGATACATGTCTCATATTTCCTCTTCTTTATTACCAAGTAAAACAGGTATTACATTATATTGATTTTTTTTTATATATTTACTTTCAAAATCTTTGGATGGGAAATTTACATGAAATGTTTGCATATTCTGTGTCTAATGCAGTGAAAGGAATACAGCCAAAAAGTTGTAGAAAAAAATAAACCTACAGAAACCCGCCCATATTGGAGGACTATCTCTAGGAAAATAAGGCAAAGAAAAACATAAGCATTATTAACAGAACCAAAAGAAATGTTTCTTTTCTTTTTGTAAGAACTAAATAAACTTTTACAACCAGGCCCAAACTGTGAGTCATCACATTAAAACATTCTATAAAATGCGATGTTCACAGCATCAATGTGTACAGGTGACATGAAGCCATGAATTGTTTTATTAATGAAATTTAATTTGTGTTTTGTGTGCAAGTCAAACACAGGAGAATGTCAAACACCTATATCAGATGCATGGAATGGAAATATCAATGAATACATGCCAAAGTTATTGACAATGGGTTTCTGAAGGTGCAACAACAGCAAAACAGAGATTGGAGGTTTAAGTGAAGGCAAAAAAGTCTTCTCTCAAAGCACAATTTTACAATAACACACGTATCATGACCTTATTGAAATGCATAAATTGGTATTGCATTGATAAGATTAGTGATGGACAAATGCAGATTTCAGGCGGCACCGTTTGGAGTTATTCAGTAACACTTTCTTTTGTACAAGAAACCCACATGTAAAACAATAGATGAAGAGTGGTGGTGTCGTTACATAGAACCTAATGCATTATGAGCACTGACATCAATAAACCAAGAGACAATCACAGACACATCCATATGCCCGGAGAAATATTTGAAACATAGCTTTTTATCTACACTATTTACACTTACATTTTTAAATATTGCTATTAGAAAATGATAAAACGTTTATTCAACATGGTGGAAAAGGAAGAAAATAAAACAGGGACATGAATAGTGCCATCTTCTTGATAGACATTTCTTTTCATTACTCTGTGATGTCCCCGATAATACTCGTCAAGACCTCTATCAAAGATCATGGTCAAAGGAATTGGCCAGGTTTTTAAGCAGCATCAAAGGCAACTCCTACAATCGTCAGCCCAGGTCCCCTTTACATTTCTCCTGAAACTCAAAGCTCCTTTTCACCACCGTATGGCACTCACAGCTGGCTCTGTATGCTTCATACATCTTAAGGCCCTTTCAAACATAATTTCTGTAACACTAACAGAATAAATTAACCAAACTGTTCCAGTGAAAGTAGCAGCTTCTGTTAGTATCGCCTTTTTATTACAAAATTTGACCATTCTCACACCACCACAAATACCACTAAAGTCCTGTGATGTGGGAAATGTGATGTATCTCAGCATTGCATGTGCCTGTAGAGGTAATGTAATGATTTTGTTCTGATGTAACTGATTTGCTGACAGTTTCAACTCTCTGTTCACATAACCCGTTAACGGCAAAATGCCATCAAAGTAGTGGTGAAGGCTGTGTGTGTAATAGTATAGTATTACATACAGTATGTGCTTCAATCCTGATCGCGGGATGGGACATTTTGAGCACAAAAAAAAAAATTGTTTGCAAGCACATAAATATTTTATAGAGAAATTATAATCAATCAAGCATAATTTAATTTGAGCAAACAAAAATCTATTCTGTGCTTAATCAATTTATTTGTTTGCTATAATCCACATAAGCGCACAATAATAAACCTATCTGGTGAGTAGGTGGTAGTAGAATGGTAAGCATGTACATCACAGCCAAACACAAAGTATAAACACTTAATACAAGTTTGCTTACATACCTGGTTCTATGAACCTTTTTGAAATTCTGTTGAAACTTAGTCTGTATTTGATTAGCTTGCAGACTAGCTGTCTTGGTAGGTAGCTAGCTAACGTCTGTCAGATATGCAGTAGCTAACTAAGCTAGTTGGCTAACTTGATAATAGTCAGCTACACAGCCAAGGCATTATAATCATTAACATAGTCACACACAAAAAGTGAATTTAAACCTGCAATTACTGACTTTTTGGCCACTAGGGGGCAGTGGAAATCACCTGTGAACACAACACTGACATTTTATCACCATTTAAGTGGGAATGTAGCAAACAATTGCCCATTAACACGGATTAACACATTCAGCTGACACGCAGTAACATTATTTTGGAGTTGTGTCCTGTCCATCTGATGAATGTAAGTCCAATATTTCTCTCCTTTTTTAGTCTTTACCATCACCTGAGGGAAAAATCTGGCTGTTTAGCTGCTAAATGTTCCACAATGTTCACCAGCTAGTTGCTAACTATGATATCTGCTGTTTGGTGCTAGGCGGGTTGCGTACAGTGTGTTTATCAGAGCTTTTTTGCTAATAAACAGCTGCCTGCAGATAACAAAAACTATGGTCTATGAGCGATGAGGGCAGTGAGAGTCAACCACAACAGTTAGGGTGCGGGCTGGAAAACCAAAACAATGAGCTAAATGACGCTGTTCGGGTGATAATTCTCTGTGGGTTTGTCCCTACGAGCAACTTCTTTCACACAAAAGTAATTATATGATCCATTGTTAATATAAAAAATATTGATAATATCCACTTTAAACTTAAATTAATTGCGAACCAAAATACATTTTTTTCTAATAAAATTAAAGTATTTTTTGCATGATGATAATTTCTCTACAAAATCTAATTCATGTGCTTGCAAACAAAGTTTTACTGTGCTCAAAATTTCCCATCATGCGATCCGGTTTGTGGCACAAATATAATTCCATATAAAAAGCACCTTCAGATTAAGAGTGGTGATGTTAGTCCAGCGCTGCGGGTCATTTTGAAATGTGAACTGACCAGTCACCTTTAATCACAATACTGATAGAACAGGGTGTGACATTTCAAAGGCTGTCTTCACAGAATCCTAAATTCTGTTAGACAACGATAAAGATCGGTCACACATGGTGGAAAAAAAATCTGATTTGAGGTGGCAGTGTAAATCAGATATTACCATGTAACCTATAACTTATAGGAATAAAACTGCAAAGCAACCCTATACTACACGTTTTTTTTTTACATTTTCCATTCTTTTCCACCTTGTTTAAGATTGTTTTAATATTATATAATCTATTCACATTATCTTTTACAGTGCATTTGCAATGACAACCAGTTAGACAAAAGAAACTGCAATGAATAAGGCTGGATCACTGTATGAATCCACAATTATGTTAACAAGAACAAAGAATCAGAGTTTCCCTATATTTTATTCCATGTAAGCCCAAAACTGTTCCAAGTGCACAAAACTAATGATTTGTATTTACTTGCATAAACTCAGCAGCAGTCAGTCTACTGAATATGATGAAATCAAATATCATCTGTGTGTGTGTTATGTGTTCTGTTAAATCTCAACCATTGATTCTAATGGTTGCTAAAGATAAAGTTTCAAATGGACTAATTATGGGATGGATCCGTAGTCTTCACAGTCAAAAGCCATTGATTCTTTTGGTTCCGTTCACAAGCAGGTCCACTAATTATCTGCCAAATATTTCCCTGTGAAGCAAAACGAAACATGTCAGAGAGCGGAGAAGATCGGCCTTGAGCGTCTGTGAGCATTTAGATGACTAAACCAAAGAGTAATTTGTCTCAAAATGAAGACAAGTCAGCCACTATGAGCTCACACACATGTCTGATACTGAAACTGACCTGAAGCAAATCTCTTCTTGATCAGTGATAGCCGGTAGCCAGTCCCAACCAGCTGGATGTCGCATCCTGACAGAGTGCTCCCCTCACTGGTGAACTGGACTGTCAGCTGTGAGGGTCTACAGGGACCTTCTGTCATCTGGAACCGGCCCAGAAGAGCCCCTACTCCTGGAGGACACAGATACAGTATTGATAGTTTTGTTTTCTTTGTGTGTGTGAGTTTCTGTTACAGTAAGAAACTTTGTGTAGTGAAATGATCCGTTTTATGATCAGATTTAGTTTTAAAGAATAAAAATTATAAATCATTCCATCCACTGATCACTAAAATCATTAACGCAGGATGTTGACTGAAGAATGACGACAACCAGGAATCATTAATGCTGCATTCAGGCATGAAACTTGACCAAATGAGTGAAAAAAGACTGTCAATACCAATAAACTTCTAGCCTCAAGGCAAAAACTTGCATACTGTATCTGAGATTACGGCTTTAAAGTCCAGTGACGTAAGAGAGAACATAATGAGACTGACGATTATGTAAGAACATGACAAAAATGAACACTTACCTCCATTTTCAGATCTGTGAGAGAGGCTGGGGATTTTCCACTGTATTGTCTGCTGCTCTGAATTCCTTTATGAGAAAATAATTCCACATTACAGAGGATACGTTGCTGTCTGATATGCATTAAGCCACAGGAAATAAATTAGGCCTAAGTCCATGTCCAAGCTAATACAGAAAAACTTGAATTCATTCATTTGAAGCTCAAAAACAATATAAAAATGCTCATATCTCTATTACTGGGCATGCACTGACCATTTAGCCAGCAGCTTTATACAAATTCCACCATATAAATACAGACTATGACAAAATAAGCAGCTCCTGCAAGTACATAGATGGTAAATAGTGCATCAGCATGAGATAATGAAACTTACAACATAGCATCTAAACATCCCATTATTTTGGTGGAAGGGTAGGGAATGGTGCTAGGTTGGCCTTATAGTGCGCTCACACCAGAAGCTTCATGAGCGCCGCTGGGCGCTCTGGATGCTTGCTGCCAGCCCTCGCCAGGGGGCAGGAAACTCTGGGAAACCGGCGACCGCAACAATCAGTTTCTCCGCCATTGTCAGTACGGAACAAATATTTGCTAGGAACTTCAGTACATAGGGAGACGTTTACAGGAGGAAGATGATCTGCAATTGGTTGCTGCTTCAGTGTTTCGCTGCTAATTTGCATAAAGTTAAGCTCCGCTCAGCTTCAACTCATCGCTCTGGTCGCTGGCATCGCGCCACTCGCTGCTGCCACGGCGTCAGGCGCCTCTCGTCGCCAGCTCCCATTGAAAATGAATGACTGCCGGTCACTTTTGTAGCTCATAAAGCTTCTGGTGTGAGCACACAGTTAGCCCCTCTACATGAGCCCCTAGAACGGGTCCTGAATGCAAGGAATCCTTACCAGGTGGCAGGGGGGATCATGGCCTGGACTTTGGCCATGCCTCCATCCACAGGAACCAGGAAGTGGATGTTGTGTAGTGGCATGGGGGCGCCCATGGCCTCGGTGTTGTATTTGTAGTCTATTCTAAGGTCTGTGTTGGTGGCATCGCCTCGCCAACTCAATGCCAGGTTCAGAGGAGTGGACTGGATCCCCGCTGCTGACACCTGAGACACAAAGAAACACAAACCAGTGAGATGGATAGATTCTGTAGTTAGATCGACACATAGTAGATACACAGACAAATAGATATTTGATACCTGATATTTGATCATGTCCACATTGTAGTATGTAGCCTGAGGCTTCTGTTCAGCCACTTTTTTCAGATGGCTCATCAAGTTTGGCATATTCACCCAGAACTCCTTGGTGTCTACACTGTCTGTTGTGGAATCACTGAGGGATGAGAGGTACATATACGTTACTCCATGAACTTTGTGAGCACCATAATTAGATACAATTGTGTGCGTGTTTTCCTGTAATGTTATTCTTACCAGCACAGCAGCTGTGGATTGGGGAGGACCTGCTCCAGTCGGCTGTAGTTGCTGATGCTAAAGGTGAGGACGGGTTGAGTTGGATGGCTGGAAAAATGCCTGGTTATGCCCGCAGGGAAGGAGAGCACCATCTCCCCTGTGATCTTCACAGCACATCTGGGACAGAGGGAGACAAGAGGCAGATCTCAGAGATCATGCTGAACAAAAACATAGACTCCCAGCATGCCTTTAGTATCAAAACTGAAGTCGATTTGTAGCTGCCAGGAATGTATTCACTTTATTAGTCTATAAAAGAGACTCACAAGTTCTTCATCTTGCTACACATAACAAAATCTCTGTGTTCCATCATTTGTGAATTTCATCAGTGCATCAATCCATAATCCATACTGGTCATTGCATCTGTAAGGGTCACACTGTCCAAAACAGGGAAATGTGGGCCTACTTGCTGGGGTCTGCGCCTTTGAAGTAGGCGTTGATGGTTTCTGTAAAGGCAGCTGCCACTGGCAGAGTGTCCTGGGGTCCCATGGTGAGTGGACTGGGTCCTCTGGAGCCTCCTGTTGAAAACACACACATATAAAACACCTTTAAAATCTACACTTAGACTGTGTCTATTCTCTTGTGTCATTCCTTATGTGCTCAAATGTTCAGCTATGGGTTATACGCAGAGGATAGGGGAGTATAAACAAACAAAAGCAAACAGACAAAATCAAAACTCAACAATCCATCTAGAAACCAGATTCTAGGTGAGTAAGCAGGACACGCGATGGGATGGGCAGCAATATTCTGGCTAACTGAACATGAGCGTGGACAGGACTGCAGCGAAAGGAGGGCAGGTGCGTTCAGTCCATGCACTAGTGGGACTACAGTAGCGTTCTGGCTCGACTCACCTTCAAAAGCTAAATAAAACCTGCCATGGTCAAACCATACCAGAGGCTGTGAGGCCTCTGAGTGAGCGGAGACATGAGGAGGAGAGAATCATGGAGAGGGACAAGACTGTGAGGCAAGGCCACAATGATGAGCGACAGACAACATGGACACAGACTGAGATGTGAGGCTAAAGAAAAATAAGACGACCAAGAGGACTTGCTGGTAGTGTACCTGCGGTGGACATGTTAAGGTCCCTTCCTAAGGTTGGAGTGGAAGCTGCACTCTGCAAGGTAATGGAGGAGATGGAGGAAGAGCTCTCTGCCCGGGCCAGGGGGGCGAGAGGTGGGGGGCTGCCTGAAACCGGCGGACTGAAGGGCCGAGACTGGAGACAGTACACAACAACACGCACTTTGATTACAGTGAAAACAAAACACAATAACAAAAGGAAGACAAATGTCTTTCTTTCATCAAGGAACATACAGAATTAATCATCAATTTCAGTCATAAAAGGAGAGGAAGGCAAACGGAGACAGAGTCAGAGAAATGAAAGGCGGTTCACATGTACCAAGTCTGTGATTGGTTTCCCTGGGGGCAGCTTTGGTCGCGAGGACGGTCGAGGAGGAGGAGGCGGAGGGACTGGACTGCCTCGAGACTGAGGCGTGGCAGGACGAGCTGGAGACGAGGGGCCTGCAGCACATACCAGTGTCTGTGGTTAGCACTGCCTTCAGATCACAGTGAGAGAGATTTTCATTCAGCATCATCTCCAACATTTCTACTCATGCCACTGTTCACAGAGCGAGTACTGTATGCCGACACCCTCACGGGAATGTACTTTAGACAGTAACTTGTGACCAAAATTAAATTTGTATTCACTTCTATCAGCTCAGCAAAGCTCTGTTTGTCCGTCTGAAGAGCGGTTATAGTTTGTGATATTTTACCATATTTCACTTCTATTATGAATTAAAAAACTTCACCTCTTACTTCTAACTCTTTTCAGGAGCAAAAAGAAATGGGAGCAGCTGTCTTTCTGGTTCTGAGGTGCCATAAAAGCACTGCTTAGCTTTTTTGAGTTGTTGTGGGTCTGATTCATCTAAAAAGATGAAACATGCCCACTTGAAAACTTCATTGACATGACCGCACTCACACACCTGACCCTGTGCTGTAACATAGGTGGTCACTAAATGCTGCTGCTGAAGGTTCTGTAATTTAATAAAGGTCTGACATGTGATGTCCACTATCTAAAATCACTGAACTGGAGCTTCTTTGTCAGTGCTCACCAAGAGAAACAGCAACATCATGTTCTGTATATTATAAAAGGGGACCTTAAATTGGAAATGAAATTTTGCATCTGTCCCTATATTAAAGTTACTGGAGGGGCATAAAAGAAGTATGTAATCTCACATGATTACACCAAGGAAATATTGCTGAGAATTAAGAATACAGAGGCTGTTAGTTTACAATCATTCCACTAGATGTCAGTAAGAAACCCATTTACTTCAAATTAGCACATGATACATACTTTTTCTCTATTAAGAACTGAAATTGGTTGAGTTAGTTTGGATTTATGTTCAGACTGTTGTGTCTAAAGACAAGTGTCTTAGTGAAAATGTAGGAGGGACCAGTAGTTGAACTCTTTCTAGAAGAAGTCAACTAGACGACCAATATTAGCCTGTGTGGCTCTAACTAAGAAAGTAATAATGAAAGTTTCCCTTTAAATGGAAGGAAAATATAATTTTGTAATGTAATAAATTGTTTGCATAGTTACATGGATTAGCAACTCTAACTTCAAAAGATGTGTTACAATTTGTACTGATGATGTGGTTTCATAATGAACGTAGTCAAGTGATCAAATTATTTCCATTCTTACAAGTTCCATTAATAGTAGTTAGCATTTTTACTACATTATCAGTTAATTAAGTGTTACCTCACTTATGAAATCAATATTTCTGGTTTGGTTTGGTTTTTAATATAATGTTGTTTTATTAGTCAAAGTAACAGGGCTATATTATATTAGAATTTAACTTGACATTTTGTCACTGTATCAGCTGCTACAAGCTTGTAAAACTGCTCTGAAGAAAGCTTCCTATATTATAAATGAGTCAGCAAGTCAAAATAATACTTCTTTCCTTTGTTGGTTCTACCATCATAAAAATATATTAGTGTTTTTATTTACTAAAAAAACTAACAGCAAATATAAAAAGCGAGTGCTGTTCATGAGATGGTGGTGAGGGTTCTGTGGCTGGTTCAGATTACATTCTAACACCCAACAAAACGTAAACGCAAAGAGGCAAGAGGACCTGCATTTCAAGCATCTCTGTGTGATGTTTCAGTGGCACTGAAGGCAGAGTCAGTCTCACTTTTTCAAACAAACCAAGCTAAAGGACACTCCAAAGTTTAAACACGCTTCTCCAATCATACTTTGTGTGGAGGCAGCATAATTGGCTATACATTTAGAAAGAGACCAGAGTACTCACTGCTGCCTGAGTAGGGCCCCGGGGAAGACATAATAGACCTATAGGTGGTTGGAGGGAGAGGAGGTGGCGTACCCCTGAAGCTCAATGTCAGCTCTCTGGGTGAACCCACAAAGTCTGGGATATCATCTCTTAGGTATACTCCCTCTGGAGTCCTCTTTCCCCCCATACCCCCCAGGACCAGGGGAGATGTGACTCCTGCCCGAGGAGACCTCCGCTCTGCTGGAAGAGGAGGCACGGGGCTGATGGGGGCGGGGGACGAAGAGTACTCTGCAAACTGCAGCACCTCCTCATCGATCGCCTCCTCGTCGAGGCATAGAGGAGGCGAATTACAGGGGGAGAAGTTGGGAGGCAGGGGAGGGGCTGGTTCATCCGGGGGAGGAGGTCCGAGCACGATGGAGGGGGGTGAGTCTGGGGGCGTGAAAGGAGGAGGAGACCCGGGAGAAAACGGTGGTGGCGAAGGTGGGGGCTCGTTTGGCGGCGGTCCTGGAGAGAGGCAGGGGGTGGAGGGGGTGGACGAGGGCGTGTCTGGGGGAGGAGAATCCGGTGGCGGAGGGGGAGCGGGTTCATCGGGCGGCGGGGGTCTGTCGTCAGTGAAAGTAACCCATCTGGGAGACGCTGTGTCCTCAGTGGTGCGGGGGCTGTCAATGCTGAACACGTCGTCCAGGTCAGGGGCAGGGGAGCCTCGGTAAGAGGCGGGGGACAGGACGTTCAGGTAGATGGGGGCAGAGCTGCGAGCTGCCCTTCCATTGGGTAGGTCAACTGCAAAGAATTAGAGGTAGCATTGAGATTAAAGCTCACATGGGATTTAACTGTATGATTAATATATAACGCTGTTTTTAAAGCTACATTTACCAGCAGAGTCCGAAGGATAGCCGTAATGACTTCTTGATGGAATGTTTTTTGGAGGAAGAGGAGGAGGAGCTGCAAAACAAGGACGACAGTTCAGGCCAGTTCAGCGCTACAGATTACAACATTTCAAATATATACAGATGTTACTCCCCCAACAAAGATAAAGCGAGGTTCATTCATGCCAGCTCACCTCCTGCTGGGAAACTTCTGCTCAGCGGGGATTCTGAGCGTGGTCTCGAGTCTCCCCATAGCTCAGTAGGGACCACTGTGATTGGATAATGACAAAGAAACGATAAATGTCACCTCTGTAAACTGCACCTGTTACATGACACTTCAATTCATGTGATGTCCAATCAATAGGGGACAGACCATCATATCTGGCATATTTGGTCTCTGAAGGCAGCCCAAAAAAGGCAGGAACGTTCTGCGACAGTCTGTCACTGCATGAGGAGACATACAACAATCAAAAACAAGTTCTACTTTTTAAAATTCCTGCTCCACCGTTACTCAAGGCAGATCTCCAATAACATACAGACTGTATAAGAGTCAGTGGTCAACATTGCAAAAAGAATGTCAGACCTTGGCGTCTCAGGGGCAGGACTTGGTGTGGGGGTGGAGCGTCTGGGTCTGGCAATCTCTTCACCTATGAGAAACATAACAGAAACTCATCTGCTGCTCTGTTCGACTATTTGAATGAATTCCTATCACAAAAAGCTTATTTTTAGCGTCTCTAGTGGCAATCTCTAGGATGGCAACATCGGTCTGTCGGTTGGTCCACCACTTTGGTCAAGACTGAAATATCTGAACAACTATTGGATGGATTGCCATAAAATTTGATACAGACATTCATGTTCCCCTCAGGATGAATTCCAATCCCTTAAATTTTCATCGAGAGCCATCATCAGGTCAAAAATTCAGACTGTCCAATACTTTGGTTTATTACTAATGACATTCCCATCAGCCTCAGCTGTACTTTGTGTAATAGTGTTTAGTAGTGCTATTTAGCAAATGTTAGCATGTTGACACGCTAAAGATGGTGAACATGGTAAACATTTTACCTGCTAGGCATCAGCATGTTCGTTGTAAGCATGTTAGCATTTAAGTCAAAGCACTGCTGTGCCAGAAGTACAGGAATAGAGGATATATTTTAAAAAGCTATTTCCAAATAGGTGTACTTACAGGACAAATTCCTCTTTATCTGCCCCTGTAAAAGATAGAATCCAAACAAAAGATAAATTGAGGATACAGACAATGTATTGTGAAAATGTACACCACAAACAAATAATTTTGTTATATTCAATTTTAAGATTTTTTTTTTACAAAGAAGTAAGTAAACAAAGTGGTAAGATTAAGTAGAACTTTATAAAAATTGTAATGTTATATATGTTAAATATAATTTCTTAAATAAGGCAGGTCAATTCAGTCATATCAAGAAAATCAATTTATTTTAAAAAGTTGATTTTCACTTGTTTTAAGAAAATTAGGATTAAAAGACTTAATACTAAATCACATTTGACTTAGATGGATTACTCTTATTTTGATGTGTATCCTTTCTTTACTTTACTTTACTTTCTGCACTGCATTTTTAAAAAACGGGGTCAGGCAGCAGAGATTAGAAAACTGTGTCTCAGGCTGTCGGCTTTGAAACAGCCAGCAGATGGTGTAAGAAACTCACCGGGCTGCGTCTCTGAGACCAGCAAAAAGGAAGAGAGAACAGACCTGGGTCAGAGAGTGAGTGACAAATCAGTCAAATGGACACCAACTAAAAACTGCACACACCGCACCTCTTTACTTGCACCGCAAAGCCTAAATAATGCAACAGGAGCCATAACACCCTCGAGATTATGAGGACTATACCAGCATCACCTACGACCAACACGCACAGAGCTGCACACTGAATGTAGCAGGTCGCTCAGCATGTAAGCTCCACTGAGACCAAATCAATAGGTTTGGAGCTCTGTGTGTGTGTGTTATGTTTACTGTGCATTTTGTAACACAGACGCTTTGCCAGACAGGTTCAAGTAAAGCTGTAGCTTAACAGAAAATAAGTCAGCAAAAACAAGTGAGGTCTTTTAAGGCCTCGAAAGGACACTGAGGGTGAGACAGAAACTGCATGCAGAAAAAAGGGTGAAGCCATAAAGGCAATTTATAAGCATTTATTAGCCTTTATTAAGCATTGCCAAGTGAATTCATGCCATGCAGTCCATGTTGGTGGTGATACAGATGTGAAAATGAATGACAGGCTTACCGGACTTCTCTTCTACAAGATGACCGCAGATAAGTGAGAAGAAAAGACAAACACAGAGAGGGTGTAAGACAGAGAGAGACATGGAGAATTCAACAGCTATTACAAAATATAAACAGCAGTGTGTGTGTGATTTGTGCCCTTCAGTACTGTGTAGCAGAACTAGAGTGCTGATCAGCAGCGCTCACCAGAGAGGGAGAGAGTGCCAGGCCTCCCACTGAGGCTTTTAGCTCGTCCATAGATGGAGGGACACACTTGGCACTGTCCGACACCAGCGGCTTGATCTTAATTTTGAACTTTTTCTTGCTGTCCTCGTCGTCCTCAGAGTCGCTGGAGGAGAAAAACTGCTTTCCTTTGCAAGCTGGTGAACATGTGTCAAGGACAAAGTAGAATAAGTGCAATGCATAGTGTGAAAGATGGAGGCTAATTCAGTCTTCTACAGCATTTAAAGACAACATAACCTTTTAAAATAAATACATTTTGTCTCAAATACACACTGTACACATGCAGAACAACACTGCAGCCAGTGGTAGAAATTGACTAAGTACATTTACTCAAGTACTGTATATAAGTACAATTTTGAGGTACTTACTTACTTGAGCATTTCCATTTTCTGCTACTTTATACTTCTACTCCACTACATTTCAAAGGCACTTTTTACTCCACTACATTTATTTGTTAACTTTAGTTACTAGTTACTTTACAGATTCAGATTAATAATACAAAATATAATCAACAAATAAATGATGATGTAATATTATATATACAACTTTATTGATCCCCTCAAAGAAATTTACAAGCTACCTAGTAGATAAAGCATATAAAGTTAAAATTAGCACCACCTTTACTAGCTGCAAAGTTAAAGTGATGTACACATTAATGCATCAATAATTAGAATCCAATAACATATTATATATTATTCTGAAATGGGCCATTCTGCATAATTAGTACTTTTTGTATTTGTATTGTTTAAGTATATTTTGATGCTAATACTTTTGTACTTTTACTTTAGTGAAAATTGGAATGCATGACTTTTACTCGTAACAGAGTATTTCTACACTCTGATATTGCTACTTTTACTTAAGTACAAGATCTGAGTACTGCTTCCACCTGTGACTGCAGCAGAGGAGTGAGATGTCCACTGTGTGTCTCTGTCTGCTGTGTCCCAGATAACAATATTACTCCTGCTGTAAATGACACTCCTGCTCTGTCTCAGCTAAATCAGCCTGTTCGGGGTAAGTCTCCGTAGTACGAGCTCTCTATGAATCCATTTCAAACATATAGCTGCTGTTACCTGCGGGAGAGAAAACTGGGGTTAGCTGTTAATGAGAATTGTGGCTCATTGTCAACTGGAAGGCCAGTCTGAATGTAACGTGGCTCTGTCCGGCTGCCCTCCTGCTCCTTTCCTCTTCTTTTTTTGCCACTGCAGGGACGTATAAATGTGATGTGGCGAGAGAGGGAGGGAGTATTGATTTGGCCTATTTAATGCTGAGAAGCACTCATCCAGTGAGTCGCTCAGCCGAACAGGTCAACAGTCTTGCAGACAAGAGTCCCAAGACATCTGCTTTTCACTGAAAAGGATATCATCGCCCTCGTCACCAGGCCGGAGGCTGAAGCCCTCCTCATCCACGTCAGGGGAGGCCTGAAAAAGAGAGAGGAGAAGAGTGACAATCATTTCCAGTCCATCACACGCTGTAGGCATCGCTACACTCTTCCCACGTGGACAGCTCTGCATATAAATGTGGATCAGATTTCACAGATGTCTTGCTTGAGATGGTCAGCTTCCTGGCTGAAGCTCCTGCTGACTCACAGAATATGCAGCTACCACTCTATTTGCAGCGTTTACTCAGTAATTTTAAACCTAGCGTTACATGACACTGATTGCCACAGCACAGCACAAGTATTTTACACCAAAGCTGCAGAGTTGCTGCTTAGTCTGAAAACTTAAAAATGAAGGAGTGCGTAAATAAAGTAAGTAAAACAAGGAGTAGGGTGAGCATACTTACATATCTGTCCCAGTCAATCTCCCCATAGAAACCATTCGGTGCTCCATTGGTCTTTTTCTAACAACAGAATGGAGAAAAGACAGAATAATGAAAGGATCATAAATCCCACGACAAGTAAAGTCAGTATTAAAATGTCAGTGCAAATTATACATTTTCTTAAAGGAGAGTCTGGTTTATCACAATTCGGGCTTTAATTTTGTAGTTTTGGTCATTAATCCTATCAGTTAAAATAACGTGGGACACACCAAGTGAATTGTGGCAAAATTGCTAAAAATAAGTAAGACGGGGCAAGAAATATGAGCAGTCAGATGAACAGACAGTTTTGTTAAAAATGTCATGTTATGCTAACTTATTTGGAAGAAACAAATTAATGCAAACATTAAAATTAGTACCCAAACTGTCTGTTGTAAACATCCATTACAATTTACAGACTGACTTCTTAGTTTAACTCTGACCTTTCATAGTTGCCATAGTTGTGTGCACACACAGTTTTCCTGTGCAATGAAGTATTATTACCGATATTTCAGGTGGGCTCACTTTTATTTTTACCTCCAAATAAAGTGGTTTAGATAAACTATCTGACTTCTCATGTTTCTTGCACCGTCAGACTTCGTTGTAGGGGACGTCACTGCGTTTCCACTTACTGTGGTGTGTACAAAGTTATCATAACAAGTAACAAGTAGAAATGATGGCCAAAACTACAAAAAATGGGACCCAGGTTGTAATAAACAAGAGTTTTCCTTTAAAGGCAGTAACAACTTCACAAATTTTTCACTGAAAATCTAAAATGTACATACATTTCCTTTCTTTCCGCTTCCAGTTCCTTCTTTGCCAGGTGAACTCCTGTTTGAAGGAACAAGGAAGAAGAAAAAAATGATATCATAAGACGCAATACAATTTTTATCATTCCATCAGGAGTCTCCAAAGCAGCACTGAGTATCAGTTGAAATTATTAAACACTACTCCCAATACAATATCTGAGTTTTGGTATTGATTCCAAAATTATACTTTTTTCAATCTTACTTTGACAAATATAAACATGTTTTTCTACAATACCCTTTCCTTTTTCTTTTAGAAAAGAAGTCAAAATTCTCAAATGGTAAATGTTGTCTAAACACACACAGCAGTACAAGAACTTTGCCTAAAAAAAAAAATTACATATCTGACCAAACATTCAATGCCAACTTTAAGTACTTGACTCGATGCCAGAGACACAATTCGGTCAGTACCCTAAGAGTATTTAGGTTCGATACCCAGCCCTATTCACTCGGCATGTTAATTGTGTTACGAGTGTGAGTCTGATCAAACTCACGTTGCGTCTGTATCCTTGTCTCTCTTTCGTAAGCCCAGGGCTTTCCTTGTTCGGTTTTTCAGTCCTGGTGCAGAGAGAGGGAGAGAGGGAGAACATCATGAAGAATTAATTTAAAGTTTTAAAGCCTAATATAAAGTTAACTGTCTTGTCATTAAAATGCACTTAAAAGCAAATAACACAGAAGAGTAACAGGCTGATGTACAGTAACTCGAGGATTAACCTGTTCTTGTGGATACACAGGAAATACAGTAACCCCAATAACTTGATATAAATGAATGTATCGATTCGGGACACAAACATCCTGCCATCTGGAGAAAGCCTCCACATAAAATAAGGCAGCACAGACGCAATCCGCTTAAGTGTCCCCTCCCTGACTATATAAAATGGAAAGAAAACACGAGCATAGGTTGATCAATGTGCCCACTTCATTAGCGAGATTTGAGGGAGAGTGGGGAGAGATCTACTACAGCAGCCCGTCAACCAAACTGGATGCCAAGACCCCTGCAGCACTGACGGTTGGCACCACGCAGCGCTCAATTCAGGACGACTGGGAAAACCAACAAAAAGACACAATTCAATGTGAGCAAAGCCTAAAGGTTTCAAGTATTGCTAGGTGGAATTATAGTGTAAGGCTTTATCTGCGTTTCTATTTCTGGTTCACTGGTGTCACTGACTAACAGTATGTGAGACGGCTCAACAAACACTGAAAAAACTATAAAGTACAATGAATAAAAACAAAACTAAGAACACAAGGGCAGAAACACGCCACCCATAAAAACTAAGACCATTAGTCGTTGTTTAAGTGCTGGTTACAGCTTCTCACATCATCAGTATTTGCTTGATTTTCTTCTGGGTTTTGGACTGATTGTCAGACAAAATATGTAGTATGAAGGTGTAATTTTGGGCTCTAGAACCTTAGGATGGATTAGACTAAATGATTATCAGATGTTAAAATATTTTAATTGATAATCAAAATAATCTGCAGTTGCAGCCCAAGCCATGAAAACATTACACTTGCTAAATCATTTGCATACACTCTACGTGTGATGATTCCAAATTTATATCAACATTATTTCAGTTTTTTGTAGCCAAAACACAATTTCCTATAAGCACCAGACCTTCGCTGGCTAAACGTCACAGCTCGACAACAGAGACGAGTCCATGGGCGAGTTGAGGGGCCGCAGCAAATTAAGACATGTCAGAGAGGAGCGAACGCTGTAAAAGTTTTTAGACGGCAGAGATTACAGCTAAAGAGTTGGATTAATTTACTTTGCTTTGGTGAATTTTATGGATGTGGATGAAACCAAGTTACGATGATGTCAAAGGACCACTAAAGTTGGTAGGATTCATCCTCTGGGGATCACGAATGTCTATACAAAATTACATAGCAATTTTTCAAATAATTGTTGAGATATCAGTCTGGACCAAAGCGTTGGATGGACCAACAGACCAACTGATTACAAAATGAGTTGTTGTTAGTGAACGTTTTTTTAAACTTAATGAAACTTCTGTGTCCCTCAGGTTAAAGGTATAAAGGACATTTTGTTATTCAACATGTACCTGTATGATACCTCTGATAAAGAAAGACAGTTTGCGAGATTTGTAAAACACAAGACATTGCAAGAAAATACCAACAGCTAACAGCAAAAAAAATCACTGCATTTATCCTATTTTTCTCTTTTTTATGTATTGGCTGTGCTGTGGAAAATGTTTTTACCAAAATAGCCAACTGACAGGTTTGCATAACAGTGTTTTAGAAGACAAGAGAGCACAGTTGATTCTCACATCCATACAAGAGCGACACCTGTGATGGACAGTTGGGTGGATGAACATTTTGTGCTATTCAGAGGCAGCTCAGTTTGTGTTCTTCTTTGTTCATCTTCTCTTTTTGTAATTTGTGGGCTATGTTTTAAACAGGAACATGCTGTATGCCCTAAACTGACATTTTGCATTGCTGATGCAAGAGCTTTTTTTTTCACTATAGAGTCCTGTACTGATTGCTGTGTTTTGAAATTGTTGTTTTGAAAGTCTGTTGAGAGGCAAAGAAAATCAGACTGACTTTGAAATCAAATAAAGACTTGTGAATCATCACACTCGCATTGAAATCCTGATAATAAGACCAATGAATACTATAAATGTGAAGGCACTGCACTGGACTAGTGCTCCGTACGATTCAGGAAGCTCTCCTGGGTACTGAAGGACATGTCAGGGCCTGTGATGCATTGGTAGCTAGCTGGGCTGCTCAATAGCACAGCTTATTCCTGCATCATGGCTCTTCATCAGTGGAGACAGCTCTGAACAGCCAGCCTTCTGTCCAGTCCTAACCTGCTTGTGTCTTGTGTGATAAGGAGTAGAAATAAAGAATCAATCCTGATCAGATCACAATCACAATCAGATCTGGTCACATTGTGCATCAGAGAAAGACTGTTGCTTTTGTAACCCATTTATAAAGTTTGCCTGAGGAGAGCCCTACAACACTCATTAAACAGAGGGATCATGGTAATTAATGATATTAGCTGTAAATATAGTAAGTTTGGGTCTTAGTCTTCATGCTAATTCACAGAAACAAGATGTTTGGACACATGTTTTAACCTGCTGAATACAAATGGCATGTACTTTACACCATCGTTCGTTACTATAGCACCATCATTCCACTTTCAATATAGGGTTTTAAATGCATATCCTCGTGATTTCAAACAAATGTAGAAAATGTTCGTAAAATCAGTTGGCAAAACAGACCGATTCCCAAATTTCTAGGCAGCCATTTGTCTTGACACTCTAAACTTGACTAAGATAAGAAGTAGTCTTTTTTTTGGTGAATGTTTCTGTGAATCTTGAACGTTTGAGATGTGAGATCCGGACATGAAACAGCAACTTTTTAAAATCCAAAAACTTTGAAACACATGTTACGCCTGCCCACTGACTTTCCCAATAACCTTGCACTTATCTGTAATGCATGTACAATTGCGCTACAAAACTGTTTTCATGACTTTTCATGACATCCAACTTTCTTACTTTGATAAAAAAAATTTGTAACTCAAGGTCCACTTACTAGATTTCTTTCAGCCACATCTTCTGGCCTATATTAGTAGATGATGCAGCTGAAAGCCCCAGAAGAAATATAGTAATTTCTTCCAGAAAAAAAGCCACATCTGATGGCCTTCATCGGTGGATGGAGTTTACAACTGAGGAGACTGAATCTGCAGATGAAGGCTACCAGATGCGACTGAAAGCTCCAGAAGAAATGTTGCAGGTGGACCGTGATTTTTTTTTTGGTCAAACTATTATTTCTAAGGTCAAGAATGAACCGTCAAGTTCAACTTTCTGACTTTCCAATAAATATCTGAACAAACCAGTGAGAAGACCTCTCAAAACAGTCCCTTCTGTTGCTGCGTCCCATAATTTTTGTAAATTCCTAAAACAGACAAACTGTCAGTTATCCATAGGTGTGAAAATTCTTCTCTTGCCATTCTTCACACACCTACCTCTGCCACATCAACATCACCTGCTTAACAACACCATGCCTCAGTTGCCAGTGATAGAGAGGTGGTTTGAAACAAAGAGGAAAGAAAAGAGCAATACAACCAAGGTTGTGAAAAGCTAGTTCTGAACACTGTCCAGGACAGATTTGTTCCACGTGGATACACTTTGCATGCACTACTGTCCCCACACTTAAACTCCATGTTTAAAGGTACACCAAGAAATGTGAGTACCTGTGTGCTACATGTAAGTAAAGTATTTCATTTTCTGTATTGTCGTTTCTACCTTTATTCTATTATTAATTTGATAGTTTGAAACAGTAGAAGAACTTTTAACATGTGTGAGCTCCCCATAAGCATCTAGCAACTAAACCCCTTCTTTGGCAGTTGGCAAACTAATAAATTGCACATTACCACCGCCTACTAAACGTATAATATAATTAATATTATACTGTAATTCCACCCTTTTCTAGGATATCTAGCTTCTCAGCCCACCATCTAATTGGCTTCAAAATGTGGTCAGATGGTGCATTGTACATCCTTTTGTCTTTTTAAGCGTTCCCTGCAATGGATCGCCTATCTCAAGAAGGTGAAAGTTTTGACAAGTTGATTTATTTACAGTTCTGGCATTAACTGCAACAAGAGGCTGCCTGAAAAGAAGGAAATCAATGTAACACCTTATTCCATGCTCTTTTAAATGGTCAGCATTAATGTAAAGTATGTATGATTTGTAGTTACGGGGCCGAAACACTCAAAACCACACATTTCATCAAAGACTAAGATGCTCATGTCACACTGAGGGAGATTATCTAAATAGTTAAATATTATAATCCACGTTGCTGAGATACTGCATTTAGTTATTTTGTTATAAAGATGATAAACCCACATCAACAAGAAGGTTGTTATTGCAGAACATGTACTGCAGCCATGTTTGAGTCCAAATAACATGTACTGTATGTCACTAACTACACCTGACAGCCCATACTGTGTAATTAGCAATGTAAGTGTAACAGAGAATATGATAAGCATGTGACATCTGTGTTGTTGTGTAGCTTGTGAACTGGGTAAAATATCATGGCAGTCTGACTGCAGGCCTTTTGCTAATAATAGCCACCTTCCATTACCATGTTGGCATTAATGGATGGTAAAGGCCCAGCATCTGTCATGCAGGGTTAGATCTATGATTTAGCAACACCATCATAAGTTATAATGTATTCTACCTCATTCCACCACTGTTAACTTTGGTACAGCATCCTTTACTTAGCTTTATGCAACACAGGCACCAAATGATGTATGGTTTAAGCACCACTTGTCCTATTGGCAGGAATGATTGCAGCTTCCTGGACTGCTCAGATCTCTCCTCACATACGCCTTTATATGACATAGATAGTGTATAACTAAAGACAGAACTAGAATCTGTAGATGCAAACAGAGACATGCACAGACACATGTGTAAACACACACAAACAACAGGACATCAGCAAGTGCAGAACTACACTGCTGTGTACATCAGTTCTTCCTTTGCAAACCCACACCTCACACACCTTCGTTTTCATCTCACATACATCCCAATCTGTCACAAACATTGTCACACACACACACACACACACACACACACACACACACACACACACACAATGGCCACATTGTCACACTGGTCATGCATATAGCTCATTTCAGCTCAAAGGTCCTTACGGTATGACAGATCACATCACTGGATTCACTAGCTTTAATGGCCCAGCAGGACACAAGAGGGCAGGAGGAGGACACAGGGAAAAAAACATGGAAAATAAAGAAGGAGAAGGCGTGCACAGATAATTTACCTTGCATCATGACTGCAGATTTTCATCCTACGTTGCCCTCCGGTGTGCAGGTAGACAGAAATGGAGAAATCCAGCTGGTCAGAGGATGCCTGGGCAGGGCATAGCTAATTCTGCACAGCTCCCCAGCGAAGCACGATGTTGATTCCCTCCACCCCCAAGGGCCCAACTCCCAGACACCCGCACAGGGAGGTGGGGTGGGGGGAGAGCTGAGAGGCAGCAGCAGCGGTGGAGGACACAGTGAGAAGAGACACCCGAGGAATACGCAGCAATTTCGGGGGGAAGGGGGTCCTCTCTGTGTGCACGTTAGGCCCCGGACGCACAAGCAGCACCGACACACGCCATCTCTGAGAGGGGGGATGCTGAGGAAAGGCAAAGGAGAAAAAAAGCAGAGCGGTACAGAGAGAGAGAGGCAGAGAGAGGCACAGAAAGACTGGGAGAGAGAGGGGAGGAGGGAGGGAGTGGGAGGCTCGCTGATGTCACATCTGCACTAAACCAATCCCTGCAACCATGGTCACATGGCTGCTGTCCCCTGATGCCTTAGCACCTCTCAGCTCGCCTCTAGCAGGCACATTACAGCCAACTGCATACATATTATACAAGGTCTCACATAATAAAATGCACTATTTGGCAGCATATTTTCTTAAATTTAAATCACAGTGCATCTAAATGTCCACTTTGATGTGCTTTTAAAAATAATAATTGTAGAATTCCCTAAATTTGTGTTTGTTAGTAGACATTTTTCTACGATCATTGAAATGTGATTCAATTTCTATTTCTATTTTTAGGGCACTTGAGCTTCACAGGACAGTGAGGCGCAAAGATAAAATACATGAATCCAAAAAGTGGGACTAATATATCATTCACCCACAGACATACAGACAAACACAGGACACAAATAAGAAGTCAGGCACAGATACTAAGCCAATAAGGAAAAAAGTCCCCTCAAGTCCCCTTTTGTTGAAATCATGAATAGACCGGAAAAATAATCAAATAGAAGAACCATATGATTTTGTCCTTGAATGATCGACAGATAAAAACCCTGTCATGATCCGGCATGTCAATCCTGTTTTCTCTGTGTTTTTCCCTGCCTCTGTGTATGTGTGTCTGTGTGTATGTGTCCATCTGGGCGTGGCATCCTGCATCACCAATTACCTGATTCTCACGCTCTACCTGCCACACACCTGAACCTCATGCACAATCAGACGCTGCAGCATATCTACCCCGGCTCTTCACTCCAGTCTTCGCCAGATTGTTAGTTAACCTCCGTGGTAAACCGAACGGCCCCATGTCAGGAACAAATTCTAGTGAATGTTTGCTTCACGTTTGGATGTGTACTTAGCTTGTTGTGTCCCTGTGGTCAGGTCCACCTCTCCACAAAAAGCCTGCCTGCTCCACTCTCTCTGCCATGGCAGACTTTTCCCAGAGATGCCACACTAGCCCTGGTAAAAGGACATCAAGTTTCTTGGGGAAAGGAGTTCAGCATTATATACTGTATGCTGGGATGAGACCATGCAGTGCTTTTTATACAAATATTTTATAAAAGGGGACCAGTGGTGGGAGGAAATAACAGGGGTAATACTTGTTAGAGGTCTTGCTGTAGTGAAGCCTGAGTGATACCAAAATGTGAAGGAATTGACTTGTTTGAATAGGACAGCAAAGAAATGGATAACTTACTCTGGGTCAAAAAAACAAACTTTTTTGTATATGGTTCAACATAAGGGGGACATGGTGTCCAAGTTTTAACGGTACTCTCTGGAGTTTTTGACCAGTAGTAGTGGGTCCCAGTTTAGTTTGTTCTTGTGCACCCACACAAGCATGCAGGTGATGCTATACACATTCCTGCCATTGGTTTCACACTATTCCTCTGATCTCCAGGGGGCTGCAACGCACCAAGAAATGCAGCAATGTGCCCCCAAAGAAAGGAAAAAAGAAGACTGCTAGCTAGTAAACATAGATGAAAACAATTCTGGATTTAAAATGATAAAAGTAATAACCAAGGTTGAGTTTGTTGGAATGAAGTAAAGAGGAAGTCCAGAACCATCCAATATTTGATGTCCTCAAGGCAGTTTAGAACAGTTAGAAGTTAGAACAGTTTTGGGTATTTCGCATAAGAGATTGTGTATTTGTTTTTCTCACTGGTTTGAAGTGGGTGGGGCTCAGCTGGAAAAAAGCTGATGTCATGTCATGTACTTCCATGGACCAATCACGATTTAGAAACAATTAAATCAAAATGTGATGACGGTTGTGGGGTTGTTGCTTATGTTGACAGGCCACTGTCAATCAAATCTGATCAAACCACACCCACACCGTCCTGAATAAGCAGGCTAGCTGGATGTTAAACCCTTAATAATAAATAATAATAAATAAATAAATGTTTTTTAACTTTGACTGTTTATTATTTGGGCATGTTTATTTGATGTTTTAGAGAAATTCTTGAAATTTTCAGGGGCTTTAAGGAGAGATTAAATTAAAAGTCAAAAACATACTAAAGGAAAGAGACACTGTATTTTTGAATAATATGGCCAAATGGGGCAAATGACTGGAGAAGAGGATTGGACTGACAGTCGAGCCTTAGGGTAGCCTGAAGGATATGGAAGATGAGGATGAACAAGAATTCCCAGTGGAACCGTGAAGTTTTATATTGGATAAATGTGAGGAAAATCAGTCCACAGCAGAACCAGAGAGACACTTGTTCTTTAGCTGACGGATCGGAATAATGTGGTCTGCACTGTCAAAGGTTACAGTTAGACCTAAGAACAAGAGGACGCCAAGAGAAGATCATTTGTCCAATTTAACAAGGATGGATTCTGTTCTGTGGAAAAACTGGAGACAGATATGATTCTTTTTCAAGAAGCAGTTGGACAAAACTACTTTCTCTAGCACCCTGGAAACAAAAGAGGGATATATCGACTGCACACAACTGCAAGTTGCAAGACTGTTTCTATTGTTAAAAATGTGTCACATTGGAGGACAACAGTGCGTCTACCACCGCAGAGTACACACTGTCAGCTATAATCATAACACATGCTCACTGGGAGGAGGTGCCTCACATTTAAGCCTGGAAGAAAGAGAGAGTGGCAAAGGACAAACTATTCCTAATACTATTATGCAAGTGTTACACTTTGGTAAAAACTGAGATGCTTTGATGAAAGTGATGATATGATTATGCAGCTGCTTTAATGGCTGCGTATTGGACTACTGGAGCAGAGTGAGTCACCCTCACTGATAGGGAAAGGACAGATGGGGGAATACAGTTAGAGGATAGTGTTGTGGTGTATGTGCACGTGTGTGTGTGTGTGTGTGTGTGTGTGTGTGTGTGTGTGTGTGTGTGTGTGTGTGTGTGTGTGTGTGTGTCTGTGTGTGTGTTAGGGGTAGAGAGGGTTTCTGCTGTGGAGGTCATGTAATTTTAAAAGGTGAACATACAAAAAAAAACCTGAAATCTTACACATGGTGTGTTTTTTGTCCCTCTGCTGTTTCTCCCATGTTAAGAGACTATTGGACGTCAGTGAGGAGGGTGAAATGTCAGAGACTGTAATCGGATACAGACACACAAACCCTGTAGGCTACTTTATACTGTTTGTTTAATGTACAGTAAGTGTACGTTTCAGTGCCCTTGAGACAACCAAGTTAAATATGTTATATGTTCCAAACCCGGAAATGAAGAATATTTAGAAAACCCGGAAACAGAAGCCAACACCTTTATCTAGTGTCATCACATGTTTGGTTTACTATTCCTACTACTGAGGTTTATTTGTAGCTGTTGTTAGCGTGGGCATCCTGGAGTAACTGTTAATGAGCTTACCTAACCTCACGCAACAGACCACAGGCTGCTCCCGTGTGCTTTCCTTAAACAGCTCCTTATATAAGATGCCATCCAGGGGTCAGAGGTCAGAGCAACCGGGATTAGCAAAGAAGAGCTAGACAGAGCAAAACACATGGATGGAGAGCTGTTAGCTGGGGGATACTGACAAATTACTGTTACTATTTGGTTCTGCATGTCAGATACATGGGGATAAATAAAAACTGTGAATTGGCCACTGTCCAGGGTGTGCCCTGCCTAAGGCCAAGTCACTGGGATACAGTACCCGCGATAACAAATAGAAAATGGATGGATGGATGGATGGATAAAACAGTAAAAAGCACTTAAAATGAAGCAAAAAAAGTCTCAACTTGTGTCTACAGACAACTTCCAGGTGGATGAGGCTATATTCTACTCTTACATATGTAAACCAAGCTGTAATCTATTCATATTGATTACATTCAGTACAATGATAAAAACTATGCATGATATGATGGCCTTCACTGCAGGAAATGGTGACAGGATTACTATGCAGTGTAAATCCTTTCACTCTGTGTGGCTCAATATCGCCACCTACTGAAGGAAGTTACTGAAAGCTTACATGAGCTCTATTTTTCTAGCAGTCGCTCCAAAATAATCACTTGTCCTCATCATCATTATCATCATATTAGGCAGAAACTGAATTTTATAGCTAGTGCTTCACCCAGAAACAAACTCCACACTGGCAGAGATCATATTGATAAAGTGGAGAGCAGGTTGCCAAGTGATATATTTAATTCATTCATTAATTTCACTTAATTTAGATTAAAATGTCAAAAGAAATTGTAGTAATATCAGGAAATATCTATTCAGTGGGTGGGAGCCATTTTTCTTGCTACTGTTTTTGCCTTTTTGCTGACTCCCTTAATATAATATTGCAATTCTGGCAGACATCCATATCATTATATCTCAATGGGTTCAGCATAGGTTCCTTGTCACAACTGGCCCTGTTCTTCAAAACTAAACCAGGCTAACATGCTGTTATCAGGTTAAAATAATTATAATTAAATAAAGATAATAAATAATAATAATTAATAATTAATAATAATTATTATTATTTCATAAATTATATTTTATATTCTCATCCAGCTAATTTGGTTCTCCGAAAGCAGTTTTTGGGGTTGATTTGTTAATCATGGATACATTTATCTTGAATAAAGCTCCTATTTTGAAATAAAGGCAAAATGAGTAGAGAGTTGAAACCATGATCATCATTCGTATGACTGAGTGCTGATCATGTGATTGCAGGTACATGAGGTGTTGGGCCAGCATGCACTGAGGAAATAGATTTATGGCCATAAGACTCATTTTATGTTTGTTCTACATTGTGCTCCACAATGTTTAAGGGTTCCCAATAGACGTCCAAGAGATTTTTAAGTGATAATCTTAAACCTGCTATACTAAAATCTCTTAAAAGCAGCTTTAATTGATTATTTAATTAACAGTGTGCAGCATCGTGACTTATGCAGTTAATCATTTATTTTAAAGTTTTAGTGTTCAAATGACAAAATGATGATAAAATTCCCATTTTAATGTCAAATTAAATGCCATATGTTGGCTTCATTGGTCTTTTAATAGTCAGAATCTTTTAGTCGAGTTTATTTCTTTTTGCTCATAGTATCTCAAACTAAATTTGGTTTGGTTCCTTTTTGTTTACTGTTTACTTCATCATATGTCATATGTGTAGCATACCTTTAAGACAAGTTAAGCACAAATCCACATGCACACCACATCTTCCTTCAGCATTATCACCGATCACATTAACACATCATGTCTACCTCTTCGGTATCTCTGCAACAGAGACTGTTTGTGTCCTTGTTGTCCATGTGTGATCATTGTTGTCCGTCCTGAGACTGACAGAGTGACAGCATCACTGTAGGTCATGGTGGTGCTGTCGACCATGGTGAGCTGACGTAACCTTGCCACCGCTCTGTCTCCTGCCCGGAGCTTTTTTCACCAGAGGACAGGAGGCTTGGTCCGCCTTGACAGAAGATAGTTAATTACTCACCAACTCAGAATCCACTTGCATGTAACAAAGGCAAGAGGCACCTTTTGATGATTTCTAGAGAGAAAAAGAAATATAAAAACATTAAACAACTGGTACAGAGTAGTATATTACTCTGATACAACTAATATATATATATAAATATTGAAGCTTTTATGAATCTCTCTCTAGATTGTTGTGTATGGGAAGGTACTGTTTGAGTCATCAGTTACGCCTATGACCACATACATTACTCATATCAGTTATCATATGATATCATTTTAATTGTGTCACTAAACCACTTGGTTTATCCAGTAGAATATTTTCATGTACTTCATTCCTTTACTCTGTGCTCTAATACTCATCCAGCCTCCTCAAATCCAGCAAAGTCAACCACACCATAGTTTGACAAATATATAAACAAGCTGTTCTTAATTATTCTGTGTTCTGACAAATTAGAACTCAACAGGTTGGTCCATTTAGAAGTAAAAGACATCAATATTGCTCTTGTGAATTTCATAGTTAGGCGTATGTATATTTAGTATGGCAAAGAGATGTTTTGTGTGTCTGCTTTGCTAGCTTTGGAAGTGTGAGCTGATTTAAAGCCACAGAATTGTCAGCAAAGCATTCTTCTGCTACTGCAAAGACAGCCAAAGCCATCCTGAACTCTTTGTGTACCCCCCAGCAGGAGGATCAGCTGAAGGAAGTCTGATATGCTGTAGTCAAAGTGCTTCCCAAACAGCAAGGGTCCACTGATATTAGCAGCTGCTTTGTGAATACATTGTGCAGGTAACATGGCCCTGTTGAAAAGAGAAATACAAGCAGAAATCAAATCAATTCTAAAGAGAAATCCTTTCACTGTTTCAATTCAACGTACGACAGAGAAGTATTTCAAGTGACAGAGAATTTTCTGAATCAGTAAAAGTGAGATTAAGTGTGAAAGACAAATTAAATATTATCAGCCAACAAGGCAAGTGTGATTACTATAAATTCATTTATAATATTAGCTTTACTGAGGACATTTCAATGCTGCTTCACATCATGCTCAAGATTTCTTTCATCTCCCCCAATCATATCAAGTTGGCAAAGAGGAAACTGCCTCTGCCTCCTCCATTTTTTACCAAGTGCTTATGAAGCTGCCTTTAAAAACAAGACTAAACACTGATTACAGATCAGCCATTCTTAATGACCACTCTAAAACAATTAATGTTATGTTATTCATATACAAACTCTGAGACTGGAAAAGAAAGTTACACATGTCACTATTGCCTCTAAAGAAGTCATTAAGCAGCAGTGACACGTGTTGATCTAAAAATCTAACCTCCTTCGCCAACATGTATCTTGACTCAGTGAACTCTGAAAATGTGCTCAATGTGTCAGGATACATGTTGGCCAGCTAAAGACAATCCAACATGGGGGGACAAGGAGCTACCTAGATACACCACGCCATTCTCTACATTCTAATCTGATATCAAGCACAGCCACACAAATTACAATAAGCCATTGCTTTACTAAACTCAAACTGATAGATGCTATCTTACTGAATAATCTAAGCAATATGGTGCCTGCAAGCTGTCTTTGTCTGGTCAGATTCTCAGCGACATAAAACAAATGAAATGGTGTTTCAAATAATATCTTACATGTTGTGACAGACATCATAAATTTAATATTTAGTGGAATATAAGTCAGTGTAATAACCACAAAACACTTTCCCCTGGTGGGCCAGTGCAGATGATCCAAGTCTATTTTCTCCCATGTATCTCTCATTCTCCTCTTTATACATAAAAAAGGGAATATAAACACATCAGTCTTCTCCTATTGCTGTCTAATTGCTTGAACTGGGCACGGAGAAATCAAGTTAAATGGACTGATTTGAAAGTAATTGAGTTCCAACAACCTGTAAAAACCTCTAAACAAACGCACATAAAGTCAAAAAGTGAGGAAAAAGATCCCAGATAAACTTAGTTTGCCTGATAAAAGATAAATGTGTTTTGCCAAACAAAAGCCCTCTGTGCTGAAAAATCTTCCCCTCCAGCACCTGTTTTTTATGGAGCAGATAACAAAGAGACATTAAGTGTTCATGGAAGCTGTGCACTGGTGTTATGACCGTCTCTTAAAGTCACAGACTCGTGGATGTCAGCTGAGCCAGTCGGCAACACAAAGAACCACTGAAACATCACATCGCTCCTGTGACTTTCGTAAAAATAATCCAAAAGATATACTGGGAATCAATAGACAATGTTTTACACTGCACTTGAGCATAGATGTGAACATTTTGACTGGGAATGTCACAGTATTCATGGAGAACGGAGTCACAAATATGACTATGTAACAGTAAGAGCTTCTTTTTTGCTTTCTGCCACTAGATGGCACAACAGCACTATCAACACACACAGCACACGTTAAAAGTATCCAGTCAGCTCAGAGTAGATTAATGATAAACACAAAGCACTTGCATCTGTTCTACATTTTCTTACCACTAACGAAGATTTGGCTGAACGTCATGTGATAATGAAAACTACAGTCAATACAGTAATAGTGTTTGTCTGAGCACTGTGATCTGATCAGAGAGGTGTGATGGATGATGTTAAATTTCATGACAAACTAAACATGCCACTGAAAGGTGTGTCGGCTTCGCAGACGGCGACGGTATTGTGGATCAGGAGGTGGCAGTGTTATACACCGGTGAATTAAGCAATTGTCTCTGGGCAGAAAAGGCTGAACACTGAGAAATGTGGTGAGGGGAAAAAAAAGGAGCAAAGAGGATGATGTAATCCTTTAAAGGAACATTCACAAAAAAATAAAATATGGTAACAATAGATACAAGGCGGTAGCAGAGCTGAAATGACCACGACGCATACAAATGTCTGAATGAACGATTATTTTCATTATCGATTCAAATGTCAGAAAATAGTTAAAAATGCCCTTCACAATTCCCCAGAGCCCAAAGTGACGTCTTTATATTGCTTGTTTTGTCTGACCTGCAGTTCAATTTACAATTGATATGAAACAGAGAAAAGCAGGAAATCCTCACATTTGAGAAGCTGGAACCAGCTAGCTTTTGGTATTTTTGCTTGATATATGACTTAAACGATTGCTCGAGTATCAAAATAGTTGCTGATTAATTTAATGTTAATTGACTTAATCCAAGTATAGTCTCTTTGAGTATAGAGAGTATTCTTTCAGCTCTTTAATAATGTGTGGTCATAGGTGTGTGTGTGTGTGTGCGTGTGTGTGTGTGTGTGTGTGTGTGTGTGTCTGTACATGCTGAAGTATGTATCTATGACTGCAATAAGGGAAAAATGTAGCCGCAAGCAGGAATGTGATGGGGATTTAAGTCAATTAAGGGAAACAAGTTAACTATAAATAAATCTTAATATTCAGAAAAAGACAGATGGTCATGGAGTTATGTGGCATCGGTCTTAACTTTAGTGGCTCATGGCTTTTATAATCATTGTAGGATATAGCTAGATATAGTTGGACACATACTTTTACCAGCTTTGTTAAATGGACAAAAGCTGTGTGAGTCATTGCCTCATCTAAGGTGAATCTGCTTGAATATTGTTATAGACATCATATTTAATGAAGACCTTCATAGAATTGTTAAATGCTCATGAGTCAGCCAATGGTGAGTCTTCCATATAAAATTGGTAAAACTGATGATTGGGTTGGATGATGATGGCTGGATGTTCTCCAGGTTTTATGTGAAGGTGACACTTGATGTTTATGTTTTTTTGATCATGTTTCATGAAGTCTGTGTGTGTTCGATGTTTCACCTGTCTAAAGACAAATTTCCCCTATGGGACAGTAAAATATAAGTTGAGCTGAAGTTGATATTTGATGTACAATACATGAAACTAATGGATATCTATCAACCCCTCCTCTACCAATTTTGTGTAAAAGTCAAATTCCTGAATTTCATTAAAGCCTATGGAGCAGTTACTAAAAATATATATTTGAGTTTTACGGCAGTACCTGTGGGTAAATTTGGATATATTTTCACCAGGAACGTTATTTCCCAAAAAATATGTGCCTAGTTTGGTGCAAATTGGCTGACAAACAAGATACCCTTAGGGCAAATACTTAGTATCACATTACATATATATATATATATATATATATATATATATATATAAAGTAGATTATGGGTGTGGTGCAACAGTTTTGGCTTTTAAAATGGGTAATATATTGCATTGTTTTAATAGACTTCAATTATAGAGCCTCATGCAGCCAGCTAAGAACATATTTTATGAGGTCCTTGTTTAATACTTGTAAAATAAATGTGCAAATTTCAAGTCTCTATTATTTCATGAACCTGATCAAATACATGGAGCAAAACATGTTGCACTGTGTAAAAGCTGAGGCCTAGGATCTGCCTTGTTTGCATATGACCTCAGCTCCAACGCCTTAGGCTAAACAGAAACACCATCCATTATGAGGAGTGGTTAACCAGCTCTCTCCCAAATTACAGTGACTCTGGGTTCCCATTTTACTGATTTAGCGGTTGTGTGGTTCCCCATCTCATGTTACTGACTGTTATAGTGAGATGTACTCACGCAGGCTATCCTCCCCTTGTAAAATTTCAGCAAGGCATTTGTTGGCCATTTAACAGGCACCAAGCAGGCACCAAGTTAAACACAATTAAAGATCCATGACAAGGCATTATTGGCTTACTCTACAAAAGCATATTTACCTTTTTAAAATCATACTGGAGCTTAATTATACTGATCTAAAATGACCAATGTTACACTGTTGCTTCACAAATGTAGCCCCAGGCTTCTCGGCTTAGATTTAACCACATCCTTCGACAAATGCAGGAGGAACATTTTACCACCCTGACCAAGAGGCAGTTGCACAAGGTTTTCAAGAGAGCTGGAACATTTCCTGAGCATGTATGACTGCAGTGACTGAACCACCATCCAGTCCCTGTTTAAAGCTGCTATAGCGACAGGTCATTGCGCTCGCTGCAGTATGATTGTGATTGGCAGCTGTGGAGAGGTATCCAGATAACACCATGGTTATAGAGTTGACCCTGCTTTTAACCTGCTGCCACACCTCCTGTCTTCACCACGCTCCCCCCACCCCCTCTGCCCAGTGCCCTGTGCTCCACTCCTCCAACCCAGCCTCCTCAGAGACATCTGCCCTTTTTTAATACTGATCTTTGACCTCTTGGGCTAAAGATAAGTTAACCTCTACTACCATGTCGTGGAGCTACCAACTCCACTGCGGTGTCTCGTAACGTTGTTATGTTAGCACACATGTGCAGTGTCTGCCTGAAGAAAACTAAGTAGAAATGTGTTTTTCCTTACTAAACAGTTTAGTTTAACAGTGAAATCACATGAGGAGTCAAGATTTGAAGTTTAAGAGAGAGGAACAAGCTTGGTCTGAAATGTGAATGGCTGCAATACTATATTTCCCTCTCGCTCCCACCCTCCTGCCAGCACTAGTCAAGGGATTTTCCTTCCCACCATCTCCGGCTAGAACACTATTTCCGGATTGTGTCGTTCATTTACTTAGTTCGCAGAGCACTCGGGAATGAGAGGCCATGGAAAACTGAGTGTGGCAATGTGGCTATAGCGGTAGAGAGGGAAAGGCAGAGAAAGGGAGAGTGTGTGTGTGTGTGTGTGTGTGTGTGTTTGTGAGTGTGAGAGATGGAGAGAGTGCAAGACAGAGCTGGAGAGAGCTGGATCGTCAGAGACAAGCCCAAGCAACGGCCTTTACCAAAATAGCACGAGCAAGAATCTCTGTGGGTAACATAAATTTGAGCATGATGAGTGTAATCAAACTGAGAAGGGTTATACATGCGACATAAACTGTCTTCATGACCATGTGATGTTGAGGATTCCTTTGTCACAACTGTGTGTTTGCCTCCCTGCCTGCCAGTCTGTTTGTTTATCTGGCTGTCTCTCCATCTCCCAAAACATCCTATTACACTACTACATCTCTGCAGTTAAAGCCCAGGCACAGGCTGTCAGTGACCTGTTTACCTTTTGACATTTCCAGTGTTGATAAAAGCTAACCCTCTCTGACAGGCGTAATTGCCAAAGAAAAGTAGTCATACAAGCTTAAGAAGCCTTTGACCTTTAAGCAGCGTGCGCTATCCTCGTTAGATGACCAAACTGGACTGAATCCTTCCTTTAAGCTCATCTTAGGCTTGACTCTAAGGGGCTTTACAGGAAGAGTGGGGCAACAAGAACTTTGAGCTGCCTAATATCCGACCAAATGTCATTATGATATTTTTAACTTAACCAGTTATGTTAACAGTGTAATTAATTAAGCTAATAAACACATTCATTAGCAGATGTTTTTACGTCAACATACTGTCTAATACTGTGGGTGCTTACATGAATGCTGAGTTCTAGCAATTTCACATTCGTACTTTCTCTTAATTTGAGGGGCATTCCACCAATTTTACACAAGAAGTTGAGTTTACCAGTCAAAAGGTGTACTTCTCCGCCTGTAAAAACAGTTGTATAATGTCTTCTGTGACTCTGGAGGAGCTTTTCCAAAGTTCAAACAAGACTAAGAGGCTGTTAGGCTGTACTTAGGCACATTGCTGCTTTGAGAGAATTCTAATGACTTTTCATATATCACCATCATCAGGTCAAAACTGTAATTTGTCAAATACTTCAAATGCATCAGCATGTTGGAATTGTGATTGTGAGCATGTTAGCATGCTAATATTAGCATTTAGCAAAAAGCAATGCTGGTATGCCTAATAAAAGTGCAATACTATATTGCTGGAGTACCCCTTTACTAACTTTTTTCAAAATCTTTTCACATCATTCACTCTATAGGGGGAAAATGTTGTGTTCACATCACTGAGTCTACATAGACACACACACAGATGTCACCACAACATCCTGGTGTCCCACATATGTACCACAGACCATTGTGGTGGGACATAAAAACACAAAGTAGGTTGTTAGAGAGAGTGAGAAAATTGGACTTTCTTAACCTACTTCCTCTAATGACTTTCTTCATTAAATTGTTCCAGACTCCAATAAAAGAAAGATACCTTCTTATTTTGTCTCCTTTCTCCTATGGTTCTCACCATTACAATTACATCCAGTTGTTAAACTACATCTCATCTAATGATATATATTATTCTGTTTATGGTTTGATTTTTGTTAGTGATTTGTCTGGGATGGTTGCTTGCTCTGATGTAGTTGAATATACTGTAGTGTTGTATAGTGTATATACCTGTAGTGTAGTATTGTATAAACCATTTGTCTTTTTTTCCTTACATTCAGACTTATTTGAATGACATTGTAGAACTAGTACGACCTGCTTTGGAAATGCTATATTTAACTATGGTCATGCCAATAAAGCTATTCTAAATTTGACTTTTATTCTGCAGAAGAAAAAAAAACAAAGCAGCCCCTGGCACCATTTTCTTGGGTCACCATGACAATTTCATCCTGTGCAGTCAGCAGTTTTACAGTACAGTCGTCTCACACGCAGAACCTCTTGCCCTGAGACTGACTGTGCGGTGAAAAGGCCACAGAGTGCAGGTATGAACTGGAATGATGACAGTAATTTGCGTTGAATGTTATGACTACAAATGTAATCAGTATTTTGGAACACACAGCATTGGTACAAGCTGTATTAATAATGTAAATTGGTGTGTGTGGGAGGGAGTGTGCCATAAATCATCCAGAGTGTATTCAGATTGTTGCAGAGAGCATTAGAGATTTCGGGGGAACAGAGCAGAGTGACTCTTGATAGTTTCAATCGCATTTATTCTGTTCTTTCATGTCAGAGAATGTTTTGTTCTCTGTAACACTTTTTTCTAAACTAAGTGAGCTATTTTGACTAGACCGGAGGAGAAAAAAAGGATCACGTACTGGAATCTGATAACCTTCATTTCATTTACAAGGTAATATAAATACTTTTCAGGAGTAGTCTAATACTATAAGCACAGAAAACCAGGACACAAAGTAAAGTCAAATAGATGATGACGTTCCTAACCTTTTGGAACACACATCCCAACCTATGGCCTTAAAGCACCGGGGTAAATCCCAATGCATGATGCAGATAATGAGTTTACTTGCTCCCCTCATAGCTCAAGGTTGTCTCATTTACACAGGTCACCGATGCTGCTATTGTTTGTGCAGGAGTTGTGTAATCCTAGATTCTTTTGTGCTATTCCCTTATTGTTATGGCTCCTCACCGAGTGCTTAACACATGCTGAAATAACTTCCTTAAGACCTATGTAAGCAAATACCACTTAAAGTATTTGTATGCCCGTACATGAGCGTGCACGCGCATGTGTATGGGCAAAAAAGGAAGGGGGCTACTTGCGTGCAGGACAGGGGTGGTTTGTTTTGTCAGCAAAATGTCAATCTGTCTTTGCAAGGTTATCCCACATGATATCCTTAAATACACAGGGCTTGGTTGTCCATCTGGTTGGCAGTTGAGAGCTGCCACCCCCATTAACACCCACCACCGCTAACCCAGGTCTGGAGATCTTGCCTTTCTACCTCCCACTGAGAGGATATGAAAAGGCCGACAAAGCTTTCCATTCTCTTCTTTTACTGTCAGATTTTTGGATCTGTGTAATCCTCAAATGGCTGCAACACGTGTACAGTGGTTTGGTTGCTCCCTAACAACTAACTTGACAACTAAACAATGCAATGGTTCTTACTGAAAAGGGACACTCAGAAGAATTTTGCACGTCCAGAAAAGATCCGGACTCTCCTATGTGCACACACACACACACACACTTACTCACACAGCCAGGCAACCACCCATCATCCCCTAAAAAGTCCAGAAAGCCAGATCCGTCCCCAGTCCAAACTGCCTTGGGCTCCCCTAAGCTATTCAGCGTGCAAATGAAAGATGTGTCTTGGAACAGCGCAAGCCTCTAGGCAGAGCAGAAACTAGCCTCGCGCACAGATATACACAGCAGCCCTCTGGACAAGTTTGGCACCCACACCAGCAACTGTGGGCCAAAACTCATGTTGCGTGCTAACTCTCTCCCTCCCCCATCCCCTCATGCTATCCCGCTCTGCAATTATATGCTATGCTCCCACCCAAACATGCAAGAATAGGCCTTCTCAGTCAACAGACAAACCGAGTCATTCTGTCCTGAAACCATGACATCATGACCATTTGACTTCAGCGTGAATTCAAGCTTAATTTAACTTTGTCAGGAAAAAAAAAAGTGGTGTGTGTTACACTGGCAGAGCACTGCAGTGGTGTGAACAGTAACTTTATGCAATTCCAGGAAGGCACAGCTAATTTATTCTCTAGAATATAAAACTCATGAGGAATATGTGACTCATGACAATCTCACACATCATGTATTTACTGTAAGAAGTGGTTCGACTGGGCTTGTGCATGTTCCGAATAGAGCAGGACATATTTTGACTTTCTATTTCAGCACAGATAACATAACAATATGTTGGATATGTTTAATTATGTTTTTACATAATATTCAATATAAAGTTTGTTTTAATGTTTTAATGTGGGTGTCCGACTGAGGCACTCAATTACAACAGTCACACAAAATTAAATAATCATATAATTTAACTGTAACACAGCAAAAAACACAAAAATCCCAGATGATATCTTGACTTATGTCACAATGTGGACATTATGCTAACATATCTGTCAGCTTTAGTTTAGTATGTCAATGGCCTCCAGTTTCTGGACGTTTCATGGGGTTGCCTGAGAGGCATCTGTCAAACTCCTGACAGCTATTGTGTGAAGCGCACCTCATTTTCCAAATCTGCCTCGCAACAGAGTCTTCTCCTCTGTCCTTGCAGCTCTGGGAGGGGTTCTTAATAGTGTGTGAGCGCTTGCATGTGCGTGCATGTGCATGTATATATGACAGAACCGAACCAATGACAGGCACCTCAGCCCAGCCCAGCCCTCCCAACAAAGAGGGCTGGTGGGTTTCACTGCAGCCCCTCGCTCTCCCACACGCTCATAAATAACCATACAGAGTCTCTGCCCTGGCCAGGGGGAGAAAAAGGAGAGAAAAGAGCCATTTAGGCAGCTCCTCTCCTCTCATGCCTTCCAACTGACCTTTTCAAAGGGTCAATCAGTCCAACCACAACTCCGTACTCCAACTGCACCCCCCCTTCCCCCCCTCTCTCTCTTCTTGCTCTTGCTGACACAAACCTGAATCATCTCAACACTAGTGCTGTGGAGAGAAGGAGAGAGGAGAGCCACTTAGCAGGCTTGGGTCATTGTAAAGGAGCATTTAAAACGTAGAAGGCATAAAGCCTCACAAGCTCTCAGTGCCAGAGCATGTGAGATGGCAGCCGGGGTCAGAGGTGAAGGTCACAATATGGGAGGAGGGGAATAAATCCTGTAGCATGGATGACAATGGCTGCAATCCCCACTGACAATGATGCCATTGTGGGCTATGGGTTGCTTAGTGTGTCCTGGAGCTGTGCCTAATAGAGTTATAGTGCTGATGTGATGGCTCTGTAGCCGAGGAGAGTAGTGTCCTTTTATGTAAAGGGGGCAACTGCCGAGGAGCTTGAAAGAGGTCTCGGCTTCTCAATTTTGCTTTGCATGAGAGCCTGGGATTGTGTGTGCATGTGTGTGTGTGAGTGTGTGAGAGAGAGAAAGAGAGAGAGAGAGAGAGAGAGAGAGAGAGTGAGGTTACTAGCTTAAGTTCACTGACCTTCTAGCCATGAATCCTTTGCTCACTGACACACATGACACCTCTCTGTAAAGACTCATAGTTGAAGATGCAAGTTCTGCTGATTTCAATGTGCAGGTGGGCTGACTGAAATAATACAAGTATTTGTTTTTAGAACAAGTGGGAATTCCAGCATTTACCTATGACTAGTCCTGAAACGATACATTGATACAAGTCATTTATCATGCAAAAATACTGCTTTTTTAAAATCTATTTTATGTCATTAAAATTTGAATATCACTGGGTTTTGGACTGTTGATCGGAGAAAACAAGTAATGTAAAGATGCCACTTTGAGCTCTGGGAAACTGTGATGGGCATTTTTACATTTTTCTGAGATTTAAAACAAAACGATTTGTTTAAAACAATGACCAACAGTTTATTCGACTATGAAAATAATCCTTAGTTGAAGCCTTATAACCTACTTTGATCCATACCTAATGATACAAGGGCTGAAAAACTGACAGCATCTCTTCACGGTCAGGCCTTTATTTGGCACACTACTTAAGCGGAGAGGTGGGGAAGGCCTCTGGAGAGACAGAGGCCGCCGATACCACAGGATCATCATCCTCGGCATAACTCAGACACTCAGCTGGTAAATGTTATGTGGTGGCATGCCACGAGTACCTCAGTTGTCACCTCTGTTAGTAAGATTAGGCTCTGGCAGAATGGAGTGACAGATGATCAGTGGTGGGTATAACCACCGGCTAATGCAGAGGACAGAGAAAGCGAGGAAGAGGGCTGGACTTGACAGACAGAGAGGCAGACAGACACTGGAGCGTTTGGAAAAACGGTATGTCAGTTTTGCTGATGTCTATAGTAACAGTAGCCTCCAATTTGACATTCCCTCCACCAAACATTGGTTTTCTGTTTTTTTCCTCTTTTTGGCTTCTCTTTGACCTCCTTAAAAGAACAAGCTATGTTTCCCAGGGCCCAGCTATTTGAAGCTCATAGTTTTGGTCATCCAAAGTTTTCTGTTCCAACTCAAGCCGTTCAGACACTGTCCCCACTTACATTTCCACAATGGCAGGGTCCTGGGGGCCAGACCATAGCCGCCCTACACGCTGCCCACAGTTGAGTTGCCTCTGGCAGGACTACTGCGTGCTTTGTGTGCTGGTTCTGGCCGCCGATCAGGGAAACCCCACAGTCTCTCCATGGTGAATGTCGAACGCCCTGCCAAGACCATTATGCATCCCTTCAATGGCCGTAAATAGCAGCACACTACAGTACAGAAGATTTGAGAGATGTGCAATTCACCCAGGGCTACAATGCAAGACCATGACACAGATACCGACATTGGTGAACTGAACTAATCCCTGACATGGTTTCTCTGTGTTGTGTCTTTGAGTCTTTTTCTGATTGACAACAAACAAAACAAACCCTGATAAAATGTGTCCTACATTGTTCTGCACAGGAAATATGAAAACAGTTGATGAATAATGTTCCTTGACACAGTTAGTGAACTAAGTCTACCATTACTCTAAAAAGCCAGGAGATTATTCCACTGATTCTACAAATACTGGTTCTTGTTAGTGTGGCTAAGTGAATGACAGCAGGAGGCCTAACATATAGACATTTAACACTCTTAAATATGGGGATTAAAGCTCTTTCCATAATTTCATGGTACAACACACTGAACCATACTAACTTAATAACCTCTAGGACAAAAAAAGCAATCCCGTTCACCATTCTCCTGAGCTCTTATATATTTGTATTTCTATTCCTGACACTGCTTTCTTGACCAGAGGAATGACCAAACTATAATGTCTCTAACATCTACTCTCCTTAATATTTGCTGCCTGTAACAGTCCATCTGTAGTCATTCTCAGTTGCTTGTCAGATCAGTGTCAAAAATTTAAATCTAACAGAATTAGAGTCTAACTGTTATCTACATTTAGCACAGAGAAACATCTGTCTATTAATTTAATACTCATGCAGTGTTTCCCAGCACTCCCAGAGTCCAGTGGCATATTGCGGTAGTGGATGTCAAGATGAGTCACATCAGCTAGTGGGCAGCTGGCAGGCTTGCCGTATCAGCCTATCCCGTTAATCTTACGATTAGCGTTCACTGATCCCATCAGGACTGCCTGGATCTGGGGTGCAAAGCCTAAAGGTTTATCCTGCAAGTCGGCCCTCCCTCACCCCGGCCACTACACGCACACAACACAAATGGGGCACACATGCAAATACGCAGCACATCCCAAAATATTTCGGCTTTTTCTAATACTGATCATAGAGGCAACATATCCCAAACACAAAGCCCAGAGACTGGAGCTCATCGTGCCTATGTGTCACTGTCCCCCACTGACGTGTCTGGAGCCCCGATGCGGTTGTGTCTCAAGACGATGGTGGTAGTGAAATGTGTCACAGAGGTCAGACCCCAGATGTTAAAGGGGCAAATTTTGTGGTCTTCTTACACCAGGGGGAGGGAGGACAGGGGAGGGGGGGTGGGCAGCAGCCAAGTGACATGCCATGACAGGCTTCCAGTCTTCTTAAAGTAGGAACGCATGTAAAGCACACCAGTAAATACTCATACACTGCACCCACAAATACACACATACACACTTGAGCACATTCACCCAATGTGTGCACACACCCACACAATTACATACCTGTCAAATGGTGGATCTAATGTCTAAATAAACCTGCCAACATCCCACGACTGCCATTTGACAAGTTAAAGAGCATTTACATTGCCTACAACATACAAATGATGATTTTTTTCCCTCCAAAAATGTTAATAAACTCTGTTTATGTTTGTCTGAAATACCCGTGCGCACACACACACACATGTGAGAGTGTTTTCATGTGCGTCTGTGAGTGCATAATATGCTCCATCGTGGCAGTTAGTTTAAGATGTTTCATGGGAACTGACTGAACACAGGAAAGAATCGTCTTACTGATGGGAAAAATGAATGCTGAAGGCATTTTGCTCCCTGACTCTCTGTCCTTGGGTCAAAAGGGGACCGGCCATAAACGCCTGGACACCAACAGAGACAGACCTCTGACCATACACGCCTTGTTTCACTCTCCATGCAGCCACTAATGTCAGCTGGTGGAAGAGGCACTGGCTGTTTAAATTTATAGCACAATGTCATTCTGTACACAATGCATGTATTCATCCAACATGAACACATAAGGAGATAGTAATCCTGATACTTTGGCCATTTTTAGCATATGAAGATAGAAAGAGCAGAATGTCTCATCATGAAATAATCAAGTCTTTCTGCCCTACATCCATTTTCAAGCCAACCACTGGTGTGTACAGGTAGTAACACACCTGCTATTATCACGTCTTCAACAGTTCGATCTCAGAGTAACAATAATAATGAGTGGCGGCAGTCAAGATGTCATTTTTGCTGCTGAACGTGTTTGACAAGCTCAACGAGAATATAATACACACTTGCTAACTCGTCAGGCTACTCTGTCACCTCTCAGACAAAAGGGTTTAAACCTGGTGCTCTCTGGATACCAAATTGCTGAGGACAGTTTAATTGTCATAAAACCTATAGCATGATGTCATTCTATTGCAACCTATTCACTCACCAGTAAATTAGGGCAGACCTAAAGTGGCAGAAAATGCTTTAATTCCTAGTTGTTTAAAGTATTAAAACATAGAAGGTATAAGTTAGATCATGGTCTTATTTAATCAGCTAGTTAATATACTAGGTTTTTCTTTTCCATTCATGCCCTGAAAGGAATTTTTCAGCTGTTACAGTGCAGCTTGAGGAGAGTTGAATGAAACGGTCTGGAATGTACCATTACAGTTTAGAGGTTACTATTGTGCGCGCACACTAAGTATCTGCAAGTGGAATTCAGCAAAGAAAATATTATTTTGCCGATTATACTTCAAAATGTTTGTTTTTATTTAACCATGTAATATAAACTTGACTGGGTGTGTTTTACGTGACAATGAACCCTGCAAGAAAAAGAAATCCCCTACTGTAGCAGCAGGTTGGACCGTGCCAAGATGATGTTGCGAACAGCCCTTTAAAGTCGCTCCACTTCCGAGATGAACTAAAGTAGAGCTCCGCCGGATGGCGAGAAGGCATGAACTGACAATCTCTCTCTCTCTCTCTCTTAAAAAAACCCCAGTTAGACAGGCTATGTTGAGACAATACATTTGGACTTTGGGATGTTTTATGGACTCGGAATCTAAGGAGTTTCCCTTTTGTCCACATCTATGTAGGACGTGGCGTCTGCGACTAGCCTAAATTAGGTTCATTTGCGGCAAAAGAAACGTGCATGGTTTTTTTCAATTACGCGCAAAGACAACAAGAGCAACCTGGACTACTCTTTTGGAACAGGAATGGTTTATCCTTCCGAAGGTGTATTCTACATCGAAATGGATCAAGTACCACCAGGTAAGTTAGGGTTAAAGGCAGCCATTGTCTGATCTGCGGGGGGTCGGAGAACGTTTTATTCTGTTTTCTGTTGTCTTATTTTGCTGGCATCATCTTGTGTTATGTCTGTAATAAAGCTGATATCTGACAAATGTTGAGCAGGTGTTAGTAAAACGTTATAATGGCCAGGTCCTCAGTGCTGCGCTCCCCCAGTGGCATTGCCCAGGCATGCATAGCGCAATTCACTTGCCAATTACGTAATACCTTTCGGTGGACCAGGCGCAGTGGCTTGCCTCTTTTCTTTTGTCCCAGCACATAATAAACTTGGACAGATATGCACGGCGGTTTTGCATTTCTTCCTAAACCAAAAGATTTACTAAAAGGTGTATGACAGTGTAAAGAGTGCATCTGGAAGGGAATATAGTTGAGGGTGCGTTAATGAGCGCCGCATGAAACGACCGCTTTGTTCTCCTCTGCAGCCAGCCGTGGTTAATTTGTGTGCTAGCTCTGAAAGTAGGCTAGAGGCAAGCAAACTAGACAGCTCGTCTCATGACTAACGTTAAACTCCGGCAACTCACCAACAGTTCATTTTTTATTTACATTTGTCATTTGACCTCCGCGCTGTTACATTGTCTTAACAGTGTATAACACTTGTACTTCAGTCCTGTCATGTCTTATTCTAAATAACTACCTAGCTTAATTTATTTGACTTCAGCTAATTAAAGTGGCATCATAATGTTAGCTCCCATACATTATATTTTGTAAGACTATTAACTACAGTTGATAAAATACAATTAAGTGTGACACACCATAAGAACAATAAGGTTTGTATTGTAGGAATGTTTTAGTGACAATTCCTGTGTTTGGTTGTTAAGACTTAACTTTTAACTTATGTGTTTTCTGGATTGGACACAGAGCAAAACCAGGCTACAGCAGAACTGAATTGATATTTCTAATTATTCCATACTTACATTACGTAGCTCTTGTCTGTACTGGTATGCGCATGTGGGTTTTGGAAGCCAGTAGAGTTTCTTGGCAGGAGACAGAAAGGGGAAGGTGTGCAGATTTAATTTTGCTGAGTTCACGAGCCGCAGCTTTTCGTTTTGTGCCTGCCACTGTGCTGCTGCACCTGCCTTTTGTTTATTTTAAGGTCAGAAAAAGAGGAGAGCGGATGGTGGGAGAAACCCACATTTTCTCCTCTCAGAGGGTGCTCTTGTATTCTCCCCAACTGCCTCATGAAAGGCACTTTTGTCCTGCAGTGAAATATATCGCCCTTCACCTCCTCTTGATGCGGTTTGCCCTCCTTTTTCATTTTTAGGAAAACGCTTAATGTTTCGGCCAGACTCACAGATTTCATTCCTTTAAGGTTGACGGAAAACTTAAGAGGATCTGTAAGCTTGCAATCATTATAAAATGGGAGGGGTGGTCCAGGAGGCTCAAAATATAACTTATTTATTTTATGCCTTTCACGCAGTTCAGGACAGTGCAAAAGGCTAGTGCAAACTTTAGAAGTTGTACTTTAATCTACTTTGCAAGAGTTGCAGACAATTGAAAGACTAATTCTTTCTGGAATAATACAAGAAAACACGTTTCACAGTTGTTGACTGATAGTGCTCAGAAATGAGGACTAACTGCCACATTTCCTTTTTTAGTGCTGACCACACTTGGTCTTGGTAATGATTTGGTGAGTGATATCTCTTGGAAACATGCCTGGGCTTGTCCTCAGATCTTGACAGGCTCCATCAAGCAAGGGTGTGACATAGTGTGTGTGTTGGGGGGGGGGTTATATACATTGAGAACACTCATAATATTCAAGGAGTCATGTTTACAGTAGGCTACTTAACTTTTTCTCACTACAGATCAATGCTTTCCAATTTCTGATAGATCTCTTTCTAAGAAACCGTTGTCCTGATCCTTTGCATTTCATTTTCTTATCTCTCTTTCTCTTTTGCTTGCAGCTCTCCCTCCCAGGTCAACAAAGCCCGTGTCCTCCACCATGAACAACAACTGCCTTTTGCCACCTGCGTGTTCGCTACAGGACGCTGAATGGTATTGGGGAGACATAGCCAGGTAAAGCACTTTAACAGTCCTGTATCAAACATGCCATCGTTCTTACAAACACTCGGGTCTGCTGAGTATGTGTTGTTTGACTGTTTAACGTACTGGTATGTTAGATCCGTTAACTGTTAACTGATTTTCCCTCAGGGAGGAGGTAAACGAGATGCTCCGAGACACACCTGATGGCTCCTTTCTGGTGCGTGACGCATCCACAAAGCTGCAAGGAGACTTCACGCTGACGTTAAGGTAAGCAGAGGAAAAAGAGAACGTAATTGTTTCCAATCACAACACTTCCACAAACATCATCAACAGGGTTTACATTTTATTTTACGTTAATAATCAGATTTTGTGCTTTGCTGTTTCACTTTCTCAGGAAAGACGGGCACAATAAGCTGATCAAGATTTACCACCGTGACGGGAAGTATGGCTTCTCAGATCCCCTCACATTCACTTCAGTGGTGGAGCTCATTTGGCACTATCAGCACCATCCGTTGGTGGAATACAACGCCACACTGGACCTAATGCTCACCCATCCTGTGTCCCGCTTCCAGCAGGTTAGTGAGCACCATTATTTATTGTTTTGGATAAAAATGTCGGTAAAGACGTCTGGCACGGCAAAAATATATGGCAAGTTATGATAGAGATTTTTGTTAAATACGGAGGAGGGTTATGAATTGTACACATTTATGTGTAATTTTTGACTTCAGGTGAAAGAGGACAGTGTTGATGTCGCTGGAAGAAAGCTCAAGGAGGTTCACAGTCAGTATCAAGAGAAGACAAAGGAGTTTGATCGTCTTTATGAAGCTTTCACTAAGACCTCACAGGTAAAAACAAACATATTAAATGAACTCTGATGGTCTCTAGTGTCTGTGCTAAGACCAAAACATCAGTACTTTTCTAAACAGTAGAATTTATATTTATCAGTCTCCTGAGTCTTATTGAATGTCTTCTTTGTGATGCAGGAGATCCAGATGAAGCGAACAGCTATTGAGGCCTTTAATGAGACAATGCTGATCTTTGAGGAGCAGTGTCGTGAACAGGAGCGTTACGGAGAGGAGTTTGAGAGGAACAATCAGTCCGAGGGAGCCGACAAAGATCTGGAGAGGTACTTCATTACATCACGGTCCAGAAAATGTCCCCAAATGTAGTTTAATTTGGGTGCATGTAGCCCACGTTTATTGAACTCTATTCAGACCTGTGACCTTTCCTTCCCCTCGTTAGCTTTCTGATAAATTATGAGAAGCTGAAGTGTCGCCTTGGGGAGATCTACGACAGCAAAATCCATCTGGAGGAAGACTTGAGAACGCAGGTGGAGGACTACAGAGAGACGGACAGGAAGATGAACAGCTTGCGGCCTGACCTCATCCAGCTACGCAACATCAGAGACCAGTACCTCAAGTAAGTAGCATCAGAATATTGTATAATGTAAATAACATTTCTGTAGCTGCTCTGTAAAGTAGAATTATTTTATGTTAAAATTATAGCTTTCTTTACACCTTTCCTTGCAGCTGGCTCAATCACAAAGGCGTACGGCAGAAACGCATAAATGACTGGCTGGGGACGCAGAGTGACAGCCTTGATGAGTAAGTTTCAACAAATTCTTTCTGAAAACAATATTTAAGAGTGCAACTTATAACTTGTAAATGAAATACAGAATTGTTACAGAGGTGTTACAATACGACTCTCGTTTTTTCAGCACATATGTGTTGAAGGGAGACGAGAAGAATTTGCCACATCAGGATGAGAAGAGTTGGTTTGTTGGTGAACTGAGCCGGACGCAGGCCGAGGAGATGCTTCAAGGTAAAGCTCCTGGAACATTCCTCATCCGTGAGAGCAGCAAACAGGGATGCTACGCCTGCTCTGTTGTGTGAGTATAACATTTTGGAAAGCAATATCTGGAAAATTGATCAATTTTGAGATGAACATTACGCATAGTGTAGTTGTGTGACACTCATCGATGTGATTTTTTTTTTCTTGATTTATTACAGTGTGAATGAAGAAGTGAAGCATTGTATGGTCTACAGCACACCACATGGATACGGCTTTGCTGAGCCCTACGACATCCACTGCTCACTGAAAGACCTTGTCCTGCACTATCGCCTGCACTCCTTAGCGCAACACAATGACGCTCTGGATGTTCGGCTGTCACATCCAGTACACGCTAAAGCTGCAGCCACGCCTTCTCAACACGCAGAGGAACACAAACTCTTACAGACTCCAAAACACACAGTGGGGCTCCCGCCTGCCGCTCCAGAAATGTAATCCAACGGAAAAAGAGACAAAAGGACGTGTTTACTGTATCCTGCAAGAATGACTGCATAGAGGTGCATTGTGTAAAGTTTTGCACTACAGTGATTCCATCAGTTTTTGTGAATGGGATTTCACAGATTGAAGTGGGACCGGCCGGAACTTGAATGTCAGCTTGAACTTTGTTGTGTTTTTTTGTTTTTGGGTTTTTTTCAAAGAGACTGTTTAAGCTTTTTTTTTTTTTGTACTTCATTTATTGCCATTTCTTTAATGGACACCTTTTCGGTAGGGATGTTGACAACCAGAAAATTGCTCACTGACATCAGGTGCTGCAACTTTGTTTGACCTTTACAACCAGAGTTGATGTTGCTAGAGATGTCCATTTCCCTAGTTAAAATGTATTGAGTTTGGAAAATTTGACCAATAGGTCAGAAATATGTTAGTAGTAGTAAATAGTTAGTATGGAGTTATACTTGTTCCTCATTCCGGAGTGCGCGATTGCACATTTTGAGCACAGAGGGTGCTACATCTCATTTTATAAGAATGCTATAAGGTGGTTTATAGTAATTAGTCAATTAAGTCAGCTAGCTATATAAATATTAGACTCAACAGTTACAGGCACAGTTTAAGTTAAAGAAATTTCAATGAACTACATTAATTATGTAGTTTTTTAATTATAATACCTTAGCTGTGTATCTGGCAATCATCAAAGAAGCCAACTAGCTTAGTAATACTATTAGCAATCAGATTGGACACAAAACAGCCAAACAGAAATGACCTACTCCAGATTTCTGATTGGCTGGCATTGTGGCACACTGTAACACTCTTGTCAAGTTGAGCTAGTGCACAGACAAATCCGAGAGCTTGCAGAGCAGAGATGTTGAGAGCAAGAGAAACACTGAGCTAGTGTCCAAGGGTTTGCAAGTACACAGAGCAGGGACACTGAGCGGGGAAATGAGTAAAACTGTGTTAAAGAGGTCATCATTGTGCACTTAGGTGGATAATAGGAACCATGGTAATAAATGTATTGAGCACAAAATAGATTTTTGTCTGTTCAAATTAAATTATTCTTTGCGTGATAATAATTTGCAAAATCTTTGTAGAGGTGTGTTTGCAAAAAATCTTTTTCTGTGCTCAAAATGGCCCTTTGCACGCTCAGGAATGAGGCACAAATATAACTCCATAGGTTACTACTACGTAGTGCATTTGTGAGGGGAACAATGGTGCTGTAAACCGGCTGTTTCCGTCATATCGGTTTGGTGGACCAAACCATTTTGGGGTAAATGCCACGTGTGAATATGTGAAAAGTCGTGGTGCATCTTGACAATTTGCCCCTTTCTTAATAGACATTCATATACAGTGGATAATTATGTAGCATTAACATCCTGTAGAATACCATTGTACGAGCATACTCAATGTTAAACCCGTTGACCAAAGCACTTAATAGAGAGCAAAACTACATCCCTGTTAAGTCTGGTAATTGCATTTGGGCAAGGGCAATTTATGTACACCTGCTGATGTGCTGATCAAAACATAATCTGAAGTACTGTATGTTATATTCTGTTACTCAAAGAAGTATAAGCTTTTTGTATTCTATATATATTTTTTCTATAAACATGCCACAAGATGAAAGCTTGAAGAAAGTGCAATCCAACAGTATTTCTATTGTTGCAATGTATGACGATGATGATGGTGGTGAAGGTAATGCTGTTATGAGAGGTTGCCATTTGCCACAAAAATGCACTCTCTTTGGTGGTGTCGGTATGATGTGGCCTCCGATGTTTGTGTGAACTGCCAGAGGTCCGGAAGTATCCTGCCTCCATTACTTGAACTGTGGCATTGCTCGAGCTATGAATGTTTTTCATGACATGCCGCCTACATAGCTTAAAAGGAAAGGAATCCATGTTGAACTTGGCACATTTTTCAAGTTTGAGGACAATAGATACTCTGTACAGAGAAACTGTAAAATGTATTTCTGAGGTTGGTTTATGGAAGGAGGGTGATTAAGCCTCTTATGAAAATATAACACCATTGGGGACTCCTCGGGTGAAGCTAAGCAATGTGAGATCCTGACCTTTTTCTTGCTGAAAGACAATAAACTGATGAGGGTTTTGTCAATTTACGTAATCCGTTGCTTTATTTTTTTTTCACAGTCTTGCTGATGTGTCACTTTTTTATCATTTAAGGTAACCATGTAAAACGATTTTAGGGGCTGTTTTTTATTTTCATTTTTCCAAGTAATGTTAAATTTTGTATGACGGGTGGAAAACTGAGATAACTAGTTATCTAAAATTTACCATCTGTCTCTAGTGGAGCCATTGTCGCCTGATGAGCTTATCCTTGGGTCAGCAGAGATAGGAGGCAGCGAGGGCACTGGAGGACACACTGTAGACAGATGGAAGAGAAAGGAAGCATTAAAGACAATAGCAGGATATGTGCAGGCCCTTTCCCTACTCGGTCTGGCCGCTGTTGAGTCACTAGAAAACAATCTATCAAACCTACTTCACTATGAACATGCTGTATTTTGAAACAACTTTTTTGAGGCTCCTGTGAAAGGAATGCAGCTCGACTGTAAACATTTGATACCAGCCAGCTTGAGAGCAGCTTGAGTTTTTCTCCAGAACTTTTATCACACAGTCAACACCATTGTTATCTGATAATTACACAAAATGAATGTTTCATATTTTCCAAACATAACTTTAGCACCATCTACAAAGAAACACTTGTGTAAACCTTGGGATATAATGGCCACTGATGATGATTTTGCTGACCCTTTGTGACCTCACCGTTGGCTCTCCGTGACCAGAGCAACAGGTGGCCTCTTTCAACCATCACATAAGGTCTGTGTTAGGTAGGGATTAATGAGGTGCAGAGGGCGGGGATGTACTGGGGGAGAGCCTTAGTTCCAGGCCATGGATTACTCCCTTTTACCTGTGTCAGCATAGAGAGCTGGTGGACAGGCAGCATGCGTGCTCTGCTAGGATGGACCAGATGCTGGGGAGATACATAGATAGGACAGACTGTACCAGCGCTGAGTCACACTCAGGCTTCGTGAGTGACCGAAAGACAGAGAGAAAGAGTGGGTAGAGAAAGTGTGTGGGGTATACAGTCAGGAAGAGAGGAGAGACAGGAAAAAGTGCATTTCTCTCACTCCTGTACAGGATGGCATAAAAATGAAGGCAGGAAAGGTCAAGTTGGGCCTTTGCTACATTTCCTTTAACCTGAAACACACTCCCACCTGGCTTTACCCCAAAGCTATTTGCTTTGACAGCAGTTTGGCTTACACTGCTCTGTCCTATTTTCCTTAGCTCCCTGAATCTGAGTTTAATCTATGAAGGAAAAAAAACGCAGCCCCCACGTCTTTTTCTTAGTCATACATACAGTCTGTCTCCACTTTCCTCCCTTTCTCTTGCCTTGTCGACAGACTGGCTCGTTTAAATTCATAGTCATTTTGCTTTATAATTCTCAATTTAAATAAGTCCTGGCTGTTGGGGCACCAGGACGAATTACCTTTGGAGTCACGCCTAAAATACACACACCATCAACTGTCTCGCAGGCTTTCGGTAAAGAGGTTTTCGCTTTCAGTTTGGCCGCAGCCAATCGCGTCTCTCCTCCCCTCTGTCTCCGTCCGATTCCACCGTTTTCACGCTACCAGACCAGCCAATGGAAGGCCGAGAACGTACCGCGCGTCGGCCAATCAGCAACCAGTTGCTATGTTGGAGGCAGAATCGATAAGAGAGGGATTTTTTCCCTCTCTTTTTTTACTAGCTCACATTATAGCTGGCTTATAGGCTGAAGGCAATAGATACTGTTGCCTGCCAAGCAGCATGTAGGCTGCAGGCTGAACCATTAAACATACCAGCTCCACATTTTCTTTGAAGCCTATCTAATACCACCACAAATAAAAGGTAAACAATGTGTCTGGATATTTTGTATATGCATGTATGAATGTATTTATTTATTTAAGAATTTAGGTTCACAGGTTGATCACCCACTAAGTTGTTGAGGTCATGGGAAAGCTAGAAAATTAAGATGGAAAACTGTTTTCAAGCCTGGTGGAATTATGGTAAATGATGCACAACATGTTGTGAAAGTTTGCACATACTCTTTTTTTTCTCTTCAGGCACTTTTCCCCCTTTAATACCTTGGCTATCCTTTTAAAGAATAGTCTAAACAACAACATGTCTGATTACTTACAGTAAGCCCCAATGTACAGTAGTGGCTAAACAAGACCTTGAATGCTACAGTGAATATTGTACATATTCAACAAAATATTTAGGTTAATACTGAAGCACATAGAGATTTTTAAGCCATATGTCCTCCTGGTGGCTCAATTTAATCATGCCTGAGGTCTCTTGCTTTACTGATCTGTGTTCTCAAATAATAAAATAAAAATTACATGAAATCATTAATCCTGAATCGAATCAGTTTAGAATAAGGTGCAATCATTATATGAATTGCACCTCTAACTTGTATCTTATGTTGACTAACAATAAAAGTGAAATTGCATGAAACAGTTTCACCAAACAAAAGTTAAAGATATGATATAGAGTTGTGACTGGAGAAAGGGGCTCAGATCACACTGAGATGCGAGGTGACACTGAGCCAGTCTGATAAGGGGATAACATCCTTGAAAGAGGTAGAGCGGGACACTGACTCAACTCTAAAATAATAACTCCTTTTGGATAAATGCCCAACAGTCTGCATGATTTCCTCCCAATTCAACATGTGACATACATATTACATTGTGCTTTTATTTCTCAAGGAAAAAATCCTCACTAATGATTTCAGCTTTAACAAATGAAGGACCTCATCGTCCCTCAAGCTCTCAGGACAATCTCACTGCAGGAGTTCAGCTCTCAAATAGATTAAAAAAGAACCAACAGGCACATGGCCAGCAAACCAATGTGGCACAGGACTGACAGATATCAGCTCCGGGGCAGATGGCAGAGAAGCTTCAGAGTTAAAATCAGAATCCAGCTTGGTCTGGAAGCACAATACTGCCTGTATACTGTAGGTGCTGAACTCAGCCAAGATCAGGAGGGGTTACACAGTTCACAAGTCCTGTCAGGTGAGGCCAGGAGTCTTGTCTGGCAATATCAGAACAAACGTGTAGATGGGATAACATTTGCAACTACAATGTTGTAATAATCAGAATCAGAAATACTTTATTGATTCTGATTCTGATTATTACAACATTGTAGTTATATAATAAGAAGGAAATTGTTTTATTAACACAAAATAAAATGCCCTCATCATACAACAGGGATTCTTACAGTATACGTTATGGGCAATATTATGGAAATGATAATAAAACTCCTACCACAGAATGCTGTAATTACTTGATTTAAAGCCCACATAAGTACTCAGTAAACTCTGAACTCTACTTACTCCCGTAAGAACCCTTAAACTGTCAGTTTTGTCTCATGATGTTTTTCTTTCCTGGTGAAAGCAACGTCTAGCCAGAAGACAGAGCCCTGATGAAAAAGTCAGACATACCCTGCACTTAAAACAGAATGGTAATTATGATGACCACTTTCCATAGGATGACCCTCACACTATTTGCTTTTTCTCCCGCTACATGGGAGATTCTGGGAGCAAGGCGAACACTCTGCTTCCAATAACCACAATGGAGAGATGATGACGATCAGTTAAAATAATTGTTACATTCATGACAAGCAAAAACGTTGCCTATAGGAGAAATAAGTGAGAGAATACAGCCATGCCCAACAAAAAAAAAGCACAATCACATTGTAACAGAACCATTTTTGCCAAAAGAACTCTGTGTCACTACATTCAAATTCATTTTAGCACCTCACCTACTTATTAAAACCTGTTTTACAAGAGGCACCTGCCCAGGCAGCAGCATAAAGAACAGAAGGCAAAGAAAAAGACACACTGTCATATTACAAATGAAACACATAAAAGTCTAAACACATGAAAATCCTGTCATTAAGGTTAATTTAAAGGATTTAGCAGAGGCCTGTTTTCTGCCTCTAGTAATGAAGTCAGTAGCAATGAACAACCAACAACAAATGTCTTTATCAGTTATTTAAACCAACTTCTGATGGACATATTATCATGTTGGAGAGAGAACATGTGTCCCTCACCAGCATGTATCATCCATTGACTGAAAGGAGGCTGTTGTCACTTCATTGAAACACCAATGAGGCTCTTGAATCTAAAATAACTCTAGCTTGTGTGGAAAGTGACAGTAATCGTGCATTCCCCTTTTGATTTTCATATGTTTTGGTTCTGTGACACCCATTTAGCCAAATTAAGACTGTTTGATCAGCATTTAAATGGAAAGATATCACATTACAGGTTAAAGCATTGTTGAGTAGTAGTTCAAGTTAATCATGGAAAGGTCTATGCTGGAAGTCAATTGTGAAAAATAGGAGAGTCGAATATAGCACCTCAAAGTTACACTGTCATCACTGATTATTTAGCCAACCAACAATGCTTTTCATGTTCACAAACTCACTGTAGTCTCTCATGGCAGAAGTAACATTTTAAGTCTAGATTTTCAAATTTCTCCCAAGATATTTGGCTGTAAAGAGGAGGAACATTAAAGTGACAGGGGGTGTATTTGTCTTTCTGAAAGCTCACTCAGTTCAGAAGGTGAGCGTTGCCTTATATTGGTTTACTAAGAGTTCATTTAAGCTGTATCCAATAAGATAATTGTTCAGCTGAGATCATGGCCATGGTGGATTCCCTTTAGGGAAATAGGGCACACTGGAAATGTAATAGTACAGGGCAACAAGAGGGAAACCCAACGAATTGTGTAGTACAAAGGGTGGCCAGGTTTCTACCTTTGAGTTTTAATTGGCCAACGTTTGTGCCACCACATATCCTCTCGTACACCACAGGCTGTTTAATTCTGGGTGACACATTGAAATAGCAGGAAATAGTTACATGACTTTTTCCTGTAACTGTCAGAGCCGTTTTTCACCTCAATTCAGTGGACCAGACTCTAATGGGCCCAAGCAGTGCAAGAGTTCTGTATGTAATAACAGGTTTCCAACATAATATTTAAACTAATTTGATGTCAAGCTACTGATTAAAACAAACTGGACTACCCATTGCCACTGTCTAAGAGTAGGCTAGGCTGCAGGCTTGGTCAAGTCTCCAATGGAAGAGGTTACAGCCAGCACAGTGGAGGATAGCTACATCTAAAATTACCATTCTGCTGGGGGCTGACATGCTAAGAATACTATGATAATATAGATTTCTGTGTTGTCAAGGACTTCCATTTGTTTAGCTGCTTGTTCAAAGGCAACACTGCCATCTGGCGTTGTGTGTTATAGCAAACCTGGGGTGTATTCTTGGGTAAACTGACCGAAAATAAGAAATAAATATATAAAATAATTAAAACAAAACGAAAAAAGCCATACCTTCGTGTAATTTAAAGTTCTGTTTTCCAAGAGAGACAACAAGGGTCACTGACGATAGAAACGATAGCCACAGAAAATGCAACATTCTCGGGGATTGATTACTTACGACTGGAGATTCAACTTCCAGGCCAGTGCAATCGATCCAGTGAAAAAAGGATTGACAGTCTGCAGGGCGACGGAAGTTGCCTGCATCCTCATCAGTAAACTTATGGGTAAGTCGTGGCTAATTACAAGCGGAATTTTGACATTTCTTTTCTATAAAAGTCCGTAATTCTCTGTGAGTTGACACTCCGAGCAGGGAGTGGTCGAGCAGTGAAGTTGTCGGATTTCAGTTGGACATTTTACTGATAAATGTGATGATTGAATCCACCCTGGCGAGCTGTCTGTTGGCTAGCATGCCTGGCTAGCGGCGGCAGGTGTTTTGTATAGCCAAATAGCAGCAGAGTGACGAAAAGTAACTTACCTATGACTTTAACGTTACCACGAGACAGTCAAGAAAGTCGGTTTTTATACGTCTATCGCTTATACCCGACATTGCCACAGTTTTATGTTGTTACACAACAGTCAAGTGTGTCAGTGACTCTCTGTGTGTTTTGGTATCGATGCAATCAGCTCATGTGTCTTTCAGGCCTGTTTTGTGCTGACACTCACTAGAGAGGAGGCTTTGGGAATACTGGCCTCCATGTTAACACAGACCTGTCCCAGCTGCCATGTCCTCCACCTTTGTGTCAACGTCCACTTGTTGTGGTGGTGATGCTGCAGCTGCCATGGCAACCCAAGCGTCCGAGCAGGCTCTGCTGGCCTCAGACCGCTACGCCAGACTCATCCTGGCCCAGATGAACAAGATGCGGCTCCGCACCGACTTCTGTGACGTGGGGCTGAAGGTTGGCGGCCGGGTCTTCAGGGTCCACCGACTGGTGCTTGCTGCTAGCAGCCCGTACTTCTCCGCTCTGTTCTCCGGTGGTATGAGGGAGGCGGATAAAGAGGAAGTGCAGATCCTTGGAGTGGAAACTGAAGTCTTTGAGGTTTTGCTGGACTTCATATACACAGGTCCGCATAGACCCTGATATCCCCATCATCGTGTTCCAAAAATATAATTTTGTACCATTTTCCGAATGATATGTACCCTTTCCTATCAGGCGTGATCAGTGTGACAGTGGAGAATGTCCAGGAGCTGATGGTGGCAGCAGACATGCTGCAGCTGAACGAGGTGGTGTCTATTTGTGGAGAGTTTCTCAAGGGCCAAATGGACCCGTCCAACTGTGTGGGCATCTTTCAGTTCCTGGAGCAGATTGCCTGCATAGACATGCTGGAGTTCACTGAGAACTACATCCATGTTCACTTTCTGGAGGTATATAACAAAAAGAGGCACTGTATGTCGTTTATCTCTCTGCCAATAATGTTCAAGTTTGATCCTTACAGATTGCCTCTATCAACTGCCTCCCTTTAGGTGTGTGTCAGTGATGAGTTCAGGGGCCTGTCGAAGGATCAGCTGGTGAGGCTGCTAAGAAGTGAAGAGCTGAGAATTGAGGATGAGTACCAGGTATTCACTGCAGCCATGGACTGGGTTCTCCAAGATGTGGCAAAGAGGAAAAAACATGTAGTGGAGGTGTTGGAACCAGTCCGCTTCCCTCTGCTTTCCCCACAGAGACTGTTCAAGTACATAGAGGGTAAGGAAAACATCAAATGTTGCACTTCCTTTTTATATTTTACATAATTAATGGTTTGTATTCACAGCATTGCGCTAAAATTGATTAGATAACACATTGTAAACAACACCTCTTTGCCATTTTGTCTTTCAATAAAGGCATTACAGACTTCAGCCTGCGGGTGGCACTGCAGACTCTGCTGAAGGAATACACTGAAGTCACAAAGTCTCCCAAAGAAAATAAGATATACAGTCAGCTTCAACCAGCCAAGATGAGACCCAGAAGAAAAGCCAGGAAATACCTCTATGCCATAGGTTCTGTTTCAAATCACTTTCTTCAGCATAGAAAAGTAACCAGATGAATTTTCGTGAATGAAGAAAAGATGTTCCAAATACGAAATGTCAGAAATGTCATTTAATCTTGGATCTTTACTTGTTTCCTCGTGGCAGGAGGCTACACTCGGCTGCAAGGCGGCCGCTGGAGTGACAGCCGGGCGCTGAGCTGCGTGGAACGCTTTGACACCTTTAACCAGTACTGGACCACAGTGTCGTCCCTGCACCAGGCCCGCAGCGGGTTGGGGGTGGCAGTACTGGAGGGCATGATCTACGTGGTGGGAGGTGAGAGAGCTGAGGCCGTCTTGTGTTTGTGTTCAAGCCCAAAAATGAAAGAACCTCAACGTCTTCAGTCTGACGAGGAATTCTTTTTTTTCTTTTTTTTTTTCACCAGGGGAGAAAGACTCAATGATTTTTGACTGCACAGAGAGATACGACCCGGTGACCAAGCAGTGGGCCGCTGTGGCGTCTCTGAACTTTCCTCGCTGTGGAGTTGGCGTCTGCCCCTGCCACGGAGCTCTGTATGCACTTGGTAAATGCCACATTAATACTAGCACCGTATTTAGCCAAAACACATACAGCTCAAACTGGTAGTTTAGTTTTAACTGATTTCACACATGAAGATCAGTTTACCGGTCATGGTTAGTACTACTCAGCCTGTGAAAACAGTTGTATAACGTCTTTTGTGGCTCTGGAGGAGCTCTGTCAAGTCTGAGAAAATGACTCAAGTGACATCACCTGAGTCATCTCAGCCTGGGCTTGGAGACTGCAAATTTATAACAGAAACCTTGCATTGCAAACTGGGGACATGAAAGACGTGTGCATATACCAGTTAGGAAAGGTTTAATGAAAGCTGCTGAGTTGTCTTATGGGAAATGTAGGATCCAGTGTTTTTGGAGTTTGACCCCTACTAGGGACTAAAAGTCGAGATATCTCGGCCTCTGCTGCTATGATTTTGCCCATTCTTTTTCTTGTCTACCTGTCTCTTGCAAGTCCCCCAACTTTATGGAAGTGCAATACTAAATTGCTGGAGAAGCCCTTTAAGCACAGTGAGAGAACATCAATGTTATTAAAATCAATTTAAAAAAAAGAAGAAACCCTAACCCTGAAAGAAGAGATTTTAATTACTGATTTAAGCACAACAACGTTATTATTATTGCAAATTATATTGAAAACTAAGATGTTTTAAAAACACTATCACAAACTGAACTAAAAATGAAAAATGTTGCCTTTGTGAAAAACCTAAAGCTGAAATGAATTAAGCCATTCTACTTAAAAATAACCAAAAATGTCAGCAGAAGTAGACATGTAATACTTGTAGATTTGTAAAAGAAGGACACAAGAAATTACAGGCAGTAACTTATTTACAAGTTAAATAAGTTCAATAAAATTATTTTGTGAAATGATAATAAATAACTCAGTAAGTGCAATTTAATCGATAATTCATAACCAGCATCTTGGGAAACTTGACAGAAAACAAGACTTGATGATTGTACTGTGCTTCTGCAGGTGGTTGGATTGGCTCTGAGATTGGGAAGACCATGGAACGATATGACCCAGAGGAGAACAAGTGGGAGGTCATCGGCAGCATGGCGGTTCCTCGTTACTACTTTGGCTGCTGTGAGCTACAAGGTGCGTTCCTCCCCTTTGTTTTGAAAAATAAATGTGTATAATCCAGAAGCAGTTTCACTCACCAGTACAAATGATACTGAACCCCCCCTTCTCGCTTGGGTTTACTTCAGTTTATTCCTTTACTTCTCTGACGACATCAGCACTCAGTGAAGCAGCTCTGAACTAAATCCTGTTGTCTCTTCGCAGGGTTTATTTACGTGATTGGAGGCATCAGTGACGAAGGAATGGAGCTGCGCTCAGCCGAGGTGTTTGACCCTATCTCCCACAGATGGAGCGCCCTGCCCGTCATGGTCATGCGTCGAGCCTATGTGGGCGTCGCCTGCCTCAATAACTGCATTTACGCGGTGGGCGGCTGGAATGAGGCACTGGGTGCACTGGAGACCGTGGAGAAGTACTGTCCAGAAGAGGTAATGTGGGAGAGAGAAAGAGGGGGAAATGTTACTGTCAAGACCCTTCAGTGACAATTTCATTTTCAGTCAGTTTTCCGTAACATCTGTGTCCTAACATTCTCTTCACCTCTGTACTTGTCTTTCTACAGGAGAAATGGGTTGAGGTGGCCCCAATGTCTACAGCTCGTGCAGGCGTGTCAGTGTCAGCAGTTAATGGGCTGCTGTACGCCGTCGGGGGGAGGGCCGCCAGCAGAGACTTCTCTGCCCCAGTGACGGTGGACTCTGTGGAAATCTATGACCCCCACCTGGATACCTGGACTGAAGTTGGCAACATGATCACCAGCCGCTGTGACGGCGGACTGGCTGTGCTCTGATAGCCAGGAATATTCAAATTGCGAACGTCCATGTTAACACCTGATTCATCCCAAAACTGCATAAACTGAAGAAAAGCTGCACCTTAAGAAACATAAAGTGTGTTTCTGTCTCAAGTAGGCTTTCACATGATCATATATGTTATTTATACATGGATTAGACATGTTTTTCTTTTTTTATTTGTTGAGAACATTTGACAGCAGATCTAAAACTGGAAAACCACCAAAACTGCTTCCGCTTACACAACTCATCCATATCTCTATTTTCAATTCACCAAATAATTTTACAAGACTATCTGAGTGGCAACACACTTGTTTTCCTCTTTTGTGTGTTTGAAGGCAAAGCGATCCTTGTGATAAGGATACTTTTTCACAGCGGAGGAGTTCTATTTTGGATGGACCAGAGAGTTTTTCTTCTAAAGTCAAAGAGTCTTTTGGGGACTGTGAGCACCGTTCTTGGGTACGATGTGAAAGCATTTTTTTGTTTGTTTGTTTCCTCTTTATTTTTCCTCAAGGAAATGTTTGAGGTGAGTGCATTGCTACTCGTAAGATTTATCAAACCACTTGAACCTATTTAATAATGGAACCGAAGTTCCATGGTAAGTAATTATAAACTTGAACAGCACACCACTGTTGTCACATCAGTGCAGTTATCACTCAATCATTTTCACTGGATTGTTTTTGTATATATATCATACTGTAAATAATAGTGCCTCTTAGTCTCTATTTACACTAAAATCCAAGCAAGTGAAGTGTTTCATCATTTCACTCATCAGTGGCACCTGATGTTACTAGAATTTACATTTCAACTTTCTGATGTTGCGATACACAACATAATTATTATAAGACGATGCACATGTTTAAAATGTGTTTACCTACTTGACATTAAGTTACCTTATGTTTCCTCTTTGGATGTTGGACATTTGTGAGCTGAGTGGAGCCGTTACACTGTAACAGTATTTCCTATTTAAAAACAACAGGATATTAATGTTACACAACAGTAATAACATCTTTCATTGGTTGCTTTTCAGACTTAATACGCTTTATAAGAGTTATGTGCGTGCTGGGTTTAAAATGAGCCTACATTTCCCTCTTTCTTTCTTTAAGATAGTTAAACTGTAACTAAAAAAGAGGGTGCTTTGTTTTTACAATGCCTTCCTGATGTACTAAGTGATGGTTAGGTCTGGAATGTCATATTAGACTATTATTATTGCAGTCTGTACTGTGTGTACTGTTCGGAAGATTACAGTATGAAGGACACCACTGTAAACATCACACAGAGTTTGTACATAAAGAGCATGACAAACACATCCTGAGTTGACTATATGTCTGTAAGAGGGAGGATTTTCTGCACTGTGCAAACAAGCTAACAACAGTAGCAACATTTGCTCTGTAAGATTACATTTGACATCTCACTGGATTAGTGGCTCCTCATTAAATGAAAAAGTGTACTCCTCAATACAGTTGTTCTGTTGTCATCAGCTTTCTAGTGCCCTTTGTATTAGGTGCTGCATTCATCTGCTTGGCTGAGGTCTGCTACTGTAAAGCATTAAGGTTGTTTGGTATTGATGTGGCACACTTCCAAGACAAGAGAAAATGTGGGATCACTTACCTCCAGCTCCTGCCACTAAAACTCATCACTCGTGGATTTACACTGAACATACACATTGAATGTCAGTCTCCAGTAAAACGTACGTGTTGACCTTAAAGGTTGTGATGTGTGAAAACGTAACATCTTCACATGACTGATACAACATTTAGGTCTCTGTATCATATACTGTAGCTCCTCAGAATAGAGTCATTTGAGGCAGAGGTGAAACAGATGTGTGAGGATGTTTGGGAACAGTTAACATTAATAACATAACTATACTGTATAATTAATCTTTAACAAACTAAGAAAGCAGCTTACAAACTCCTACTAACCACTGCCCACACATTTTTTCAGCTGTGGTTTTGACTTGTAACAGTCAGGAGTTACACAACAATGGAAAGGAAAGGTATGCAAATAGTCCCAAATGTTTATACATCATTTCTCTCAAATTTTCACATGTAAAATTACCAAATCCAAATGATCAATAAGGGTAATTTTCATCTGTACTTTTCCAAGCAAAGAATGTGATTCTACAAATGTTTTTTGACAAATAATACATGTTTCATTCATTTCAAAGTCTGTCTTGTTCTACATTTTAATCTAGATCCTCACAAGTTAGCAATGTCTGTGCCTCTTTTGCAACTTAGAAAACTGTTATTATTCAATTTCTAAATGATATGCCACATTTATACATGTCACATTTGTCCCAAAAGATAGCAAAATTGCTGCTGTGAGTTGGTGTACAGCATGAACAAACCAGACTGTCTGCAGATTTTTACATTTTTATTATAAGTCCATGTGTCTCAAAGTACAAACTGTCCTCTTCAATCAGTTCTGAATCTCTTTGATCTTCTTCTCAGTGCAGATTTTTTTAATTGTCAGGGTAGCCACCACTGAGAAGGTGGCGACCAGAGTGAGGACAGTTCGCATGGCTTTGAACCAGGAGGGGTAGCCAGGCAGCAGGGTCAGGTCATAGTGCAGAGACAGACCCAGTCCCATAATAACAACTAGGGCTCCCTCTGCAATATTGTTCCTGCAGAGCAGTGCCAGCCAGGCCAGAAGTGAAGGCACCACACTGTTGCCCAAGTTCATCCAGTCAGGCTGAGCAGGACTACCTGCAGGGATGGCAAACCCCCAGCGGGCACCTCCAAGGAAGGAGACTATAGAAGCTCCGTAGACCACTTGAGCATATGCCAGTTCAGGGTAGAAGGACTGTGTGGCAGCCATCAGGAGAGGAGCAGACAGAAAAGGCACGAGCCCAGAGAAACCGAGGTACAGAGCTGGTTTGGGAGCCTGGGTGAGGGCCCTCAAACTGAAACCCTCATTGCTGGCGCCTCTCCTCGAGGTGCCTCGTGAATCCCCGTGGCAGAGACGTGAGGCAGGCCAGCTCACGGGCCTGATGCTCAACGAGCGGGTAGTGGAAGTTAGTGTGGATGGCATTAACACTGAGGAGGCTTGAGAGTGAAACAGCAGCTGAGCTTTTGTTGTGTAGTTTGGTGCTCTGGTTATCTGCTGAAGACATCTCCATACTGGAACCTGAGAACATAATAACCATGAAAGTGCATAAACATCATGACTTCTTACTGTAATACACTGCTGGCACATACAGTGCCTCTGAATTTATTAGTAAGCAAGTATTGATCGACAGTCAATTTTTCTTTTGGTCTTACCCGAGACATTATGCGTCTTCCAGATGCAAATCTAATCATTTTCAATCTGAAATTTGTCATTTATTAGTAATAAAACAGTCCCCATAGCACATGCATTCTGCAGTTTTATCTATGATATAACCACCCCAGGCTAACAGCTAGCATAAAGCCTCTTATAGCCACTTGCTCAACCTGATGCAATACAGAGCTATCCTACTGTAACAACATATAAACCACAGATGTTATTTACCTAAACGTTACCCTTTAATTGTTTGTTATTTAATGGTTTGCCAATGCCACTGCCAGCACACTTACATGGAGTTAATAGTTACAAAGTTAACGTTAATTAGCTAAACTAGAGGTCGTTTGATGGTTGCCATTCTATCGGTGCTCGATTAAATGTCTGTCAATGATCTTCCCAAACAGAATGAGACTGGTTCTGATATCGACTGGTTTGGCTGTCGGTGGCGGGGGAGGTATTAAGTTATATTCAAGATGGCAAAATCCCAATATACGCGCTACCAACACCATGTTCTAAGAATATTTTGAAAAATATTCAGAAATTATCATGTGTTAATTTCATATTTGGACTTATTGTATTATTTAAAAAGAAAAGTATGTATAGAAGCTGCACTGATAAGCCTGTTCGACTTTAAAAAACACTGTGGAACCTCGTTAAGTTGCATAATCACGGTAGATCTTGAACATAGCATCATTGAGGCTGTTCGAATCTCTCAGTGCCACCGCCAGTGGTAAGCGCTCCGAAAACCCAAACAAACACCAAAGCCGTATTATTAAAGAAGTTTATAGTTTCGAAAAAGTGTAATCTCGTTAATGTTTGCAGATTCTATATATATCTGAATAATTCTCTATCGGAGGCTATCTTGCTCAGGAGAAGGTAATCGCTACACGGTATCGTGAAACACTGCAAGTTAGCTCGCTAGCCTTTAGCAAGCGGATGAATGTGTGCTGCCGCTGCTAAGGTAGCCATTTTGAAACTGTGTTGTTCCAACGAAGCCAGGTCTGTTTACCTCTAATGTATGTTCGTGACAGCTGCTTACATAGATAGTTTTAGACACCTTGAGCATATTAAATGCGTTTTTACTTTGCTAAGCCCCCTAAACGTATTAATTCATTTCAACTACCTACCAGTTTTCCCAAGCTAACGTTAGTAAACTGCCTGGGTAACGCTAGCAATTAGCTAACAATTGCTACGCTAACGTTTACCTTAGTTAACTAAGCAGTTATCTAGGAACAGAGTTAGGACAAATCTGACAACGTTATTAGTTAGTGAATAACGTTGACTAGTTAGCTAACACCATGGCCGCTTTGTGTCTTAGTTTATTTCGATGCACTTTAATCCATAACATTACTCAGCTAGTTAGCTTGGTGAAACGTGCATGTAACGTTACTGTATGTTGAAATGGTCTGCTGCAGTGTTTGTGGACATAGGGGTTTCCCACAGTGTATAATGATGATAAAGTAGGCACTTTCCAAAATTAGCAGTATTTGTGTTGCCGTCATTCATCTGAGTATTGTTTCACGGTGAAGTAAATGTATGTGCTGCACATTGTAGCCCGTGTCCGTGGCAAACTCATTGATGTTGAGTTGTTACGTAACAGTTCAGTGGGAATAAGTTAACGAGCCCATGGTAGCTGTGAGTTTGTGCATACAGGGTTTATTTTTGTTTAGGTGTTAAAGTTGTATTATATCGCATGATTGAACAAGGTGTAGGGCTGAAGAATCGCTGTTGATATTGTAAACCTAAGTTTCATCCAGCATTACACACACTGCCAGGCCTGTTTAGATGCGCAGCAGTCTGGGGAGAAGTGCCGAGGAAGAAAGTGTTCAAGTTATTTTTACACTGGTATAAATATTTCATTTACCAAAGCCGACACAATGTTTGAAAAGAGCCAGCATTCAGCATGAAATGGTTCTTTGATCACTGAGTCATGATTTTTCTGTCATACATCTCAAAATGTATTTGAAGTGTCGAACGCAGTTTCTTTCAAGGCATTGGTTGTCTCTTGAATTGGAGGCTATTTGGGTGTTTAATAAAGATTCAGTAAAGGAGGAGTATCTGTCATAATGTCTGACAAATGTCCTTTGGAAATTTGCAGTAAAACAGGTATAGAGATATGAAGGGAAATGTTGGTTTAAGCTTAATTTCTCAGTTTTCCAGTTTTCTCAGTTGCCAGTTTACTAGGCACCCCTAACTAAAACTGAGTCTAATAAAACAATCCTGCAAGAAATGTGTTATAGAGAGGTGTTGACTCAACTTAATGGTTATTTTGAAAGCTGTAGTTTGTGGTGCTGTGACATTGTATTGCGTTATACCGAGATGTGTTTTCTAATATTTTGAGCAATGTTTTGTACACCCCGTTTATATCAATAAGGGTTGACTAAATATTAGAAATCCTTCACAATACAATTCAACAGCACCACAAACATACAGCTGAATAAACACCGCTCTAAAACAGTTTCAACTATATCTACTATAACTTTAGTAGAGGTAGGATTTATTACAGGACTGTGGTATTAATCTGTATTAGTTTAGCTAGGTGTACCTAATAAACTTGCAACTGAGTCTAAGTATGTGTGTATTTATGAACCTGAAGCTTGATGAATTTTCTTTTGATTAAGGCTAATTGTTTATGTTTAATGCAGGTCCAGTCTGTTCCTGTGCAGATACCAGTGAACCCTCAGCAAGAAAACGGAAAACTGCACTGAAACTTCATGTGTCAGAAACAACTTATTCAAGAAGGAAAGGAAAGACCCACTTGACAAAGTTTGGACGCATGCTATTTTTCAACCTTAATTTTTTTCCCAGAGAAAAAGGAGTTGATTGAGCTGTCTTGAGGATTTTTATTTTTTTTTTTGGACAAGTTTAATTGTTGTCAAAGGACTCTTGCATCATATGACACAAAGACCTTTTGACTTGTGGAAGATTTTTGCTTGGCTTTTGAGCTTGCATATCTATGAAATCAGAGCTATACCCTATATCTGCTTCAATCAGAAAGCTGCAGATAATTAAATGGTCATCTTACAAATGTGATATTAAAACATATGAAGATAAAAACAGCATTATAATGCATCATCCAGCAGCATCTGTATTTCACTAACCAAAACAGAAAATGATGGCGATGTAACATAGGATTTTACTTCCTTCATTGTCATGTGACTTTGAACCTTTGAGCATTATTTTCTTCAAACTCAGACAGTCTTTTTCATCAGTTTAATGAGGTGAGCGGTGGTTTTCAGTGACCTCCATTGCCAATAAAAGACTGTCTCTGAACAAATTTTTTCTTTTCTGCGTGCGTTTCAGTAGATCTTAAAATGATTCGGTAAAAGGTCAGTCAGTGTAAATACATACTGGCACGCAGTGTGGCAGGACAGCGCCTGTCTCTCCCCCCATCTGGTGTCAAAGTGGAACTGCTACACAAACTGTTGTCCATATTCCAGGGCAGTAGATTTTCACAGACTGCTTCCTTATATTAATAATAAGAACCTGGCTCCTTCTCACCGTTGGGACAAACCACCTGTCAAATCAATTCATTTTGCCAATCAGCATAAAGTCCAATCAGGTTTTGAGTCCTATTCCTGACAGTAAGAGCAAATGGTTCAAATAAATTGGTGAAGGATTCAATCTGACTGGAAACAGTAGCACTCAGAGACGTGACCGACACGGGAGCTTCTTGGGAATCTGGTTCAAGAAGAAAAAAATCAGTCCCTCATAGACCTCTGTGCTTCTGCTTTCAAATCTACTTCCTGCTTGGCCAGTTCTCTGGATCTCCATTCCAGATCATTCCTGCGTCCTTTTGACCCATCTCCCAGTGTCTCACCCTGGACGAAGGGATCTGCCTCTGGGGAAAGGGGCTGTGCTGTCCTGGCGGAGCTGGAGAGGGGGTTGTCTGTGTGCTGCTCCCTGTCTGTCAGTGCACACACTCTGTGATCAGTGCCAACAGGCCTGAGGAACCGAGCCCAGCCGGACCGAGAGAGGAGGCAGAGGACTTCAGAGCCACAGACTCTGGGGTAATGATAAGGTTTCACCTGATTGACTCGGCTAGAGCAAACACGCATGGATGTACTCAATAGCCATGAAGTTAACGGCTGTGGTGTGGTCCTCATTTGTCAACATTTTGTGGGTAGCAGCCATTCATTTTCCACCTTGTGCGCATAATAGTAATAAAAGTCGAATGAGAAAGTTAAGCAAAATCAAGCATGATGAGCTATGTAAATTTTTCACATACACATGTTGCAAAATAATACTTGTATTATGCTGCACGAGATGTTTTCCATCCAGGCTGTCAACCAGTTATCAGCTTCACAGGCACAGCTGCAGCGTGTCGAGCTTTGTTTTCTGCTAAGAATAGGAGTCTTTTTTGGCTTGTCTTGAGGGAGACCTTTACGCAGTGAATTTCAAAATAACTGATGGTAGACAAAACACTTGAAAGAGATGACATAAAATCAAAGATAGATGGGTATGAAAGGGAATTTAAATCAGTGTGAGAGATTCATGTTTCGGTGCTTGAAATTTCTGAATCAGAATTTTAAAAATGTCATTCCTTCTGCTCATTTCTTTTGTTAGATCCTGGCCATGAGGTTTGATGCCTCGATCCACTGACCGGAAACACTGGACCTAAATGGCGCAGCATGACTTTGTCCCTGCCTGGCTTAACTTCTCCACGCCCCAGCCTGCCAAGGTGTGTGTGTGTGTGTGTGTGTGTGTGTACTATATGTATTTGAGTGTGTGCTAGTTAATCACAGAAAAAAATGGCGATTGAGACAGACAGCTTGAAATTATAACTGTCAGGGTCACTGCACTGACACTTTTTATTGAATGTGTGTCTGTGCACCTGAGTGTGTGTGTGTGTGTGTGTGTGTGTGTGTGTGTGTGTGTGTGTGTGTGTGTGTGTAGTCAGGGACTGACAGTGCAGTCACTACATGGTCCAGCAAAGGGTCACCAAGACATTCTGTGCCTTCATGAAAAAGGCTGACAATGGAAGAAAAGAAACTATTTTAATAACATCAAATGACAACTCAATGAACTGGTGGAGAATTTCACGGAAGGTTTTTGTGATTTTTGTATCCAAGCATTACGAAATCTGCAGTGTTCTTTTCTAAATGGCCATGGGATTAAATTGCTATTTGGACAAAATTGCAGGCTCTTGCAGATAAACTAAAGATTGTATGAATTTGCTTTGATTCAAAGAAGAATCATGAATCGAATTTCGAAGGAGTGATTTTAGATGTTCAGGGTAGGGAGATAAATCTATATAAAATGTATATCATGATATGTAACTAGAATTTTTGGTTATCCTAATATAACAAAGTTTAAATGCTGCCTCGCCAAAAGCTTCGTAACAGTGAAGTGATGCAGTTTCCTGAAATCACTTAACTGCTGTAGCTGAGTGAAACGGACAATAAATACTCAACCTGCTCTGCCGTCACATCCACATTATCAGTTGTTTGTCTTTCATTCTGGTATTTTGGACCGAAGGGCAATTTTGTTACCATTCCATTATTCACTTTGACTGTTTTTGCTTAACATCGAAGCTGTGTTAGCTGTCCAATAGTTATAATAAGTTATATATAAGTTATATAATAAGTAAGCGTACAAAAAAAAAAACAGTATTCAGTATTACATCTTCCGTTACATAATGCATGACGAGGTATCCCAATATAGGAAAATAACAGGCAGGAGTTTCCGCGCTGATTCCATTGTTTTCCTGTATCAGGGAGCATTATCACTAACCAATGAGACAAAGGTTGTGTTTAATTAACTCCTTTAAGAAAGTGTTGAGCTGTCTGACTGTCCATCTGAGATTGTGAATGTGTTTCTCCTGTCCAGAGCTCAGTGTAATCTGTGAGTCAGGAAGTTGCCCAGCTAAGTGGCCTGTCTGTGAAATCCAGAGTCAAGACAGAGAAATAAGTGCACAGTCACTTTGCTGCTGACACATGACTTCACCTCTATGTCATTTGTCTTCAGGGATTAGTCTGCATATGCTTGCCAGGGTTGGGGCTACAGTTTATTCTCTTGTTTTTGTTTAGTTTTCTTTTTTTACATTACATTGTTGTATATTGTCTGTTGAAGTTGTAAAAAATTCTCGAGATGACTCTTGCAGGGATAGACTAAAGAACACAATCTAATTTGATCTTTGAACCTCAGCTGATGATAGGTATGTGATTCAGATGGAATTGAGCATTTGCAGTCAACATTATCAAACTGCATTGACACAGCTAAGAATTATGTACACTGTGTTTTTCTGGTCTTAATGACTTCCATAGCAGCACATTTCTCATGATAAAGCATTCCAAGATTGTTTTTAGTTCCTTTGATGTCTGTTTTTGTTCACTTTCGTCCCCTAAGAATAGATCCCTACATTGACGTTTTCACTTAGTTATTTTAGTTCTCCAAGGGAGTAAGAGAGGAACTAAGAGTATGGAGAGGAGTTATGCTAATCTAAGTTTCTTCACATGGACAAAGAGAAAGTAGAGAAAAAAGATCATCTTGAAATTGCTATTTTGTAGTTTTCTGTTCTTTTGTGTCATCAGTGTTCCCTGGAAGAGACACATGTGTTTCCTTGTCCACCATCTCAGCGTAGAGTCCCACTTTGACTAACCATGTCCCTTCTCTGTCCTCTTCCAGTCCCCTGCTGCCAACCTTGAGAAACAAGGTGAGCCCCACCTCCACAGAGACGGCAGAACCGCTGTGAGCCGCCGCCGCCACAACTCCTCTGATGGCTTCTTCAACAACGGCTCCCTGCGAGCTCCAGCAGGTAACAGTTCAGAGCAGTTACCCTCTTACTGTTAACCTTGTTATTGGTATTACACGGCTTAACTGTGTAAAGGTAAGCAACTGTGAGAATACAACGAGTTTAGTAACTAAATTTTCTAACACTATATAGTGCTGGTTTAGTGCAATGTGTAACGAAATAATCTTTAAAGAAAACATTAAAGGCTTTGTTGGGAATTGTGTGATGTCAGCAAACTATATGAACTTAAAAAGAGTGTAAAACCAGTGTAAGTTGTCCCGCCCTACAAGTGCAACAAAACCAACATAGGGATGAGGCAGATGTCAATCAAGTGGAGTTTACACATCAACGCTGTCCTGAGAAGAGGTCTAGTCAGACAACATAAGTGGAAACACCTGTGTGGGTGGACTGTAGGTGTGTAGAGGCTTTAAACTCATCTTTTGATTAAAGTCTGCTGCCGACCATCATTAACTTGCTAAACTTGAAGGTGGGATGTTGTCTGTCGTAGGCCCCATTTACACTTGTCATTTCAAGTGTCTCGTATCCAGATGAGATTTAAGACACTTAACCACGTGTATGCGTCTCTGTTGGCCATAACACAAATCTGATAGCAATCGGTCTTGGTTTTCCCGGCTACATGCAAATCAGGGTCGGCCCTCCTCCAGTCCAGGGGGTGGTGGTTAATGCACCTGAAGCTGTTTGGTGCCAAAAAAAGCGTTAGCAGTTTAGTTACAACAATAACAGTTTAGGTAGCTACTCACCCTTACAGATCAGTGCTCTTTCACCCACACAGATCATTCAGTGGTTAAACTGATCAGAGATCAGATAAATGCTACAGCAGCTCTGTGCTTTGATCGTATGTGTAGACATTTCTGGAGCCATTTTTCCTTGTTGCTTTAATGAAAGAGAACAATGACTAATATCAGCATAATTTTAGTGCAACTTTAGCTTTTCACAAGGACAGAGGAGACAGACCATGATGTATTAAGAAAAGCAGACAGTGAGTGGCTATTTTCAAAGACTTCTTACTGACATAGTTACACTATGAGGGGAGGAAAGATTACGTGTGCGAGACGGATGCATTTATACCTTTTTAGCATTGGCTAGAATGCGTCTCAGTTTTAAATTGTTTTCGAATGCTTCTTGGATGCATTTATGCGTAGCTTTTTTTGTCAAAGCTGGTCATAGTTAGTGACACATTGACAGAAGAGGTTGTGTGAAGAATGAATGGGTAGAATTTGGAGACTAATTGAATGGTCTCTACTTTTATCTACTAAAAGGACCCTTTTTTATTAAGCTTTCAGGATGGGAATAATGCTGGGCATATTTCACACATGAAATCAGCTATGCCAAGTCTAAGTAAAATGATTCTGCTGGGCTTTCATTGTGAGAAGTTGAAGATGATTGCAAGCAGTAAACCTCTACTGAGAGGGGATATAATTCAGGTCCCTGTAGTGGATAAGGACGTAACTGAGGCCACCTGCTCCGAAGCCATTGATGTTGTAGCAGCGTTGTAAGCAGCAGACAGTTGGCATTGGAGTCCTATCAACTTTTGAGGCTTTATTTTACATGACATATATTGCCTCCTTTACACCTGATTCAAACAATCTTCCCTTTCTCTATAGAATATGTATATTATTTGGTTTCACCAATGTACAGATGTCTGTACACTGCACTTAAACAGTGTTGCTCTGCTGATGTGTAGCGATGCAGCTCTTTGTGTGAACTAAGAATTGTCGTAGTGTGGTGCTAGTTTTAAAATGCCAGTTCATTGTTGCTCATCTCCTCCTTTGTGAAATTTATGCCAAAGATCCACTGAATTGCTGTGTTTTTGTGAAATCTCACATCTCCATTCAGTTATGTTTCATCTCAGTTTCTGCATTGTCGTTCCTCTGGATGAATGATGGTGTTGTGGTGATCAGTTGTTCCACCAGTTCAATCCTGGGTCGAAGTAGCTATCCTCCTAAGGTTCCTGTTTGACAGGTTCTTCACCCATTTGTCCTACAGTCCCTGGGTCGTCTCAACATTGTCCCTCACTTCACTATGCCTCTGCTCACCTCTTGCGCTGCCCTTAGCTTTGGAAAGCAGAAAGGTAGCTTTATGTGTCTGTTTGCTTATGGTGTGCCGTGCCAGTCAGACATGTTGAACAAAATCTTCAATGTCTCTCCTGGTAGTCTTGACAATAACTGCCAGTGTAGTTTCATTGTAGGAAGTTGACAGTGAAGTGTGTTTGCCCGATGCGTTCACTGTGTTGTTTCTGTACCGTGTAGGTGCTTTTGGTCCTTCACAGAGGAACCTACTGTAGGTGCAGGCTGTTAGGGCTGTGGCTGTTTTGCCAGCATTCGAGATTAAACCTGCTTATGATTCCTGTAGTCTGCAAGCTTCCTCTCTGTCTTTTGTTTTACTGCAGTAGCTTAATGCTCGCCTTACCAAATGTGCAGGAGTATGTATGTCTAATGTCATAGTAGTCAAAGTAAAACGATTTAACACATGGGCACATGACTTATGGGGAATAAGTTATCCTGTGAGTGGATTCAGTGTCTCAATAAAAAAATAATAATTTACCTGTACAGTTAATCTTTTTTTCTCTTTGGCCTGACACCTGCTTTGTGTTTTCACATTGGAAATAGCAACAGTCTCAGCTAACATGCCAGTTGCCCAACCAGCCAGTGGGGAAGCAGATGTTCAAATGCTCCCACTTTCTGCTAGTGCCAGCGTAACATAACAGCCATTCAGTAAACTATCTGATTACAGAACTGTTCGATTTCATTAGCTCACAGTCTAAGATGGTGAACACTGTTCAGCACTGACAAAGATTAAAGGTGTTCAAATGTTATTATAAGGGAACCTTCACTGGTATTCAGCACTTACTAAAGCATGATGACATCATTCTTGTATACGCTGTATGTTTGTTCTCTCTTGAGGTGACGGATGGCAGCAGCCCTCTCTGCTTCTGAGGCATGACTCTGTTGACTCGGGGGTGGCCAAAGGAGGACATGGTGGGCTGGCAGGGGGCTCGTGTTGGAAGGAAACACCCAGCTGGCATGGAGCTCCGCGGGGTGCCCAGGACGGCCACCACCACCAGGGACGCCACCCCAAACGAGTAGGAGGTGACAGGGACAGGCAGGGGGTGCACCGGCAGCGCAATGGCAACTTTCATCCCCGCAAGGGCACCTCGTACCAGGACAAGTTCCCCAACGAGGAACGCAAAGACGGCAAGGACGATAAGCTGAAGTTCGTGGAAGAGGACTTTGTGAGTAGATAACCTTCACTGATTTTTTTCCTAAGCATGCCACTGACCATGACATAGTTTTGGCAAAGCTATTTGAATCGTTAAATAAAGAGGGTTCAGAATGCAGTCAGCTATGAATATAGACTGTGTTTTTAGGAAAATAGTGGTTATTGTTCACATTGCATCTGACCTTAGATAATCAAGACTATTGTTAGAAACATTTTCACTTTCCATTTTCTCCCCATATTTACCTTTTTGATAAAAAAAAAAAAGGAAATTTCATTTGTATTGTGCATCACAAAAGTTTCTCCTCACTGCCCTTTAGGTTTAATCCTGTCAGCAACAACAGATTCTCAGATGTTAACATAACTTGAAAATAAAAAATTTGAATGCTATGGTATTTAATCCAGGTGCTTAATATTATTTATTTTATTTTTTTTAGCCTTCCCTCAACCCTGAAACAACTGGAAAGCCTGGGACTCAGATGCGAGCAGTGGCTCCCCATGCTGGAGTGTGGGGTAAGAGCTCCCAGTCCAGATTGGATTTGAATTTTTTGAAGAGAGGATTAAAAGTTTAAGCTCAGTTTCCTCGTCCTCGCCTTTTGTAACATTTCATCACTGACTGATTGTGTTCCAGAAAACCCCCCTAGTGGCAAACAGATGGTGTCCAAAATGTTGGTTATCAAGAAGGTTTCCAAGGAGGACCCCAGCACAGCCTTCTCTGCGGGGTTTGCCACTGCTGGCGCCTTGCCCACCAACGGCAGCAAAGCTCCCATTGCAGGCTCCAGCGTCTACAAGAACCTGGTCCCAAAGCCTGCTGTGGCCCCCACCAAAGTAGGACCTGCTGTGTTGTGTCAAATTATTTCAACAACTTGCTTGATTTCTTTCAGCACACATGCAAGATAAAGTAATAAAGCACATTTTGTATTAAATAGCTAACAAGCTTTGCATACTGTGTGTCAGTACCAGTAATGTAGGCGCTATGCTGTGATGGAAGCAGTCTCTCTATTTGTGACTCATTGTACGTCCTCTCTTCCAGGGCACCCAGTGGAAATCCGGTGGTAGAGAGATCACTAAGTCTGGCCTTCACATGCCAGGCCGAGATTCAGTCTTCACAAGCCCCGTCTCTGCTGCCAAACCCAGCACCCCAGTCAGTGCACCACAGCACAACACCCCAAAAGAGGTGAGGACAATAGGAAAAAGACGAATTAATGACTTAATGTCCATGATGACAACAGACATTTAGGGATTTTCTAACCCCAACAAGAACAGGTTTTTTAAATGATGCAGTTTACTCAGACTTCCTACTGACATGTAAAACTTTACAGCAAGCAAACGGGTAAATTTCCAGTGTAGCAGTCTGTTTTGAACTCTTAGTTCAGTAGCTGGCCTATCGCCGTCTAAGTAAATCACAGGTTTTATCTAAACATAGTAATTATGTGTTGGTGTGGTTGGTGACTGGGATGCTTACTCACATGTGCACATGAAGTTTTCCTTTGCAGCAGTATATGTGCTCTGCCTTCTGTCCAGTGTATTAAAATGTTGTAATCTATGGTCATACACTTGAATATTCAAGAACACTGAACCTCATGTCTGCAACTGCTGCAGATGCCACAATTTGGCCCACTTTTTTATTTATTATTATTATTACAGCATACATTTGGCATCTGGCAGTTCATTGCCCCCCACAATTTTCAGGCAGTTAGAATGGCTGATCATTGTTGACCTATTTTGAAAGATTTTACTGGCCAAATGGATTTCATAGCTGATAGATCGGTGTTATTCACAACTGTGCTACCGTCGTACCTACAGCACCCTTCCAGCACGACTCCTCCCATCGACATTGCCCCGTCGAGGCTGAAGCTGATGCGTCGTGGTCCGGACCGTAAGAGTGAGTTCCTGCGAGCTCTAAAGGACGAAGGCACCGGAGAGCTAACGACAAGCAGCAGCCCAGGAACATCGGGAGAGGTAGGCAGCAGTTTGATTTCATAAACCATCACACAGGACAGCGCAGTAGTCACAGGTAATGACAGAGATAAGAAAATGCTAAGAGTGCTGCTGCGTGACGAACACAAATTGTAACCTGTTATTCTCTGACATTATTCATTTTCAAAAATGGAATTCTACTTGCATAGTCCCAAAGAGCCATACTTTTTGTCTGCACATAAAGGATAGTTGGTACATGCAATTTTGAAAATTTAAGTGCTAAATCCAACAGCTAAACATTGCAAAAATCCAAAAATAAATGACATTTTGGCTTTGTTGTAGTAGTTTGCTCCCCTTTTGACTGTGTGTCAGACTGTTTGCAGTTGAGGGAGGGGGAAATCATTTTTGAAGTGTGTTTTCTTGCTGTGTGAATTTTCTCAGGGTGAAAGCAGCACCCCAGAGCCCAAAGCCTACAGCGAGGAAGTCTGCCACGAGAACGGTCTGTCCTACTCCCTCAGCGACTCAGACACCGAACACCTGTCCAGCTCCCTGGAGGCAGAGCACAGGTAAGGACACAGTTAACGGCTGTTACACACACACACACACACACACACACACACACAGTCAATTAAGCAGAAACTGACTATGCTTTTCTAGGTTGCTGAAGGCCATGGGCTGGCAGGAGTACCCAGAAAACGATGACAACTTCCTGCCTCTGACGGAGGATGAGCTGAGAGAGTTCCAGACTAAAACCGAACAGGTGAGCACTCAGAGAAACATCTCGCGTCACTCAATCGCTTAGTCTTTTCCCCTGTTTGAAAAGGGTATCTCATTCACACTCTTAAATCTCCGTGTCTTTTGACCAGCTGAAGAGGAACGGCATGCAGAGGAATGGGGCTCTCCCGAGGGCGCGGGGTGTGACCCTCCACTTCACCCCCTGGAGGAGTGTGGCGGAGACGAATGTCGAGGAGGGCTCCGAGTCCGAAACCAGTAGCAGCAGCCAGACCTCTGACGACGACGACTGCATCAAATCCTAACGTGGCTTTACGGAACAAAAAAAAACACCACCACAACATCCCAGCAAGCAATCCCCCCCCTCTTCCTCTCTCATCTTTGTTTTTAGAGCACCATTTTGAATTTCTTTTGTTATGATTTTTTTTGTTGTCATTCTTGCACAAGGGAAAAAACAATCATATCCCAGTGAAGGGGGAGATTCCTGCTCCGCCAGACGTCGTTTTCCCTGCGTTTCCTCCTTCACTGCAGTCCCTGCCCTCTTTGCCCCCCTCCCCCTCAATCCCCCTCCTTCCGTTTTCTTCCTCGCTTCGTGGAACTGAAGTGTTCGTCAAGAAAAGAAGGGCAATGAATGCACACTTGATTCTGCTTTAAACAGACTAACTCATTTCATTGATGATGCTGATGACACATTATTAATGATATTAATAAAAATTGGTTCCTGACAAGCTGATATGTTTCAATATGAATCTGGCTACTGTGGTGTGTGAGTCCACGTGTAACTGACTTTCTGTAGATCAGCTTTAAAAGTCCACATCGATCCCACACTGCCTTGTAGGCAAATTCTTGATTCTTATCAGCCTGAGCGGCAAGATAATGAATTTTCACTCAAATGCTGCCATTTGTATAGATTCAGCTGTACAGCAGCTATGTCTTCCTCTGCCAAGAACAACAAATGCAGCATTTCCCACTAAGTTTTTTTAGTAGTGCTGAATAACACCGGATCCCATATTTTGAATTACTCTGAGAACAGGCCTGTAGCTACAAAAAAGGGTATTTGTCTATAGTTTTGGAATGAAAGCAGATCAATTATCTGTGTATATGTTTTGTAGTGCAGTGCAGGAACAAAGAGCCTTACTCTCAGATACCAGTGTAGAACTAAACCACATCTTGTGATGGAATTTCTAATTTGTATATGACCGTTTAAAAAGAAAAATGTATTAAAGGGAAGGAGACTTTCATCATGCTGATTTGAGAAGTTTGGATTTCATTCAGATTTAAAAACAAAGGCTTTCAAATATGGTGTCAGGAAAAAAGAGCTACTTACATGAAGTTAAGAGTAAATAAATTTAATAGTTTTACACTAAAATATGTAGACAAGCTTAAAAACTATTTATACAACTTTTCAGCTAATCTTGTATCTACAGTAACATTACAAGTAAAACGATCACAATAACACTGATCCTTCTGTTACTGTTCTCAGTTTATGCTGGAATTATTCATTAACTTGTGTCCTGCCCAGATATCCTCTGGGTGTGTCTCTTAAAAGTTTAACAAAGAATTCAAGCAAAAGTTACATTTTTCAAATAGACCTTTTTCCACAGCAGACATTCTGTTCGTCATAGCAAGTAAAGCACAGGAGTAATTAATAACCTAACAACAAAGGCTGCTTTCCATTTAAGTATTAGTTCCAAGGCCCTGCTTATGTGCATGCTGGTTCACTGACACAAATGAACAGTGCCATTCCTGTGCCTTCCCTGCTATAACAAGTCAAAATGTCAGTTGTGAATAAGACTTAATATGAAAGAATACACCAATGTGTAAGTCAGTAAAATGTGATTTGTCAAATTTAAGTCCCACCTATGACAGCATCAGTTAGCCTACATTTATTTTAGCTTTTTAAATATCTAATCCAGTAAGGCAATATACATTTCAATTAGTGAAAATTCAAGGTTCTAGTTCAGTGTTACCACCTTAAAAGATGTTTTATTCTTGATTGAACTCTATTAAAAACAGCAGTACTCACATTAATACTTGGTGATAAGCTAAAGCTTCACGGTGACGTGAGTAGCAACATTTTAACCAATCAACCTGGTTTACTCATTGAGCATCTCTACTTATTTGCAGCCATATATTCTTTGACAGAAAGCTGACACTAGGAAACAGAAATATTGAATGTAAAAATGTCCTCCAGTTAAGAAAATGTACTACCTGTATGACATTTTGTGTACTTCCTTCCTCCACCATTGAGAATTTGTGTTTTTGACTACAGTCATTTGTGACTCTGTTGTCAGTGTCGCTGGTATGGTTGCATTATCAGAGATTTATTAAACAACTTTTATCAAATAATATTCTTTATTGAACTTAATAGGTTACATGTGAGAACAAACACTAACATAACAGGCAGAGAAAAAGATACACATATTTACAAAAGCAAACAAGTGTAGCAACAGTAAGGGCGTGGCATGTTGGTGAATCCCTTCTTGGGTGGAGACAAAAAACAGCCAGTCCAGCTTCACTGACTGAAAGAGAAGATGAGTTTGACTTTAAAAAAACAAAAACAAAACGGACAGTTCAACCCAAAATCAAAAATACATATTTTTCCAGCTTTGTTGTGAGCAGTTTCATGCAGAAACTATTTTCTTTCTACCAGTAGGGCCTACACAAAACTGCTCACAACAAATCTGTGGATTATCTTGAGCAACCGGGTCATGATTTCTGGAAAGAGATCAAATGCATTTTTTGCCGCTTTGAGCACCACGAGCAGAGTGCCATATAGTCCCATTATATTTAAAAAATGCGGACATCTCTACGGCAGATATCTCCAGAACTTTGTAACTTACACCAAAACAATCCAGATGGATAAACAGCACTACAAGTAAGAAGAAAATATGTATTTTTGATTTTGAGGTGAACTGGCCCTTTAACAGCACAGAACAATTCAACTGGCCGTTGAGACATGAACCAAAACGTTTATCGCTCACATGTGAGAAACTATTCAAATCAGAGGTATCGTGTAGTCTCGAAGGGCTGCTGTAAGTTTTACAAGCCACCAGATGTCACTGTTCTGGCATTGTTTGAAGCCCTCAATCTTTCTTGGCACAAATAGAAAGGAATCCCCAAAGCTTCACACGGCTTTGTCGGCCCATCACTACATTAAACCAGGTGGTGTGGCCAGGTTGGTGCTGTGACGACCTCAGCAAACACGGTCTCCCTTACCTTTCGACTTCTGTACTGTTAGGTGTGTCCGTTAGTGTCTCCGCTGGCTTTGTGAACACTGTTAGTCTGAGCGGCATCCTGCTTCACCTTCTTAACCACGCCCTCCTTCACTGGACTCTCTTCTGGTTTCCTCTGAAATATAGAGCGGTTTCATTCAAATGAGACCATTATGTGTTGTGTAACCACTACAGCTCTGTGCAATGCATTTTTATCGTTCTGTTAAGAACTGAAACATCTGGCTCCCCCACCTTCTTCCTGACCAGGTGGGAGATGTCAGAAACTGGAGCTGTGGAGGCTTGTCCGTTGGTAGAACTGACACTGTTGGTCGACGTGCCGTTAATCTGGGCAGAGAACAAACCATGACATCATGTACTTAGCAACAAAGAAAGATGATTAATAAGCAAACCAAATCATTTTACATACACATATAGGCCCATCACCAGTATGTTTGTATGTCATTCCTTCTGTATGTACACTTACTACACATACTCAGAACTTACCTTTGAACTGGATGAGGAGTCACCAGTCTGTCCAGTGGACCCAGAGGAAGTGGAGCCTCCATCCTGTCAAGAAATCAAGTTACAGTCAAGCTTTTCTACAGTTGAATATTACAGAGCCCGCTGCAGTCTGAGCAGCTTTCCCCTTCCTTAAAATTGAGAAATGAACATTTCATGTTGGTGGCGTTTCAATAATATTGTGAACATTTTAAGAGAGCGTGCACGAGAAGCCAAGGCCCACTGATTCCCTCCTTGGGGCGGACACGTGTTGGACTCCAACACTAAACCCATTGACACACGATAGCTCAGTGCCTACTTCTTAACGACAACACCGGCTGGGACCTTGGTGTAAGAGTGTGCTGCAACAGAGTGTGGCAGCGAGCAATAAAAAGGGCTGTGTCCAAAGATCACTATTTGCTACCCAGTGTGCTCCATTAGCTTTCCATAATTTTGTGTCCACACCATGTAAGATAAATAATCCCGCAATGCAACTTTTTACATTCGATGGATGTGAATGCTACCGTCATGCACACTACAACTATTGGCACAAACGATCATTCATAGGTGTCCGAAATATCGATTTACTGCGACATTTTAATGAAAAACGGCCGCCATCCCTGACTCACCTGTACATCCTTCATAGCCTCAGCAGCTGTGCTCGCTGTTTTTAGACCCTCTGTGGCGTCCTCCACCTTCTCCTGGATCTCTGGCAGCAGAGCCTTCAGCTCCTCCATCTCCTTCCTCTCATCTGGCAGAGCCTCCGGGCCCTCGGCCTTGTCTAGCAGCTCCTGCAGTTTGTCTGCCAGACGAAGTGGGAATGTTAGCATACCAAACAAAATAAAAGTTTAAAACTCAAAAGACTGAGACACTGATTGTATCATCTGTTGCTACTTTGAAAATGTGGCTGATAAAAAAAAAAAGAAAAAAAAAAGGGGGCCCAGGGTGCTTACCCAGCCTGCTCTTTATGACAGAGATGGAACTCTTCAGCTCCTCGATGGCCTGGCTGTACTGGAGATTTAAGCTGTAGGTCAGACCGAGCTGGTAGTGAGTCTCGGCAAGCAGGCGGCTGTCTGAGTCCAAGTGCTTCACCTGCAGCTTCAGACACTCCTGGAAATCCTCCAACGCCTGCGAGTAATTTCCTGGAAGAGAGGCAGCAACTAAAGGCCCATTTCTCGACTAGGAAATAAAGACAACCTCAGGTGTGAAACGCGGTGGGTTTTTGAGGCATGTCTCTGTTTTGTTATTAAAGTTACTGTTAATTTATGGCTGAAAGTAACAAGATTGATTAACTGTTGATTACTCAAGACCAATCGATTAATTGTTTAGCCTATAAAATTTCAGAAAATAATGAATATAGTGAAAATGCCCATTAGTCATCATAAGTTTTGTCTGTCAAACAGTAAAAGTTATTGAACTTACAGTGACATTAAAAACAGGGGAAACTAGCAAATCCACACATTTGAACCAGAGAATGTTTGGCATTTTTCTTTGATACATGACTTAAAGCATTAAAAGATTATCAAAACTGTCATGATTTAATTGACTGTCAATCAACTAATAATTTCAGCTCTACAAGAATGAACGAGACCCATCTCGTCCCCTGTAGAGGACACAACAAAAATAAAATGTGCAAAACCAAAGATCGGTTGAGTGACTTGTTAGTACCTGATTCAGCAGAAACTTCACCCAGTTTCAAGTGAGTCTGGGCTGCCATGAGTTGATCCTCCTTAGCCTCTTTCCTTTTTTAAACAAACAATTAAAAAATAAATTCAGTTCACATGGAAGCTGTAGCTCAGTGACTATCAAACTCAGATCCTAACCATCATTGCTCAGTGCGCAGCCCGTGTGTTTCCATTACCTTTTGTAGATGACTTTAGCTACTTCCAACATCTCCCAGGCCAGCTGCAGGTTCCCCACCTCCTCATCCTCACTGTCCTGAAAAACACATGAACAGTTTTAAATCTGACACTTAAATCACATGTTCAGCCATTTCATTTTGATGCGCACGCGTGACGACTGGTCAAGTACCTTCTCAGCAGTGCCGTCTCCTTGCTCTTCTGCATTGCCCTCCATTTCTGCATCGTCGCCGTCTTCTTCTTCCTCCTCCTCATCTGAAGCATTTAATAACGCGTTTAGATAAATTGTGCAAGATGCCATCACAACCATCAGAAAGCTATTTACAATGAAGGTCTGTAGTTAAAGGACAGAGAGAGAAAAAATAAATAAAATAAAAGAAAGGTCACCTTCTGCTTCCACTTCCTCATCTCCCGATTCTTTCTCAGCCTCGTCGTTTTCTGTCTTGTCTTCACTTTCATTAGACTTGCTTCCATTAACGTTGCTCTTCTTTTCCTCATCTTCCGTCGCCGTGTTCTGTTGCTCATCACCAGCCTCAGCCTTTTCTACGTCGCCGGTCTTCTCTTTATCTTCGCCCTGCTTCCCGTCTTCATTTTTCTTCTCTGCCATGGCGTCATACACCTGAACCCTCAGCTCGTCTCTGGTCTTCTCTGTTGAAGTTAGAGTGTACAGTCAGGACGAGCGGTGTTAACAACTTCCCTTATAAAAACTAAATGGTCAAACAAACCCAGGTAGAAAGATGGATTAAAAGAGGTACATTATTTCCTCACCATCAATGTTTTCTGTGCTGTCAACATTGGTGTCCTTGGGTTTTTCTTCATCCTCCTCCTCCTCTTCTGGTACTCCTTCCAGAGCATTACCCAGGACTGAGTTCTCCATCCTGCAACAATAATGTCAGGTATGTCTGCATTTTCAGAAGTTTCTTAAATGTAAGGCTATACTTCTAGTCCTATATTTGACTCAAGACTGATTTTCTCTATTTTTTTTGGGGGGGGTTACCTTGCCAAATCCAGCAGCGCTTTACCACACCAGAAGAAAGCCTCCCCACATTCATCTGCTGTATCTCCATACGTTTTAGCTCTGGAATAAAGAAAAAAAAAAAGTCTAAATGTCATTTTATCATCAGTATGAAAGACATGGCAACCGCATTTTTTGTACATTGGCAAGAGACAACTGCATACAGTTCCCGTCGTTTGAATAATACACCTTAAAACTTCCATTAAATAACACTGTTAGTGAGGTAGTTATTATATATAGTAATTAAGTTAATTTATTTTTATAAAGTGGTTACTTTGTAACACATACTGCTACTGTTCTCCCTCTCCCAAAGTCCAAAGTGTGTAAACGCTATGCATTTTAATTTGCATTAATCTGCACACCTGTAGAAATTCAACCTACAACTGCAAACATCTGTGCCTCATACAGCAGGTTTTGGTAGCATGCTGAAGTTTCCACTTAATCCTCTTTACTTTTATTGGATTAATATTGGTGCTTAATGTTACTTATGTTTTTCCTGATTATCCACTATATCCTATTAGATTTTTTTCCCTTCACAGTGATCATTTTTTAGGTTAAAAAGACCTTCAAAATAAACCATGTCGACGCAATTCTGACTTTTAGCTGTTTGTTAGTTTGAATCCTGTTGGCTGCAGATGTCTGTGATGGACAGACTTAATGTTATGTGTTAGAAGCAGTTTCCTTTGTCTGATAGTTAACTCACAGCATGCCGCAGGCCTCCTGCAGGGTGCTCACCGCCTCCACTACTTTTCCCATCACCAGGTGCTTCTTGCCCGTGCCGATTAGCTTGTTGGCCTCCTCCATGTTAGCTACACTGGACAGAAAGAAAACGACTTAACTCGACTTTATAAACCAAAAGCCGAACCCATACACCAGTTGAGCCCGTAAATCTTTTTAAATGCTAACTTTCTGCGTGTACGTTACAAAACACAGAGACGTACATTAACTAATAAAATACCTTCACCGAGAAATAACGACTGAAACGTTCAAAGCAGCGCCTGGTGGTTTGTATCTCAGCTCGTCTCTTCCACCACTAACACTGACTGTCCCGTTGTTTCAATTTGGCGCGAAATATTCCTGCCTCTTTCGGTCGACTTCCGGGTTCGTAATCCAGCGCGGGAGAATTCTTAAAGGCACAGAACAAACGTACATGATGACTGCAGGTGCTATTAACTGCTATTTTCTACAGTATATGCTACTGCTAGCGACACCACTACTATGGAGACCCAGAGTGTTCAAAATTAAATATGACTTCATGAAATACTAATATGAATAAATACAGAAAAAACACACAATAATGCAACAAAAATAGTAACATAATCAATAAAACCCAGCTCATTATAATCAAAGTCTATTTCATTCTGCTTCTTTTCACATAAGAGAGTTTATTGCAGGTCATTTTTATTTCATTCAAGCAGGGGTTTTTACAAAATGTCTTTATTCTTTTTTCTTCTGTCAGTCAAGACAAACGGCAGAGCCAGTTAAATTGGCGATTGCTACGGTCTGAGTGGGAAGACCTGCAAAAATCTCTGCTACTGTGAAAAGAAGTAGGATGAAATAACATTTCATATTAATTGTAAACATTTATTTGATTCTTTCAAATTTGCATGGTTATACTATTATAATTTATTATATTTTATGTGTACATATGTATATAATTATTCATTTCATAATGTCGTATTTCATCTTTTATTTATTTAATACTGTAAAAAAAAACATTGTGGGTGTCCATAACTACCACTACTGTATGCAACAGTTTATTATCAAAGCTGTTCACTATAGAATAATTGATACAAGATAACTGATAAAAAATTAGGTGGTGGTACTATATGTGTGTGTGTGTGTGTGTGTGTGTATGTGTTTCACTCTTTATGTAGCCTACGCACGCAGAGTACTGCTATCATGTCCTGCTGCTCCTCCTGCCTGCCTCAGACAAGTCTGGACCTGGCATCCAATCAACCTCACACTGAGACAGTCCTACTCAACATCTTTAGAGACACTGCTTCAACAGCTATAATTTCCCCGTAAAATCTACCAACACAACACTCCACAGCTTGTTCAGTTCACAATTTTTTCAATCAGAATCAATAATTTTATGTGGAAATATTCTTGAGGAATTTATTTGAGGTAAAAGCCAAAATTTGTGAATATTAAAGGCTTTACAAAATATTTTTCATAGTTTACCATAGTAATTTACTTATTTGCTTTTTGCAGAGTGTATTTGAGAAGATACAGACACAAAAGTGGTATCAGTCTTCTCATCTAACTATTGGCAAGAAAGCAATTAATCACATTTCCTAAAATGTCAAACTATTCCTTCAATGTCGTTCCTTGACAGTGAGACACTTTGCAAAATCCTTTGAGATCTGTTGCTTCCATTTGGTGCGTGTTTTTTGGGCTGATAACCAATACACCTATGATGAAAACCCCACAGAGCAGTGACGTACTATACCATCAGTGAACGCAATAGTCTATAATAATAAATAATAAAACTTTATTTATAGAGCACTTATCAAAACAAAGTACAAAGTGCTTCACAACAAGAAAAATAAAATAACACACTATATGAAGCCTTTAAACATATTGTATACTTTCACATGAACTCAAAAGCCGGTAACACTAACATAGGACTGCATTCATTTATCAGTACTGGATCATGAGTACCAGTACTTCAATCCACCATAGCATCCTTTTAAAAGAACTGCTCCCTATTTTGCAAGGCTGAACGTGACCAGGATGATGGACACACAAGGGCCCTTCAAACATCCAGTTGCTTTGGAATCAGCAGTGGAGCAGATGCACTAATTACGGGCATATTGTCGGGTGATGAACGCAGGGCAACGTTTGATCACTAGCCCACCGCGGTGCTTCTAACAGGAGGTTATTGTGTGCCCCCCCCCCCACTCCTTATCTGGCCCTTGATGCGGTGCCCATGGCAACGGCATGCAAAGACATTGCTGGGTGACAGAGGCGAAAGGAGGCACGGTAGAGGGGCTGTTTGAGCAGATAACAACCTCTGTCTGTTCAGGTTACATAGACTCAGGTGAACTAATATTCTCTGAAAAACAATGCAGGTTTCACTTATCTACAAATGGTTTAAAAGCATACAGTACATAGAGAGTAATTAATAAATAGCCTATGTCAGCATCTCTACTCTGATGGGTTATTTGATTTGTTATAGTAGACCTAAGATTGGCTATAAAATTGTACTTTTGTAGTTAGGAATTTGGCACTAAAGGTTATAAATAAGAGAATTCCCTTTAGTTGACTCGATGTCAACTAGTTCAACATACAACTCTGTGACCTAGAGTATGTGGCACTGTGAAACCAGTGTCACTTCCCTTTCATTGTTTTGTCTCTTCTTGGAGGGTAGTAATTGTCACACACAAGGCTTGTTGTCACGTGCACTGTATATCAGACTTGGTTGTATGTCAGAGCTTTACACTTTTGTCCAACAATCTGAGATATACAGTTCACTCTGGTCAGTGAACATCAATAGATGTATTTAATGGCATTTTTTAATATACCATAAAACTATGTCCTGATCCATCAACTGCGAATCAGCACAGATGACGAAAATAAAAGAAGGGTCTCACTCTTTCTGAGTCTTAACAACTGTCCTGTGCAGTCAGCAGATATAACACACCAGTATGACATCAAGACATATAGAGTCATTAAAGAGGTGGGCCTTATATGGCATACCAATCAACAGGATACAATCTCCTTGGCCCAGCAAACCATTACTTACTGTATGTAAACCTAGAAAATATTATTAACAAATTATATTTTTTATCTATAACAGACAATCAATCAATTAAAATTCCTTTTTCATTATAGAAACCGCTCCCAGTGTGAAAAGGCATAGACAATAGTTGCTGTTCCTCAGCCAAGTCATTAAGTAAACATAGCAGTGGTGAGGAGGAAGTGAGAGTGAAAAATGCCTTCTGCAGCCCACAGAATAAGTACAAGATGTTGCAACAGCGCACCGCCTTAATGCAGCACGTCCCACTGTAAATACAAAATAGTTTCGGAGTGACAATCCAGCAAACATGGAGGAAATTGGCCGGCACATGCAACAGTCTACAGAGCTTAATAGAATAAAGAATATCTCAAACATGCAATGGTCTCAGTCTATAATTAATATAAATGCAGCATACTGAATTTGTTCTAGCTATTTATATATTTAAAAAACTGTGTGTGTGTGCTGTTGCTATTGTTTTTATCTGTTTTTGGGAACTGCTGTTTCTTAGCATGGAAAATTAGTTCCCTTATTTTCCTCTGAAAGTGCTTTAATGACAGTTAACTATTGCATTGCAAAAAACAAACAAACACTTTAAATGGAATTAATTGGAAGTAAAGCTTGGTCATTACACCAAGCAAACTTGTATGGTGTGCTGCTGGCCTGTTGCTGCCAGTGCTTAACTTCCTGAGCGGGAAATACAATTAGAAAATCATTGATAAGGCACTAAGAGGCTGCAACAGAGAGCAGAGGTTGTAGTAGCAATGTGAAGGTGGTGTTTAATGCCTGTTCATGATGACAGTGGATCCATATCATATGATGAAACCTCATGACTCTATGACCCCTGCACGGCTGTTAGCTTGGATCAGGGAACTACAAACCATTAATAACCTGCACTTTGATTGATGTGGTTTCGCAAGAGCATACAAATTCCCAGAAAAGTGACAAAGAAAACTGCAAAGTCATGCTGTGTAGTGGGTGGTTAAGATTGGAGGACTGGACTGAAGTGGGATGAGGATCACATTCTGAACAATCTTATCGCGAGAAGTGAGCCGTGGTATAAATTCCCCAGTCGCGCGTGCCAGCATCTGCACTCCCCTCTCCGTTTGTCGGTGTGGTTTGATATAAGCTGAGGTATGTGTTACAAAAATACATTTAATTCTGTTTTTCTCATTCTGTTTTACAGTTGAAGTTTGTTTTTGTTTTTAAAAGTGTTCAGTTGTTCGGTTTGTTTTACGCATTGACGTTTTGTAGTAGCGTAGCTGTAGCTGTAGCTGAATTCACAGTTCAACAAGTAGTTTTTCACAAGAGGATTATGTTGTTTATTCTGAAAAACCGACAAGGTTTAGAGTATTAGAGAGTTAAGGGAAATGTTAAGTCGTTGATAGTTCGGAAACGTTTCCATTAACAGAAAGGGCTGTAACTTAGGTTACTCTCAGTCCAAGTTTTTTTTGGTGCTTCAGTAGATGTTAGCTAGTGAAATACCAAAACGCACTCGGAAAATAAGTAAAAACCTTGAAAAATAGTAGTAAATATCCAAATGCGGACACACCGCATTTAGACAGAGAAGAAGTGGAAATGGTTCATAGGTTTCGGTTGTTGCCAGTTCAAGCAAACAGTTAAAGTGCCGGGTGCTTAAATAATAGTGGTGAGCTGAGGTTTGAGTTTACAATCAGCCTTAATTAAAATGTACTGTATTATAGCATTAGCCTGCCTCAGATATCAGTCTGTGGTATTCAATTTTGAGTTCAGCAAAAATCATTTTTTCTTTATCTCCCCTGGTTTCATAATAACTATTATGTTACAGTGTATTATACACAGTATTACACATTTTCCTACTTCCATGTGCCACTAATATTTGTATAGTTCTATAGGGATGATCTGATGAAGACAAGTTTTAAATCAAAACTTTATTTGCTTCACCCTTAGGGCTGCAACTAACAAATGATTATTAATTGTTTTCTTGTAAATGTCAGAAAACAGTGAAAATGCCCATCATAATTAAAAGGCCACGGTGTTGTCAACAGATTTAGTTTTGTCCGACCAGCAAATTCATTGTGTTGTAGCACATCTTCATTGGTAAATGCAGGAGAACTGAAATGATTAGAAGATTATTTTAATAACTGATTGATTTTTTTTTAGCAAACATGGTAAATATTTGCTGGCACCAGCTTCTCAAATGTGAGGATTTGCTGCTTTTTCTTTATGTTGGTCAGATAAAACAAACAACTTGTCACAGTGGGCTCTGGAAATGTGATTTCACAGTTTTCAGACATTTTATAGACAAAACAATTACTTTCGATGATCGAGTAAATAATCTGCAGATCAGGTGATAAGGAAAATAATCATTAGTTGTAGCCCTAAAATGAGACAGAACAATTGTACAGTTGATATTCTATATAAAAGAAACATAATTTCCTTATCCTGTAAATGAGGAAGGGTTATGGTTTATCCATGATTTCACACAAAAAAGAAACAATGCACCGTTGATTTTGAGAAGAGATTGTGTATTACACAAACTTTCCTTCTTCTGTAATCCCGTCAGACTGAAGATGGCTGCAGGCAAGGCACAAATTGGAAAGCTGGCCCCAGACTTCACAGCCAAAGCGGTGATGCAAGATGGACAGTTCGAGGACCTGAAGCTGTCAGACTACAGAGGTATACCTCAACCTGTGTCTCATCCTCTGTTGAGTGGAGGACATGCTTTGATGACGCCCTCTTCTGGACTGTGATTAACTGCTTTGTGATCCCACAGCATATTGAATAGACATTAATTTACACTACTAAAGACTAGAATGAATTAGCCTGTAATTACCACAGGGGCATTGTCACGTGACAAACGCAATAGCCTTATTTGTTTTCTTTTCCTGTGGTGCAGGCAAATATGTTGTCTTTTTCTTCTATCCACTGGACTTCACCTTTGTGTGTCCAACTGAGATCATCGCTTTCAGTGACGCTGCAGATGATTTCAAGAAGATCGGCTGTGAGGTCATCGCTGCCTCTGTTGACTCACACTTCTCCCATTTCGCATGGTAGGTACACGGCTTTATATTTTAAGCGCCCACAGTGATTGTGTGGATTCACTCCAGCAAACTCCTCACTTTTTCCTTTTTGGTTAATGTTCTCAAAGGACCAACACACCACGTAAGCAGGGCGGTTTGGGTTCCATGAAGATTCCCCTGGTATCTGACACACGGCGCACCATCGCCACAGATTATGGTGTCCTCAAGGAGGATGAGGGCATCGCCTACAGGTGGGTTTAACAACGTGGCGTTGGGCTGTTTCAGTATGCTTCGATAAAGATTAGAAACAATAAAGCCAGTGTTAGTTTCTGTTGCTTTTTGCTTCCTGTGGGAGATGGTACACTTTTCTTAACATATCATTTAAATGCACCACCCTAAAGATGTTTCAGGCAGCAAGTGGGAGAACAGGGACTTTCCTGCCTTCAATTACTGCTCTTAGACTTAAACTCATGAACTGCTCTTTCTCTCTGTTTTAGAGGTCTGTTCATCATTGACGACAAGGGCATCCTGAGACAGATCACCATCAATGACCTCCCAGTTGGACGCTCTGTTGAGGAGACCATGCGTTTGGTCCAAGCCTTTCAGTTCACTGACAAGCACGGAGAAGGTAAGTTACTGCTGTAACATGCTGCACCTTAATGTATGTCATTTGACTGTGTCCTGTAGCATGTAACTTTCGTTTATTAAACTGTTCTGTTACTTAAAGAATTTCAAGATTGCTTGAAATGTGCTATACTGTGAGTGATACAATTACTCTCACCTTGCTCTCCATGACCCATATATGGTTGTATTGATAACTGTTGTACTTCTAACAACATTATTTGAATACAAAGTTGCTGTTGACAGGGCAAAGACCATAAAGGCTTACTCAAATTCAAAGGTTGATATTGTTATCAGTGCTGAGGTTCACATGACCTTTACATCTAGTTGAGAAATGACTGCAGACCTAAAGGAGAGCAATTATTAAGCTTAAAGAAAATTAACATTTTGCAACCAAACCTTTGATGCACTTCCCTGCTTTAAACCCAAGGTTATATAATGTATATGTGCATCATATTGGCACAATTCTTTACTGTTTTATCTACCGGGCCAGGACTCATTACAGTCTTATCTTTTCAGTCTGCCCAGCCGGCTGGAAACCAGGAAGTGACACCATCAAACCTGACATCCAGAAGAGCAAAGACTTCTTCTCCAAGCAGTAAAAAGCCCAGGGCCAGAGTCTGCTGCCTGCTGTAGGAGATTTCATTTAGAGATTACATTTCCAGAGAACAATATTTAAGTCAGCCGCTGTGCCTGTGGAGGAGTGGTTAGGAGACAGTTTTTGTAGTCAACATGCTGTGTGTGTTCAGTTGACTGTAGAGCGAATAGTGCACTTATGACCAAAGTATATAAATGTGTAATTATGTTGCGGTAATGTATGCTATTTTCAGTCAGACTGGGCTAAATGTCTGTTTGTTCTTTCATGTCATTCCTTACTATTGTTAGATGCAAAGGACCATACACACATTGTTATTGGATTGAAAACATCTCTCTCCATTATGATGTAGTTTTTTTCATTTTTTTTTTTTTACAGTGAACAACAAATGTTCTTTCATTGAAATAAAGAATACAGTTTATAACACTCTCCTAAAGGAACATATTTATTTTTATTTCAAACATAACAGGTAAGATGTTGAGGTGTTAAGCCTATGTGTAATGACCCTATCTTATTATTTGGTGGTGTTAGTATCAAGTCAGGTACGCGTTGAATTGTTTTTTGTGTGTGTGTTTATATTCAATGCCTTAAATACTTTTAAAATGACAGCATTAGATTGAGGTACTATGATTCCCTTATATTTATCACATCCATTACCTTAGTGAACAATTACAGCACATAGTCAAAGAAATAAAAAAGACTGGTGGAAGATAAACAACAATCTAAAGTATCTAAAATAAGCTGGAGGCTTATTGTGAATTATGTTGATGTATAATGTGTGAAGTTTAAAATAAATATGCTTTCCCTAACAGGTTACCAGATGCTTAATTGTTTGCCAAATGCTGCCCCACACAGGTGTTTTTATTTAATTAGGCTGATTAGACCTCTCCTCATTACTATATGGGTGTCAGCAGAACAGCTTTGATGACATCTCCCTGACTACTGTTTTAGTGTACCTGTTAGGACAGAACAACCTACAACTTTCAGTCTTTTGAATATGTAGTTCAGTGACCTCAGCGTAGCTCCACCCAACATTTTAACTGAGAAGAAGTCTTGTCAGCTAAAGTAACTGAAAACACCTGTGTGAGTTGACAGCGTGAAAAGTAATTAATCATATATGTCATGACATATAGATATGCTATTTTTCAGGGCCCTGTATTGTGTTTTGCTAGCTGGCACACCTCAAACAAGGCCATCATTAATATTAGTAATTACACCTGTGTTTTGCTGCTATAACAATTAATGCAGAACTGGTAATACAATGATAATTATCTCTGGTAATACACGCCAGTCCGTCTCTTAATGTATTTGACTTGAATTAACAACTGCTCCTAACTACGTGTGTATGATTTGGAAAATTAAAACCCACAATGGACGTTATTTTGTAATGAAAAATAATATTAATGTAATATTCATTTAATCCCTATGCTTAATTAATATAAGGGCCTATTGGCTAGATACAATTCAACTAATGTTTCTACTAATATTAGTCAATTAAATGTACTAATGCTCATCCGGTAATTTATGTCATGGAAACAGTGAGACAGTGTACTGTATTGAGAGGATTTATGGCGGGAAAGGCAAATTATGAGATCGTGGCTAATGTTTGACTAATTTTAGAGTTTGAGTAACTTTAGCCTAACCTGTTTAGAATTAAGATAGGCTTCTTAGACATAATTTTAAAATAATTTCTGGGCGGAAAGGTACCATTAACATAATTTTAGCGTCTTCTGTATTAGTCGATATTGAATATTCATGTGCATCCGTCTTGTTAGTTAGGTTAATTAGCATACCTAGCTAACCCTCAAATACAGAAAAGGAGAAAATGGCAGCTGGGAAGATGTGCGTCAGGAAGAGCAAGGAGGAAACTGCTGAGGTTTGACCACACCACATACTAGCTAACGATAATGTGTTTACTATTTTATTTACTCAGTTTGTGTATTTATGAGTCAGTTAAGTTAAACATGGATTTTTTTCAAAGTCTAAAGTTACTCTGGTGGACACTTGATGTAGACAATTGCGCCATGTTTGGCCCCCAAGCCACAAATTTATCTTTGTCTATCTGTTTTCTCCTTTTATACAACGTCTTTGTTTATCTGTTTTACATTTTAAAGTGGACAGGATTATTCCCGAATGACTTGAAAACCGAGCAAGAGTCCCTTGTCTTGGTCAAGAGGATGATGGCTGTGGCAGTCTCCTCCATCACCTACCTCAGAGGGATTTTTCCAGAGGATGCCTACAGATCCAGATATCTGGAAGGTGAACACAAATGAGCACAAACAGCCTAGAAAATCAGGGAACTTTGTTTTTCTAAATAGTAATTCTAGCTGTATTGGAAATCTATGATAAACAGGAAAAAATAACATTTTAGACCTTGTAAACAATGAAAGTAGTTGCAGACAACTTATTAAAAAGGAACAGACTTTTACAGGGTCATGGTGGTAATCATTACTCTTGGTCAAATAAATGCTGTTTTTTGTCATGTGTTGTTTGTCATTTCACCAGATTTGTGCATCAAAGTTTTGCGTGAAGACTGCAACACCCCTGGTGCCAGCAAAGTTGTGAAATGGTAAATTATAACCTTCCTGCCTTAATGCCCCGAGACAGTACAGTACAACTTTAGTCTGCTGGCCATAGCAGCTAGCTCAGCACCAGAAGTCAGACCCATTTTTAAAATGGAAAATCTGCATTGATAATCAGCACTTAGTGGCTGAAGGTAATTGATGTTTTCACCCTGTTCACTCTTGTTTGTTTCAGGATGATGGGCTGCTTTGACGCATTAGAGAAGCAGTATGTAAGTTAAATGCATCCTTGAATACACTGAATTTGTAATGTTTCATCTGGTCTGCCATTTTAATCAACACTGCCACTACTTTTACTATTGTTCAATGTTGTCCTCTTAACAGCTCCAGATCGTATTCATTGGGGTAAGCAAATTGAGTCAGTACAGCAACATTTATAGTTAACACATTGCTTAAAGAAAAAAAAAGTTGGCACCAGTAATTCTGTACGTTATTGCAATCTAGGTGTACACCAATCCAGATGAACCTAATGTAAGTTCTCTCTTAAAATACTGAAAAATAATGTACTCCAATTATGAACAGAAACACAATGTTGCCATGTTTTGTCAAATCATAATTCCAGAACATTTAGATTTATTTTTCTCTTTTTGCAGTGCATCATTGAGTCATACCAGTTCAAATTCAAATACACTGAGAAGGGGCCAGAGATGGACGTACTCAGGTTTGGATGGACACTCTATGTTTGCGTCAATGTTTTGGATAGGGCCTCCACATGGGATTGAATTGATGGTGATATAACCTCCATAAAACCACAGGAACAACGATGTGGAGATGCAGGTGCCGTTGGAGGACACCAAGAGAGCCTCTGTGCTGCTCATCAGGAAGCTCTTCCTGCTTATGCAGAACCTGGATGCCCTCCCCAACAACGTCTACCTCACCATGAAGCTCTACTATTATGATGACAGTAAGACGCATTAATGTCTCAGCTGAGCAAAATGAGAATCAATTAACAGTCTAGTGTCATTTTTGGGTTGCATAGTGCAAACATCTCGTCCTGCTTTCCTTTCAAAGTCACCCCTGCCGACTACCAACCACCGGGCTTCAAGGAGGGCGAATGTGACAGCCTCTGGTTTGAAGGCATGGCTGTGCACTTCAAGGTGGGTGAGGTGCAGACGGCCTTCCACACCTTGAGAGTGCGTGTGTCAGCGGAACAAGGCCGGCTGGAGAAGCTTCAAGAAGGGAACCACCTGAGGGAGACCAAGCAGGTTTCTCAGAGAAATCCTCCAGAGAGGATCAAGGTGGGTCCAGGACGAGGATTATTCAAGTGCTGGATTACAGCTTTAAAGTTGTCTCACTGTAATCAAGCACAACATTCCCTCTTTCTTTGCTGTTGTCATTTTCTCGAAAAATACTAAATCTAGCTCATTCCTGTTAAATCTGGTCAGTTCTCTCATGTAACAGATTTTTTTCCCAGTCAGTTTATTATAATTGTCTGTAAACACCTGGTTACAGGATCCTCGTAAGAAAATATATGAGGAAGAGGATCTACCTTCTGAAGATGGTAAGTCTATGTGCTGCTACTGTTAACAAAACTGTAAAATGTATCAAATGCTTTACACTGTTGACGTTCCTTTAAACAGAGTCCGCACAGTTCAAGAAACCTACAAGACCTTTGGCAAAGGTACAGTTGTGCTAGAGGCATGTTTATATTAGGAGTATGCAGGTTACAGAAAAATAAAAAATCATGACATATTAGAGCTTCTCATGAATTGTAATAGGGGTCAATGCCAACTGGACAGGTGATTATCTTTTTTGTCTTTCTTAGAGAAATGCAGCTGCCAAATATCTGGCGAGGAAGAAAAGAAGAATTTAGCCACAACATTACACAAAACAAAAGCTCTGTCAGCAATGTAAACATGAACAATTTCTTCATTTTATTGAAATTTTAAACACTGTTTCATGTTATGTTACAATTGATTTGATACGCAAATGTGTTAGACAAGTTTCTTACATAATTCTCTCTACCCACAAGGTAGGATGTCACTGTCAGAGTTCTAATGTAGACAACATTGTACAAAAAACGTACATGAGAGTACAATCTGATGAATTTAATCAAAACAATGTTCAAAGTGCTTCATTTTTTAGTATTTTGTGTGTATAAAAATATATTAATGTGTATTGTTCAAGAAATAAAGTCTGACATGTAAAAATGTTATTCTGTAGATGGATGACAGAATATATTATAAATATGCAACTCATATCTATGCTTTAGTAGCTGAAATCAAGGTTCAGTAAATACTAAGAACAATCTTTAATTTGATCCATTTGGCACAGATGACAATGTTAATTCAAATGTGTTTCGGATTCAAATGTCAAAAATCCACTATTCCACATTTCCATAGCTATTTGTTTCAGATTGCCTCAGTGTTACATTTACCTCACATTCAGAAAATATTGAAAAATCATTTTCAGGACAGACTTGAGCTCCCTTGATCGAGGCGTGTGTCTCATCACTTTGACTAACCCACTAACGTTTGATGGTCTTGCCTTGAATGATGGAAGTGTTGTTCTGGTCCAGACCCTCTGTTTCAGTCTCTGGGTCAGCGTTACAGCTCCACCTTCCTCTCGGTGTGCGTGTGTGTCTTAGAATAAGCTGTCCACATCTCCCATCTCCACAAACACAGTCTTCAGCTGGGAGTAGTATTCAATTGTCACCTGGCCGTTCTCCCGGCCTATGCCTGGTGAATGTAAAGATTTTAAGTTTACTTCCACTTCCACTAATGTGACTGGCGAGTACTGAAACTAGGTAGTATTGAAACTAGGTTTTTAAACAAGGAAGTACTCTCCACAATGATGAGATTAGCTACTGATGTTGTTTTGTGAAGGTGCTGTATTAGACTTTGCAAGGGAGCACAAGGTCATATTTTTTCTTTTTTGGCATGTCCACTGCAATAGATTTAAATCATTCAAATAACTTGGCCAGTGATGTTTGGCTCCTGGTCTGAGTGTGAACAACCAGACATGTACCTGACATTTTGAAGCCTCCAAAGGGCACCTCCACAGGAGTGATGTTGTAGTTGTTGATGAAACAGGAACCAGCCTTGAGGTGTTCCACCACACGATGGGCTCGCCTCACATCCCTACAGACACAAACAAGAGGTAAATTGGCAATTGTCATATTTTACTTTTTTGCTTTCGACTACAGGTCGTTTTGCTGCTTACAACTTAAATCTAGATTCTTCGGAAAGGTTTAAGACATCATTTATTAGCCTGCGAAGATGCCCTAGATGTCTCACCACAAACCTACCTGGTGAAAACTCCTGCAGCCAGACCCATGGTGGTGTCATTGGCTCTCTGCAGCACCTCCTCTTCTGTTTCAAAAGACAACACAGACATGACAGGACCAAAGATCTCCTCCCTCACACAGGTCATCTCATCTGTGCAGCCACCTATACGAGGAAAACAAAAAGAAAGGACGTGGAAACGCTGGTGTGACCTCAAAGTCAGATAGTGATGAATCCCCTTTGACTCTTAACAATAAGTTGTGTTGCAGTCAGAATTGGAAGAGGATTACAACAGTCTGCAACACTATAACAAAGAGGGAAAAAAGTTGTTCTGAATGCACTGTATTCAGGGAAGAACGTAAGTCTTACTCAATACACATGGAGTCATGTAGTATCCACCTCTGAGTTTGGGATCTGATGGGACAAAAGGTTCACCTCCGCACAACACTGTAGCTCCCTAGAAACAACAAACAGTTTACATCATGGTCTAAAATTAAGTTGCGGCACACAAGCCTGTTGACATACTGTTTTAACAAAGCAAAATAAGTTATTAGGACAAGCCTTACCTCTTTCTTTGCCTGATCAACAAAGGACAGGACTTTTTCCAGGTGTTGTCGGCTGACCAGTGCTCCCATTCGAGTGCTCTCCAGTAGTGGATCTCCTATCTCGATCACCCGGGTCCTCTTCACCACCTCCTCCACAAACTCAGGCAGAATATCCTTCTGAACAAAGACCCTTGTACCGTTGCTACAGACCTGTGATACATTTAATCAAATCAAATACTATGCTTCCACATGTAGATCGGACACAGGCTGGCATTGTGTTAGCACATGAAAAGGCTAGAATGTGACAGCATATGAAAATACAACATATAATATCCAGAGCAGGACGCATCTACCTGGCCTTGAGACAGGAAGTTGGCCATGAGAGCTCCCTTCACAGCGTTCTCCAGATCACTGTCCTGAAAGATGAGCAGAGGAGATTTCCCCCCAAGCTCCAGAGTCACAGGCTTCACCCCCTTGGATGCCATCTCCATAATCTGTGGGTCAAAGCCACATGGAAGAATATCCATTGATTATTCAGAATAGGAAAGAAAAGACACACCTCAACATCTTTAACACTAAATCTACAAATCCTAAATCTTCACAATTACAATTCCCAGCCGTGAGAGGTATGTACCAAGGTGTTTTACGATTGATTTGATTTAATGTCTCATCCTAACAAAATCAAGAAAAGTTGACAGGGTGTGTAGAATTTGTGCTTCTACCATGTAAATAACACTGACCTTCTTGCCTGTGGGCACGCTCCCAGTGAAGGACACCTTAGCGACGTCTGGGTGGTGGCAGAGTAGGCTGCCAGTCTCCTGGCCACCCTGCACCACGTTGAACAGCCCCTCTGGAGCTCCAGCCTCGGCATAGACCTCTGCCAGCATGACCGCTGTCACAGGCGTCACTGGTGATGGCTTGTACACCATGGAGTTGCCTATTTTAGATGACAGACAAAACAACAAGTAAGTAAGACTCATATTGTTTTACTCATCTAATCAACTAGAAAGCACTCAGAGATTTTACCTACGTCAAGTCTGCACCATCCTCTGAATTAGATATACGTCTCTATTAAATACACATAGTGATAGACATAGACAGCCGCTGTGGTTTTGGGACAATACCTAAATTGTGAATGTTAGGGCTTGTTACATCAGAAAATTGTGAAGATAATGTGGGAAGACACAGACTTGTGACCATTTAAATTTATTATGTTGCTGTAGTGCCATCTATAGGTGAAGTGCCATTACATTTTTCAGGACTGCTCAGGGTAAATGTGTATACCTGTCATTTAAATCTGGCTGCAATTGCACAATATGTTTAGGAGTTACAACAGTTTATGTCAAATATGCCAAACCTAGAAGAATCTGACAACCAATTAATTGCAGAAAAAATGGTAAAGCATATGAAGAAAAATGTACTTTTTTCAATCCAATAACACATGTACCAAATTTGGGAAAGACTGGATGCAAGTTTGTAGGAGATATTTGGGTGGCCAATCTGTTAAGGCTGACATGGGCACAGTCTATAATGAAAGTTCAACTTACTTCTGCATTACTGTTTGCCAATATGTAATAATTTATGTCTTTACAATTTTAGAAGTACCCATACCACAGGCCAGGGCTGGAGCTGATTTCCAGGCAGCTATCTGAAAAGGATAATTCCAAGCACCGATGCCGACACAGACTCCCAGAGGCTCCCTGCGGGTGTAGGCAAAGGATCCCCCAGGCAGCTGCACATGCTGGCCTTGACAAATGAAAGTAAGATGTATAAACATGGTAAAACAAAAGGTTTAAAAGAGGACATTTTTAAGATTTTGGTTTTAAAACGTGCTGACACTGGAAATCTGAATAATGTATGTACTAACATTTTTGCATAAAGCCTTTTCTTCGACCAACACATATGATACCACACTTGCCAGTGTTTAGGATGAATGATGTTGAAGGGAAACTTCTGTATTTTTCAACCTGGACACTATTTCCCCATGTTTTTGTGCCTGAGTGACTAATGGGGACAACAATTTTTGACAAATACAGTAATTTTACCTCGCAGATTATCATAAAACACACTTTATTCAAACTCGACAGAAACAAAACAAAACTCACCAAAACCGTTTTGGTTTGTCTTTCCACTGTTCCAACAATCACCAACTTTGGTTTTGTCGACCGAGTTAGATTGGTGATTGCTGGAACAGTGGTAAGACAAACCATGATGGTTTTGTTGCGTTTTATTTTGTTTCTGTCGAGTTTGAAACAATGATCTACGAGGTAAAATTACTGTATTTGCCAATGGAGTCTGGCGGCATTGACAAGAGCGATATTGAGGCTGTTTATGGTTAAAGAAAAATGATTCTACCTTATTAACAAAAAGGTCTATCTCCGCAGGGATCCTTTCCATAATGTTGTCAGACATTTAGAATATCAATCAGAGCCTGTCAGTGGCAAAAACAAGCCCTTTTAGTGGACATACAATGACGGTGTGCAATTGCCCAGAAGGATTACATTGCTGCCCTGTTTCCCAGCTGCAGTGCTCTTGCTTAATACTGGACAAATTTCAAAAATTGCTGTCCCTATTAGTCACGTAGACACAAAAACATGGGAAAATAGGGTCCAGGTTGAAAAACACCCTAGTTTCCCTTTAATTTGATCTGAACAAAAAAGTCCATCAAATCACATTTTCGCTAATATCTCATAATGGACAAATGTGCCATCCACTATGTGTTTGCTTGTAATAAATAAATAAAAAGTGTGGATTACATAGTTCATAATATTGAGTGAATTTGCTGTCTGTCACGGCTGTATCAGTTATTTGTCTGCCTCCAGACCCTTGGAAGGTGGGAAAACAGGGAACTAATGAGGGAGAGTTGTATTGTACCAACCTGCCAGAGTGCTGGCCAGCCCTGCATAATACTCTATACACAGTCTGGCAGAGTCCACATCCAGACAGGCCTCTGTGATGGACTTCCCATTGTTGACCACCTCCATTTCAGCTATCTCCTCTCTCCTGCTCTGTGCACGAAAGCCAGGGTAAGTGTAATACATTTTATTAGTGTAATTGTTACACAACATCCCAGATCCATCACTGGATGTACAAAACAGGACACTATTTTCATGAAGAACAATGAATTTAGGTAGAAGCTATTATCGCCTATTGGGTTTAATGATAACATTTGTGCTAATCACAAAGGAAGAGATGTCGATAATTAGACGAGTTACGGAATTCTTTTAAAAGGTTAAACATTCAACTGAGTTGTTATTTATACTACAAGTGCTGGTGGAGTTTTGACGTCTTCAAATGTTCAGCTGAGACAGTAAAAGATGTTGATTGTGTGAAACAGGCTGCAACTCAGTGGCAAGATCTTTTTTTACATTAAATGTATACAGTGTATGGTGATTCCTACTCCAGAGATGTGTGTTATGCATGATACAAGAAACCCTCCATCAAATTACCAGCACACTGAATGCTTTTAGGAAACCAGGCCAAGGACCTATGATCAAAATACTCTCTGCAACAACTCTTATGTGGTCTTTGTGTCAATTTACATATTCTCAGGAGTAGTATACAAATTAACAAAAACAACAACAACACCTCAATGATATGGGCAGCTTCTATCATGATCCTCGCCCTCTCCATCCCAGACATTTTGCTCCAATGGCCAAAGGCTGACTTGGCAGCCGTCACAGCCTGATCAACCTCCACAGCACCACACGGCTCCAAATGGCACAAGACTCGCCCTGCAAAGTGAAACATGTGATGGTGACAACAGTTAAGTACACAGTTTAAATTTAAAAAACAAAACGGTTGGCAAGGCCATCTCACTTTACTTGTTTGTTTAGTTAATACTGGTTCAATGTCCTTCAATAAAGACGGACATTAAGTCTAAGCCAGAAGGCTACGGGCAGTAGCACAGTGAATGTAGCATGGCAGTTACACTGTGGTTTGAATGTTTCTTGATAATGGCATTAGTCATAAGATAGAGAGCATCACCGTGCCTGAAGAGTGAGCTGCGCACAGGCTGTGTGCTAGCTCAAATGGAGTTAAGATGCCTGAATTAAAACTAGGAACCAAGACACAAAGAGCCTTAAAATCAGTAAGACTGAAAAAATCTACAACTTACAGGGTACCAAGGAAGCTATAATAGCTAGGATGTGGTCATATGACTTGGTTCTGCCCCACTGAAACTGCTCGGGGTCCATAAAACTGGTTGCACATGGAAGTGGCCAGGAGTGACTTAATGGATATACTATAACATATGGGTCAGCATGTAGAGGAGTGTGTTGCTGAAAAACAGCATGTGTGCACAGTTCACTTTCCTTGGATAAGTAAATGTCAAATGCAGAAAATGCATTATTTAGAAAGACAACTAGAAAGTATTCAGAAAGTCAGACCAGAGATCACCAGACATACATCTTCACACAGCAGTGACCAAAGTCCAGTTAGCAAACTGTCAATAATGTCAAAAGACAGACAGCTTTTTTTTGAAAGTCAAAGAATCGTGTGGCTTACCTGTTGCAGGTTCGTAAACCTTTTCCTTGTTGCATTTCTCTTGGCTCGTCCATCTCTTGCCAGCCCAGAAGTTCAGCGGGACCGTGATGTCCACTGAGCCCGAGGACACGCATCGTACCGCCGCCAAGAAGGGAGCAGCAGCGGGCCGCGGCAGGGACGCAGCGAGCCTCTGGAGCATACTCAAATTGGCTCTGTTGCTCAAAGTTTAGCTAATAACTGAAAAACATACACTCTGCAGGTTAACTCCATAAAACACTGTCACTTCATTAAAGCAAAACCGACAACATTAGAAAACGTCACAGAAGTTTCACTCAACAAGTTAACTTAGCTAGTAAAGTTAAAGTTAGTTAAGCAAGTGTACAAAACCGTTACACGCTAGCTACTTTTACCTCGCCTTGTCATTTGTTATGTTTCACCATTGTGTTTAAGTCTTGGCAAACTTACTTACGGGCTTCGTCACACTTACTGCGGTTTTTAAGGTTATGAATCTAAATTACTGTTCATATAACTTAATCCAATGCTCGGTGAACGTTACATTATCTTGCTGAGGCTCAACCAGGACAGGAGGCAGGGCAAATGGTATACAACCGTTATTGAGGTTAGACGGCCATCAAAGCGTAACAGACGATTGGATATTTTCACTGTCAATCACAAAAAAGAAAAAAAAAACTAGATAATATTTACAAATTAATAATTTGAATAATCAATTTAATTGAATACAAATTGCACGTGTATTACAATTAAACTATAATGAAAAGTACATGTAAATCTAATTACTATAGGTCTTGTGGGAGGAGCTCCGCCACAAAGATCTTCCAACACAGCAGATCCTACGGCACATTGCAAGTATGGCCGGGGACAGTGAGACACATCTAAGGGACCGTGGCGAGAATACCAACATTATTCGACAACCTTTCCTCATCGGTGTCTCTGGAGGCACCGCCAGCGGCAAGGTTGGCATCCTAGCTAGCTAATTTGACCGTTTTCGCGAATTGTCATGGTTAGATTTTGAGCTAAATCACGGCCAGTCGTCATCCGGGTGCTGGTTGACCGCGTGGCTAGAGTGACCCAACGAGGCTTGATTGATAGCTCTATCATCTGTTTAACCATCCAGCTCTTCGCAAGCACCGGTTTAGCTTAGCACTCGTGTTCACCGCCTATTCTACTGTACTTTGTGTTTGTTCAATCGCATCTTTCCATTTCGTACGAGATGCCGGTCGTTAAGCAGGACCGACTAACTTTAGACTATATAGAAATCACTAATGTTAGCTTACTTTGTCACCGAGCTAAATTCCATCACATGCTAGCAATGCCGGTTGCGCTAGACAATAGCTGGTGGTCTCTTGCCTCTAGGCTATCTGAACTGTTTGTAAACATTGTGAACCACATTTCTTTCCTATATAGAAAACCTTAATGGTACGATTGCGACATTATATCTAGTAAGGCAAATACCCGTTGTGTACCGTTAAACGCATTTTTTTTTGAGTGACCTGGGGTAAGTTAACCGCTAACGTTAAATAACGTTAACATAGATGTCGGTGAATGATAACGGACACAGCGGGAAAAGAGGAGCTCGACAGATTTCTGTAAAACCATCGCGCCCACGTCCCTTTGTTCTATGGCTAAAGTTAGATAACGTTTCGCAATAAAATAAACTGGTTTTGACCAAAACTCATAACTTAGTGTACAGTTAGCCGATATTTACTTAAACAGAAACCGACGTTTATTTTAACAACCCGCTAGTTAAATGTTTAGCCTCCTTGATTTGCCTTTTAGCGTAACTTCGGCGGATGCGTGAGCAGTGCTGAAGTAACGTTAACGGCAGCACTCCTCCACCGACCCCCTTCTTGTCCCAGTGACATGACACACAAAACGGGTATTTCCGAAGACGTCATTAAATGTCTTTGTTATGAACTGGGTGTATTTTGCGATGGTGGTGCCAACAGTCACCCCCTCGTGTAAAGCGGAGACACGAGTTGAACTGAAAAGCTTGCTAGTGCGAGCCGCAGCCAAGAGGCTTTTAAAATTTAAAGCGTTTAACATTTTGACTTTATTTTTTTTTCTCCCCCCATCGCTTTCCGGCTTCACTTGCAGTGTAGGTAGATCACAAAATTAGACATGTGGGCGAAGACTCGCCTGTCTTGTTTCGTCCCAGCTTGCCCCTCCTCCTAACTCTCTCCCAGATAGAAGCACACAGACGCAGTGTTTAGCATCCTGAAAACCCCTCACAAGGGACTGGAAGAGTTGTTTTGCCTCCAGACTAGACCAGTTTTAATTACTAATTTGACTGCTCATGGATTGGATGATGTAGTTTTAGCCTCCTCCGCTGAAAGCCCCCAGCTCAGTGTAGCAGCAATGCAGATTGTTTTGTATTTTCATCGGCCCCACAGCTTGATTTAAAGGGTAGATTGGCTTTTCTTGGTAAATGCAGAAATGCGTTTCTTTGTTCTATCATTACTGAAAACAAAAATGTTACGCAGTGTAGTTGATACATTTCAGCATATTAACCCATCAGTCGTCATTTTCAGTAATAAACTAATATTGCGAAATAAATAGATGTTCATCAAGTGGCTAGAGCACCAAATAAAAAGTCTTAAAATTACTTGCTTAGTCTAACAGAGACCAAACAAATATTTTAGTGATATGAAATAAAGAAAAGCGTCAGCATTTGTAAAAGTAAAACACTTTACTTTGTGAACAAATAAACAATGGATTATCAGACTGCTTGTGGATAACTTAAAGGCCAAAAGACTAATCAGTTTGTCAGCTACAAGTTTGAGAATTAAAAATGTCAATTAGGTGATGCTGTAGATTGCCTCATTAAATGTCAGTGTGGATTGGACCCTTTGATGTGTTCAAAGTCAGGTCCATTTGTCTGAAATTGCTGCATTTGAGTGTGTTGATACAACTTTCTAGTTCCCGAGTGGGGGCATCCAAATTCATTGTAGCACAATTTCATGGACACAAAGGCAACAGAGCCTCAGGCTGCTGGAGAACGCCCAGTCAGCACTGGGTATGAGATTCGTTTAGCTGGGAAGGTCAGTGGGGACGAACATGTTGGGCCACTGTGCCGTTAACCTATGATATTGTTAGGTGACCTCATACAGGGTGCGGAAATTACCCACCCACCCAACTTCTAGACAAATATGACTGTGGGTTTAACATAAAGGTGTTTTCTGTTCTTTTTTTTCTTTTTTTTGGACTGAATTGAAAGTAGTTATCATTACAGTGCTTTCACTTATATTTGGGTCGATGGTTGTATTTTAACAGTGCACCTTTCAAAATTTAATTTTTTTTTGTTTTTTAACCTCAATGTATGTAGGCTGTATGTGCTCAATCACCACATTTTCCCATCTAATGGCGTTCTCCGATTATTATTATTATTATTATTTTTTTCAATTTGTCTGTTTCTGCAGTCGTCTGTATGTGAGAAGATCATGGAGCTGCTGGGCCAGAACAAGATCGACCACCACCAGCGGCAGGTGGCGATCCTCAGCCAGGACAGCTTTTACAAGGTGCTAACTCCAGAGCAGAAGGCAAAGGCACTTAAGGGCCAGTTCAACTTTGATCATCCAGGTATTCAAACACTGAATAGTTGGTGGCACAGCTCATGCACTATATGGGGTACAGCAGTCAGCTGGCATGCAGCAGGCTCGTTTGCTACTCATATCACACATACTTGATCTGTTTTCTCCACATACCTGACTAACTAAATTATGTTGTATGTAAATAGAAGCAATAATATGTGGAATTAGTAACAGTTGAGGCTGCTTTAGTGCTACACAGATAAAAGATTAAGGCTTAGGTGACAATAACTTGCATATTCAAGCAAGCAAATTGCCAAGATGATCTAAAATGTTTAAAACAGGCTTGTGTTCAGCAGCATGCTTTGCTGCCACATTGATTTATTCAAGTGTGTTTTTGGCAGAAGCATAGACTCCATTTTTGGAGTCTGACTTTGCACCATCTTGCTCCTGCTTCCTTTCTCAGCTGAATTTTTTTTTTTTTTTTTTTTTTAAATCCCCACAGTCAGCAGGCCTTTCTCAGAGGCAGCTGCTCTAAGGCTCAGAAACTGAACCCAACACCTGTTACACGAAAGGGATGCCTGCGTTACCAAACGTGCAGTGTGGGGTCCCACGTGGCGCACACCAAGCTGGTGTAACTGCGGTTAAATGATATGACATCTCATGGGGATTACAACTGAGCATTTGCCTTTTTCTTGTCCTCAGATGCCTTTGACAATGAGCTGATCATGCAAACACTCAGACAGATCCTGCAGGGGAAGACTGTCCAGATCCCAGTTTATGACTTTGTTAATCATTCCAGGTGAGCACCTCTGTCTGCTGCATGTCACAGTTGCCGTTTGGCCTGCACCCATCATGTGTTTTGCAGAATAAACTCTTACAACAATTACATGTCGCGTTTCCTGAAACCTAATATTTGGTTCATAACTTGATTGTGTAATCAGTTTAAATGTGCATCAGCACCATGTCTGTCACGGACAGAGAGGAGAAAACTCGTGTGTGTGTTCTTTCAGGAAAGAGGAGTTTGTTACAGTGTATCCGGCTGATGTGGTCCTGTTTGAGGGCATCCTCATGTTCTACTCGCAGGAAATTAGGGACCTGTTCCAGATGAAGCTGTTTGTTGACACAGATCCAGACACACGACTCTCACGCCGAGGTGTGTGGTGAGAGTTGGGTCAACACCCACAGCTGTTCTAACAATTATAGAGCACTGCCTAATATATTAATTTAATGATAAACCCAAGTAATCCAAGTACTGTTGATGAAAGGCACAAGTAGACTTGCTGCAACAGGAACATTTTTATACTAGTGTAAGTTCTTCCGAGTCACCACTTAATACTAGAGGTGAGAATACTAGTGTGAGGTTTTTATGTAAATGCATTTTAGTCATTTTGTTAAATGGCTAGTATTTATATCGTCCATCTTTTTTTTTTTTTTTGTGTGTGCTTTCTCGGTTTCAGTTCTAAGAGACATCAGTGAGCGTGGTAGAGAGCTGGAGCAAGTGTTGGCTCAGTACATCACTTTTGTGAAACCTGCCTTTGAGGAGTTCTGTTTACCAGTAAGTGACTTTCCTAATTTACAAGCATCTGTAGTTGTGCAGTAGAGCCCAACAGATACACTGTGGTGGCCAACATAATCAGCCAGTTTTAGCTTAGAACAGATATATCGGTTTGAATGTACATGTCGACCAATGTGAAACAAGAAATTGCCATACAGAAAGGCCCAAGCCATATTTTGAGGTCATTTAAGAAAGTGTTGTCATTACATTATTTGTCCGCCAGGGGGCGCTTAGTTTAGATTTTTTTAACTGTGAAATGTCCCGCACAGCTTGGTCACAATTCTTGAATAATCAAATTTAAGAGAATCTTTATAAAAATGTTTGTTCATCGATTGGTCGATATATTACATTTTTAAACTCCCTCTGTATCAGTACGCATCTGACCATGAGAAAAATGTTGTTTCGCCAGAAAGTGGAGCATTGACCTAATCTTTATTTCTACTAGACAAAGAAGTATGCAGATGTGATTATTCCAAGAGGAGCAGATAACCTTGGTAAGGTCAATTATTATACAGTATGCAGACATTGCATTTGTGTTGGTCAGGGTGGGAATAGTTTCTCTTGGGGCCTCGTGAAGGCGTCCTGTTAAAGGGTAACCCCGCCAATTTTCCGCATCAAAGTGTGTTGACAGGTCTTGGTGAGTGCTACTGCAGATGTGAAAGGCTAGCGGGCTGGAGGCTGCAGTAGCTGCTACTAGTATATAACACACCAAAATCTCTGACCGAATTGTCGGCGAGCAGGTTTTGACAAGAAGTGTGTGTGTGAAATTTTAAAATAGATGATATCGCTGAATCTGCTGCATCAATTTTGATGCTTTTTAACTGCCTGTCATGAGTCTGACAGTGTCGTAGGAGTAACGATACAATGCTGAATTGGTGGAGTAAGTTACCTTTTTTAAATCATCTGCTTAACCATCTCTCACTCTCTTCTTGTTTCCTGCAGTGGCCATCAACTTGATAGTACAGCACATCCAAGACATTCTGAACGGCGGACTCAGCAAGCGCAACAGCGGCTGCATGAACGGCCACTGCACTCCACGTCAGCGACGGACCTCCGAGTCCAGCAGCCGGCCTCATTGACCTCGTCGCACCTCTCTTCACAGGGCGGAGAGGGGTGTCGGGTTGCGCTGTAAATAATGCCTGTTGGCATCACTGTATTTAAGAGGAGGGGAAAAAAAGAGATGCAAAAAGAATTGAAATGCCTTTTATTATTATGACTACTCTTGTTATTAGTTACTTTCATTGTAATTGTTGAATTTGGGATTTAGATTTTGTCAAGACGGTAAAAGCAAAGCTCTTGTTGTTCTTGTGATGACACCATGGGTCAAAATTGAGCCCATGCATTTTTCTCCCAGTTTGCATTTTGTGTTTTATGAATCCCCTGCTGCTCCTTGGAAATTCATGCTGCTAATGAATAAAGAGGGGAATCCTTTTACTTTCTTTTTTTTTTTTTTTTTGTCTGATAAAACTTGAACCCCTGATGGCCAGGGGAGTCTGATAAATGTTTGAGTGGGTTCCAAACAAGAAGGGTGTGGATTAGAAAGCGAGTAGAAGAAACGAGGATTGCACTCCGAATTTGTACTGACAATCTTGGGAGTGTTTCCTACCCTTCCCCTGTCTGCAGCAGCAGTAACATTACTACATGATTTTTCAGTACTGATCGTCACGTGCAGAATAACGTGACTACCATACCAGTGAGGCCAAAGGCTGGAAGGTTCAACTGACTACTATATTAACTCACTGTAGTGTTGTGGGTATCGTTACATTCTTGGGATTCATGGATCCTCCAATTAATGGCTTATTGATATATGGCTGTCTGGGTCAAAACTCATTCATACAAGTACTCATCTTTATTAGAATGAAAATGAATTAATTCATGAGGTTATTAAAATTTGGATATATAATTTACTTATCTTCCTCAATTTAGATGGTTCTTGCATTCACATGACAGAATGAGCCCTGTTAAATAGGATTAAGATATGATGCGTATACTCAGGTTGATAATACCATTTTGATTTGAAATGCCAGACAAGGGTGTAATAAGGGTGTCCAATGCCACAGCAATAGCAGTTTTCCCAGGTGTGTGGCTGTTAACCACCAAGAGTACCACAATGCCTCTGCAAAGTTGCCTCAGGTTAACGTGTACAGTAAGTATCCACGCTTGAAACCAGTTTCCATTCTAACTTAAGGTTACAATAAATAAACTGTTGAACCAATTTTGTATTCAATGTGTCGTATTTGTTGTATAAAGTGCAATTGAATGAATGATTTGTACCACGATATTTGTACCGTATGGTGATTGAATTCAACTGGATTGGGTTGTTGGATGATTTATAACTGAATGATGTCAATTACTTAATGTTCAATAAACTAATGCAGCCGAGTGTTCCTGTCTGAAGAGTGATTATTTGGACAAAGTTTGGTGATATGCTTTGATGAGCTTTACATGCATGCGCGTATGTATCATGAGTGTATAGCTTCTCAGTAAAATAATGTTGTATTGGGCACCATTAAGTAGGTCATTCATGTTGCTTTTGATGTGTCCACTAGAGGGTGCAATTGACTGATGTAGTTATGCTCCCTTCAAATGCTGACGGACGTGAACATTTGGATGCGTGAATCCCGTGTAGTCCTGAATACTAAAAATGACTGTATGGTTGTCAACAGCATGGCAAAACTTACTGTATGCGTTATTAAATCACCAATTTATTAATGTATTATATGTAATGCAAGCATGATGCACATTTCCCATATTCATTTTCAGCTACATTATTACCAAAGCAAAGCTGTGCTGCGCGATTTCGAAAACAACAGCTGTCAAAATGTTATTTTTTACTATGCTATTTATAATATTAGTTTTTACACTCATGTAGCCAAAAAAAAAAAAAAAAGTCTTTATGACTTGGAAGTTAGAATTTACGAGGTGTACCAGAAGGAAGCAGGGAAAGTTGTCAGAGGGGAAGCTTCAAGATGGTGGTATGTGTCTCTGCAGTATGTTTCTGGTGTAAACAGTGAAGCAATTTAGCTAATTTGGGGTGAATTTTAACCTCTCCTTTTGTCATATGCATGACAGAAATTTGGGCTCCAATTCAAAGCCACTTTGGAGAATGTCACCAATGTGAGACCATTGGGCGACGACTTCCGCTGGTTTCTGAAGGTAGGATGGCTGTCAAGCTAGCGTGCTAACGTTAGCGCACATTTGCATATTAGTGTATCATCTTATATCCTCTCTGTGTTCGATAATGGTCATAATTTTATTTTATTTTACTGCCTAGGATGTGTTACAGCGTCTCTCACTTTCTGTCTCTCTCACACAAGCAATGTTTTTGTATCTTTTCCCCCTTAATTTAGCTGAAGTGTGGAAACTGTGGCGAGGTCCCAGATAAATGGCAGTATGTAACCCTAGTGGTAAGAACAACAATGATCTTTGTGTCCAAACAGTTTGGCAATTTTGTACATATTGTCACACGCAGTATCCAACCTGTTTTTTTTTTTTTAATGATTCCATAGGAGAGCGTACCACTAAAAGGAGGAAGAGGTAGTGCCAGCATGGTGCAGAAGTGTAAGCTTTGTGCCAGGGAAAATTCAATTGGTACGAGCTAGCATGCAATTTCACTGACTTTGTCATCATTTTCTGAGGTAAAAACTCTGGTGGAAGTATAACATGTCAACTGTTTTCTTACAGATATCCTGGGAGAGACAATCACACCTTATAATGTAAGCACACATCCTGTACCTCTACATTGAAACAGACACATCACCGGTCTGATTTTATGCAGCCTGACAGTGCACACAGGAGACTTATTTGTTTTATCTGCAGTGCAACTGTGTTGCACACAGCTACTCCCAACATACGCTATAGTTGCCACAATTCACCCATCATTTCATTTGCAGAACCACCCTTTTAGGCACACACTGATGGTTTAAATACGCCAAGCAACAGCAGAATGATGGTAGTTATAGGTTGTTTTTAAAGGGAAAATTCTCAAATTAAAAGATAGGTTCACAATTTTTCAAGTCTGTCTTAAAACAATAATCAGGTGTGCATATCGACATTGAAACAGATTTGTCTTGCTGTAATCATTCCTTCTGTTCGAAATTGTGAACCTATCCTTTAAAGGTGGGGCATGCGATTCTAATCCAATACACGTCTTTTTGTTCAGCGAATATCTCCTCACGGTCCGCTAGCTGTCCGTTCTGTGTGTGCTCTGAAAAAACATCTGGTATCTGTACACAGCCCTGGCTCTGTAAATGGGAAACAAACAAAGTGGCTCGGACCGAGCCACACAACAGTATTCCAGCCATGATTTGTTTGTCAGGTAACGTTAAATGACTTGCCCACGGACATTCAGCTCACTTTCTAGTTTGCCAAGATATGCTGTTGTTGTGATGTTAGCTATAGTAGCAGAAGAGTTGTGAGTATCGCTGTCTGGAGCTGCTGTGCTGCTCTGGGAAACATCTCGTCCTCTCTGGCTTTACAGCGGCAACTGTAGCGACAGTTTGCTAACCCACAACCTAGCTAACGTTAGTTACATTACTTGCTGTGTCGTTGTTTGCTCTACATCGTGGTATTTGTCATGGTATTGGATTTCTCCAGAATTGCATACCTTTTAATGGTTTTCTGAAAATATTGTTGCCTTTTTATCTTTCCTCGGTTGTGTCTCTTCAGTTCTGAAAATAAAGCACCTCCAAAAAGATTTTAGAAATCCCTTTAACATATGCAGTGTGTGTCTCTTTCTAATGGTGCTGTACGTTTGCTGGGTTTAAGGCAGAAAACAGCGAATGCTTCAAGACCATGGTGCAGTTTGAGTGTCGAGGTCTGGAGCCCATTGACTTCCAACCACAAGTGAGAATCTTTGGACAGATATGAGTTTTTACAATGCGTGTAGCACAGGCCTTTTTCACAGCAGACATTTTAACTTGTAGAAAAAGCACAGGTGTTACAAATAACATTAATGATGGCTCTGTTTTGTTCAAGTGTCCATGACAGTGTGACAGTGAGCCAGCATGTACAATACCAGGACCGTGAAACTTAAGCAGCTAAATGGAATTCAGCCATCGTCACCTGTGCTTTTCCTACTGTGACATGTCAAAATGTCTTGTGTGTAAGATTTAACTTGATCTTTTAACTGGTGACATATTTTCCTGACAATTACAAAACACAATTGCTGCATTCCATTTAGTTGTGCCCATTTCTTGGCTCTGGTATTAATCATGCTGACTCACTGGAACGGCTTATTTGCACACTTAGATTGAATGAAATCGATGAATGTTATTAGATACACCTGTACTCCCAGCTGAGTCAAGATATTTGCTGTAGAAAAAAGTATATTGTTCCTAAGTCGGACAGTTTACTTAAAAAAAAATAAAAAATGATGAAGTGTACAATTTTATAATATTATGTGACTCTAAATTCTTCCTCAAGGCTGGCTTCGCTGCACAAGGAGCAGAGTCTGGCACACAGTTCCCTGAAATCAACCTACAAGAAAAAGTAAGTGCAGTGGGAACAACGTGTCCCTGATAGTACATCAGGTTTTGTTTAGTAACTTTTCAGAGAATATTTGACTTGAAACAGAATTTCAATCTTTGATACTGCACTGTTGGATATCATTAATTTGTGTCGAGTGAGTGAATTCCAGTAGTTATTTAGCTACAGGTTCTCTCATTCATTTGTACTTCTGCTTCAGTCAGTGATTTCCTAAGTTTTCTGAAAATGACTTTCAATGATGTGTTTACAGAATGTGACAGACTCTTTTTAATCTGTGCAACTTGACAAACCCTCGTTTTTGTAAATTTCAGGACTGGACAGACTATGATGAGAAAGTCAGAGAGTCGGTGGGAATATATGAGGTCACACACCAGTTCATCAAGTGCTGATGTCACTGTGAGATGAGCCTCAGAGGTGGGCGAATGAACACTACAGCCAAACATCCTCAGGCCTCTTTCCTGGCATCAAGGATGCTATAGATGTTGAGGTGGCATGGTTTGGTTGATGATGAACATTGACAGGTGTGGGTTAACACCACAGGTTGTCCATACGCGTCTTGGATTAATCAACACCTTTTAAAGGCTTTTTTTCACTGCCTCAATAAAATCGAAATGTGAACATTTCGAGTCAAGTCTTTTATTTATTTTTTCTGCACATTTGAGTGCTGCTTTCAATGGTCAGTAGGCATATAATAGTAGCGCACTACAGCAAAAAAGTCCAGAACAATGAGTTACAGCTGTGTGTCACAAGAAACTGAAATCTCTTCAACTAAGCTGGAATGAGCAAAGGTGTCCTATTTGGCAAATACTAAATGAGGAGCAACATAAGCTGATTTGAAAGAACTGAAGGTGACTGTTTATCCAAGGAGAAGAAATGAAAGAGCTCTCACTCTGTCATCATTTCAAGGTACCATAAACTGTTCAGAAATTGCTATCAAGGTACAGCGATAGGGGAAAGGATTGTATCACCTAGTAGACCCCTCTCTCTTCTTTGTGATGTGACAAAATGAAAAGAATTAAGAAAAAACCCAACTCACACTGCATTTCAGGAAACACTCGGTCCAGTGACAACCATACAATGAACCAATGGACAGACTGTGTGTAGTAACACCATTCGTCCCAACAACAAAGGCAATAACTTTCCTCAGGTCAGCCACATTTCACATTTCCACATAACAACCAAGCACAACACAGCAAATAAGACAAATTGTTAAGTGTTAAGTGATTGAACACAATAAACAAAAGGACAGATGAATACCTAAAATATTACTACACATTTCACATTTATTCAGCTTCTGCACATTACAGCAGCCTTGTGTAGTAGTAATATGTTAAAGTACCAATGAAAAAATAAGACTGGTTGGTAAATCATAAGTGGAGACAAAACTAGAGGGGGAAAGTGATTTCACCCTGGTTCAGTTGTTCATGGAAACAATTGTGGAAAGTTAGAAAGATAGACAGCTAAAAGTCATTTGCACAAGGTGTATACAAGCCAAATCTGACAACAACGCAACTAAAAGTTATTTTAATAAGATTCTAAGGAGAACAGTGTTTGTCTTCAGGATAACTCCCCCGAGCATGTGCACATTAGCAGACAGAAAAGTGTCGTTTTTTTCCCCACCGAGTGACGCATCAGCTCGGATATACACGATCTTTGCTTCATGGGGAGTTAGCTGGATCCTGTCAGGGCTGCTGCTGTCCGCTGTTCACAGACCTGCCTGCCTCTGTCTGGACCAGCTGCTGGAGAGAAGCGACCATGGCACCTGGGAAGAAGAACAGGGTGTTTGTCATCGGTGTGGGCATGACAAAGGTAGCAGTATCTTACATATTTATTGTCTCAGTCCACAAGACGACAAGAACGACCTTATGTAAGACTTGCATAGTTGGCTAACTCCAGATTGCAGTGCATTAAACATGTTTCACTTAAAAACTTCAGCTTTTATACTTTAATGTTACAGTTAGCTAACAGTCCATGGTGTTAAGAATTGCCCATATTGCTCATATTGTGTCAACAGCTCTGTAACACAATTGACACTGCACATAGTAAACATTAGCTAGTTAAGTTAGCCCACACAAGCTAACATTGTTGCAGTTTAGTATTTTTAGTTTTAAAGTTGTCGGTTTTCGTGAGTTAGGTCTGGGTTAAAAGTTCGACGTCCTTCGGTCCGTATCTCATGCCTCCCAAGCCTACATTTGGAGTCCACAGTTCATGGTCAGCAGAACTGCAAACTGGGCTAAGGGTCATCACTCCAGCAGGCTGCTAACATTGCGAACTGTAACTCCAGAGCTGTTTAGCTAGTGTCAAGTCTGTCAGGAAAAGTCTCAAGTCAAGCCTCCTGTTTTCACAAGCAAGTTACTAGTGAAGATGGAGAGCCGTCAGGCTTCTGGATGTGAATTTGAATGGGGATATATGAGAATGTGTTTGCTGTAGTGCTTCAAGTGGAATAATGTTGTCATTATGAAACTGTGATTGGTGTCACTGTACAAGCCTGATGCCCCTGTCACACTCACTAGTAGACTGAATGAATGAGGTTCATATGGTAGTGGTGCTATCACCTCCAGTCCTACACATGTGCTGTCCACCCCAGGAAAAACAAACAAGCAACTTAATGTCGCTGATACTGCCTTTTCCGTCTTGCCCTTTCCCTGTCTTTTCTATTTGATCATTTAATGTGGGTATTGGATTTGAATATTATTGAGGTTACAACTTGATTTGCAAACTTGCAAAACAAATGTGTTCAGAGGAGGATTTTGCCAAAAAGCCAGGAATTCTTTTTTCCTAAAATTAATTATTGATTATAATTCAAAATGTAAAATGCGTTTCTCTACAAATACACGCCTTCACAAGTTTGCAAAATGTGTTTTGCACCTTTACAAATAATTATTATAAGATAAAATCTATTCTCAACACAAAATATTTTTGCACACGGTGCTTAATAGATTGGTGTATACATCTGTGTATTTGCCTTGCAAGTAGGGCTACAACTAAAGATTATTTTCATTATCGATTAACCTGCAGATTATTTTTGATTCATCGAGTAACCGGTAGTCTATAAAATGTCAAAAAATGGTGAAAAAATGCTTCACAACTTCCCAGAGCACAAGGTGATATCTTCAAATGTCTTGTTCTATCCGGCCAACAGTCAAAACTCAAAGATATTCAGTTTACAGTGATATATGACAAAGAATAGCAGCAAACCCTCTCATTTTGAGAGGCTGCAACTAGAAAATGTTTGTCATTTTGTCATTATTTTTGCCTGAAAAATGATTCATAAACTAGCAAAATAGTTGAAAAGGTTTCAGTCGTAGTCATCTGGACACTGATGGAACGATGGAACACTCCTGGATGAATGAGGGACTACACCGTCTTATCAAAATAGTTGCCCATTATTTCTCTGTCGACTGACAGCTCTATTTGCGAGTCAAGTTCATCACAAGTCCAGCTTGATTAGTGTGGCTCTACCTGTAATTTAAGTTTCATCTTATGTAATGCTTACAATAAAGCTGAATGTTTACTAATGCAAAAGAAATAACCTGAGAATTTTATCCTGTACCCGAGAACAGGAAAAACAGATGTGGATGCTTATGTCGAGTGAGACTCACCGTCCGTCACACTTTTCTGTATTTTGCTGCAGTTTGATAAACCTGGAGCCCGAGACAACTATGATTACCCTGATATGGCCAAGGAAGCAGGTGCTTATCTTTACAGTATATGGACGTTGTTCAGTCACTCAAAAGATACCATATCTGAATATCTGTGAGATGGATCTTGTTGTATAACGTGTTTTATTACTGTATGTCTTACATCCTATTTTAGGTCAAAAGGCCCTAGCAGATGCAGGAATCCCATATTCTGCCATTGAACAAGCCTGTGTAGGATATGTCTATGGTAAGACCCTGTTAAGTCTACAGTAAAATGTTACATGTTGTCAACTCAAATAGTGAATAGTACCATCTTTGATATTCTTATGCACATACAGTATATGCTCTCATGACACTCTTGTAACTTCCCATAAGTAAAATGCTTTTGGTGATGAAAGAAAAACGGTGTGTCTCTCATATTGTAATTACCTGAGTAAAAAAGTAAAATAAATACAATATATCATTGCATCCCCTTACCTTGTTCCGTCAGGGGACTCCACATGTGGGCAGAGGGCCATTTACCACAGCCTGGGCATGACCGGGATCCCCATCATCAATGTCAACAACAACTGCTCCACAGGCTCCACTGCTATCTTCATGGCACGGCAGTTGGTTCAAGGAGGTGAGTCAAGCAGGACGCCTTGAAAGTGATTAAAATCTATATTTTTTAAAATGGAGGCTGTAAAAAGCGTGTAGTTTGCTTCCATAACGGATACCAAAGGCTGAGGTCAGTTGGGTAATTCACTTTAGTTTCAGTGGATTCCAATAATGACAGGTTTTCACAACAGAAAAAAAGTATTGCAATGTCCATAGAAACTTCTTAAACAAACATCTCCATCATAATCCATGATCTGGTATTTAACTGAAACAGTAGAACTCACTCTTCGAGCACTTCTTTTCTCCTTTTTGCAGGTCTTGCTGACTGTGTGCTTGCCCTTGGGTTTGAGAGGATGGAGAGGGGCTCTTTGTCCTCAAAGGTATAAAACTATATGTTGTTTGTTGGTGAACTGAATGTAGAGGAGGTGGACAAAATAACAGAATATCTTGCAATCCACCATACAGGTGTTGTTGTTATTGTGTCTACCAACAAGTTTCACTTGTAACCAAAACATAAAAAATATAGAAATATATCAGTATCTATTATCAACAACACAGGCATTACTATATCATAAGACAGTACAGATGTGGTAGCTCACTCCAGATGTTTATGATGTATTTGTTTTCTGATACAGTTCTGTTTCTGAATTGCTGAACATTTTTGGAAATCCCAGCTTGTTTGTGTATAAAAGCAAGTTCGCCAGACTATACCATCATTCTCTACTTGTCTTTTTTACAAGGTGAAAAACCAAGTAAAATGTTACTGAAAAAATACCTGTTTCTAGTTTATGGACAGGACCAGTCCCATGGACAAGCACATGGAGGTGATGATCAACCGCTACGGCATGGTGGCAGCTCCAGCAGCAGCGCAGATGTTTGGCAACGCTGGCAGGGAGCACATGGAGAAATATGGTACATGCTGTGTGTGTGTGTGTGTGTGTGTGTGTGTGTGTTAAATACAGAAACAGCTTACAAGGTCTAAAATGTGAAAGTGATGGTTGTGCGAACTCATTTGCATTGAGTTCATGATTTTACTATATCATATACAGTAAATGTTTGTGTCAATGTTTGAACCCCTTCCAGGCACAAAACCGGAACACTTTGCCAAAATTGCCTGGAAAAACCACAAGCATTCCACCAACAACCCGTAAGACACAGTTCAACTCTAAAAACAGATTATTGCTTGAAAATATCCTTGAATTTATTTTTTATTCAAGTTTGTGTGTGGATATGTGTGTCTGCATTCATGCAGGTATTCCCAGTTCAAGGATGAGTACAGTTTGGAGCAGGTGATGGACTCCAGGAAGGTGTTTGACTTCCTTACTCTGCTGCAGTGTTGGTAAGAGCCTCACTATGCCAGGACAGAGGCATATAAGATAATTACATACAAGATAATTGCCTCAGTTCCTGACACAACCATGTCTGTTTGTCCTGCTCCTCTTCTCATCAGCCCTACATCAGATGGTGCTGGAGCAGCAGTCTTGGCCAGCGAGGCCTTCGTCAGGAAACACCATCTGGAGAACCAGGCAGTGGAGATGGTGGCCCAAGAGATGGTGACTGACCTTGCCTCCACATTTGACGAAAACAGCTGTATTAAGATGGTAAGAAATTGTCATTATCAAAGTGTGTGACTGAATGGCTGATCGGCGTCCACAGACCAGGCACTTCATGAGAATAACATGAAGGAGGTAAAAGGCCTAAAAGTGAAAGTTTCCTACCTTGAATCATATAGCCAGAGGAACAACCTGTTGCTTTTGAGAGAGTTGGCAGCGATCGTCCGTTACATCCTGAACCTGCGCGAGACCGACCCGATGCCCGAACTGGACAGACATCACAGGAGCCTTCGCCCCCATCCAAATCCATCCAAACCTCCGAGGCATATATGACTCATCTGCTGAGATGGACTGACCGGCGGCCATTACTGAGAACAGCTTACATTAGGACGCTATTCAATTTATTACATTTTTTGGTAGCCCACATTAGGTTATAGTTCTGGTCATTTGGTGTCCACAATTACGTTCACCCAGTCTCTGTTGTATTAACCAGAGAAATAATGTCACAAAATCAGCATTTTAAATTAATTCCAACACTATTAAAATGATTATCATGAAATGAAAATGGGGTCTCAAATAAGTTAAAGTGATTATAAAATAATCTCACATTTAAAGTCCTCGGCATGTGATGTTGCAATGCTTCAAGAAACCCGCTTGAATGAGTTTGAATCACAGAAATTAAAGCAAAGATGCGTGGGCCAAGCGTTTTCTGCTCCAGATAATGGAGCTTGAAAGGGTGTAAGTATCTTGTTTTCAAAAAAGTTTTTTTAAATTAATAGATTTGGTTGCAGATAAGGAGGTACATTATAGTTTCTGGATTTCATCAGAAGTATTTTGAGAGTGTTGATAAAGTGGGCAAAATGTTAGCCCTAAGACTGAAACAAATGGAGAATAAGTCCCCGTTTCCTGCCATTCACGATGACAAGGGCTCTCTAATATTTGAACTTAATCAAGTAAATTTGACATTTCAAAAATATTATTCAAAACTATACCAGTCTGAATGTAAATACAGCTCAAATGAAGTTGATGATTTGTTCAATACTTAGTCTTTTCCCGTGTTCAAAGAAGCTGAGACAGAATATTTAGAAAGAGGTGTCCGAGATCAAGGCTGCAATCAAGATGTTGGCTTCTGGTAAAGCACCAGGGACGGTTACAGTATTGAGTTTTATAAAGCTTTTCAAGATGTACTGATCCACTTCCTCATTTTACTATATGACATTATTGTCAATCAGTCAGTGCAGCACAATAAGAGTTCTGCTGTGATTTCTCTGTTGCTAAAACCAGGCAAAGACCATTTACAGATGAATATTTTTTTATCCTTTAAGTCTGTTAAATAATTGATTAGAAAGTGTTTGGAGAGATGCTTGCGATGCGTCTTTAGAGAGTGGTTTCATCTTTAATTCATATAGATCACGTTGGTTTCATTGCTGACCTCCTCACCTCTAGTAACATGAGGAGACTTTTCATATAATGTCAAAAGCGGCAACAATTCAGCATCCAGCGGTGGCAATATCGCTCAGCATTTGACAGAATAGAATGGCCTTAATTTATTTGATACTTTATTGTAATCCTACTGTGTGTGTTAAGACCAATGATTTATTGTCACCTCCTTTTCAACTGTTTAGATCTACTAGACAGGGTTGTCCTGTCCAGGTCAGAAGAAGGCGACTAATTATGACAAGAGGAAATGATTTGATTTGACCTACTACAGACGATGACGGAAAATTTGTTATTTAAATTGAAATAGCAAGGTATTATCCTGCACATTCTTTGGAAAAAAAAAACATTTTTTTTTTTTTTTTTTTTCTGTCCAGGTGGGATATGACATGTCTCGGATGGCTGCCAAAAAGTGTTACGAAGCTGCGGGTCTGAAGCCCAGTGATGTTGATGTGGTCGAGCTGCACGACTGCTTCTCAGCCAATGAGCTCATCACGTATGAGGCTCTGGGGCTGTGTCCAGAGGGTAATGCTGCAGCTCTTAAAACCTAATTTATTCTCCAGCTATTTTAAAACTTGGCTGTTGGAAGATTAGAGCAGGAAGTTTTCCACTGTCCTTCTTCCACCTGAATTAAAGATTCTACTTTTAGAAGAACACATAGCCATGTAAATGGGCCAGGATTAGGAATGTCGGGGTGGGTACTGTCCTTTAGTATCCTTTGGGCTCTGCGCAGGCACCTCACCTCACCAATATCACTGATGCTCGGTAGGTTGGTACCAATGATCTTCTAAGCGGTTTTAATCACCTGCTGTAGAGTCCTCCGGTCCTGGGCTGTGCACATCCCATGCCAGTTTGTGATGTTTCCAGTCAGGATGTTTTCTGTTGCACCTCTGTAAAAGTTACAAGAGAACTTGGCACAGGGATTTTGCCTTCTTAAGTTTCCTTAAGAAATACAGCTTTCTAGACCAGGGTGGAGATGTGTGATGTCCATGTCAGGTTCTCTGTGATGCTGATTGTCAGGAACCTAAAACTATTCACCTGCTCCACCTCAGCTCCACTGATGTAGATGGGAGTGTCTGTCTTTGCCTTCTTTTCCCTAAGAGAGATGGCATGCCCTGTGGATCTGTTGGTTCTGAATGCAAACTGGTGAGGGTCCAGGCTGGCTGGGATGTTGCTTCTTATGTGCTGGAGAACCAGTTTCTCAAAGCACTTCATCAGAATGGGGGTGAGAGCCACTGGGCGGTAGTCATTTAGACGATGGGACGATGGTGGCTGTCTTGAAGCAGGTGGGAAAGTTAAAAATGTCAGTAATAACATCAACTCGCTGATTGGCACATGTTTGTAGTACACGGCCAGGGATGTTATCAGGCCCAGCAGCTTTACTCATATTCACTCTCCGCAGGATTCTTCTCACATCCGCTGTGGATACTGACAATGGCCGGTCCTCTGGTGGCAGAGTAGACTTTACAGCTCATTCTTTGTTGGTAACTTGGCCTCACACACTTGCTTTTGGTGTTGTATGCCTCCTTGTCTCCTGACCGAAAAGCAGCTTTTTTGGCTCTGAGTAGAGCCCTCACCTCTCCATTCATCCAGCTATTGGGTTCTGAGGGCTTTTGGCTGTCTAAATACAGAACATGGCGCTCTCACAAGATCCATTCTTGTGGGAGATGCAATAATAAGGGATGAAAGAGCAAAATGAATAAAACCTGTTGCCTGCCTAGTCTCGCACTGAAGGACGTGATCCAGAAATGCCACAGATCTTATTGAACCATACAGGTATGACAGGATGTAAAGTATCTGTTTGAGGCCTGATTTCCACAAAATGTCTCCTATTGTTTGATCAGCTTTGTTGACATTCTAATGAGTGATCACCGAGAGAGTTGAAGCCATATCAGGCAGGACTGACGGCTACATCGGTGTTGTTGAACAGCTCAGTTTTCCCCACAGACGCTACAATGCAAGAGTGACTGTTACAAATATATCCACTCTGGACATAATTTTGAAAAGCTTCATTGTCTGTGATGGAAAATGCTGACTTTATGTATAAGTGACTGAAACCATAAGTACATTTTGATACTTTCACACTTACCAAGTCATGCCTTTGACTGCAGAGATGTGTTGGCTTGTCCAGTGCAATGTTAAATTAGTTTAAGTTGAATCTATCAGGCAGGAAGAATATGTTGTCTCAGTTAACATTCATCAGCTCATATTAGTATAATTTCTTGATTGGGGTCTAGAGATATACATACTTTTCAGTGTTGCATTTTGCATAAAGACATACACCAGACCAGCTTTGTAGTGTTTTTAGTATTTCTTATTAATATATTCTTATTTGTAGGAACTCCTTTATTGTTTGTTTCCCTTTCTTACATCTTACGTCTTCCTTATCAGATAGACATATACAAATGAAATGTTTTGAAATAGTTTGCTTTAATCTTTTTTCTCTTTTGTCTTCATTTGTGATTGTTTTAATGTATCTTTTGTAATTATAAATCACACTTTTTAAATATAAAATGGGCTACAAAGGTGTGTTTGTTGATATCCTTTTAGTGCCTAGTTAATACCATGCATGTACTGATATTATATTAACATGTAATAATATTATACAGTAAATTTCACTCTGTACTGTTTTGTGATCTTCTTGTGTGTTTCACAACCTCTGCAGGTAAAGCTGGAGAGCTGATTGACAGAGGGGACAACACATATGGAGGCAAGTTTGTGGTCAACCCCAGTGGTGGTCTCATCTCTAAAGGACATCCTCTGGGTGCCACAGGTACGCCGAGCCTCTGACTCTTTATGAAAACCACTTCTCATATACTGTATAAAGTACACAATATATACTCCAGTCTGGCAGGGAGTGAAAATACCAGATCAGGGTCAAAAAGCATTTGCAGCTAATGTTTATTTTTAGCTTGTTCGGAGCAGTAGATTAATGGGACTTGCTACACTGTGCAGAAGATATAAACAGTGTTTATTGTGATGGGCATGGTGCTGTATATCTTCAGTTTCCACAGTGGCCACCAGGTGGCATGTGTCTCATAGTGATGGCCACCTGGATTGTATCATAAGAGTGATCCGAAGCCTGCATGTGAGAGGGCAGCCTGTAATCTCTTGGTTAGGGACAAGACTTAGCAAACAGTGCAGCTGACTCACCCGGCCCTCATCTTCTTCCTGGCAGATCCAATATTTTTCATACACATACCATTTTTCATATTCATAATGACATAATGACAGCTGCTTAGTTTCCTGTGCACTCAATCACACACACACACACACACACACACAGACAGACAGACAGAGGATAACGAGGTGAAACAGTGCAGTATTTTCCTTTTTCCTAGACATAATAGGTGAGCGATAGGTAGCCCAGAGGTCAGAGAAGTGGACTAGTAGCCCCGAGGTTGCCGGTTCGAATCCGGAGATCAGATGCAAGCTCTCTTGCATCTGATCTTGTGTATGGGGTGTTTTGATGGGTTAAATGCAGAAGATTGATTTCCCCACTGGAACACTGCAAGTGTTTACACACAGTGGACAGGTATGTTTCATTTGGACATTTCTTGACTAACATTGGTTTTGCAACAAGACTCACAGTGCCAGCTGCCACAGTGCCAGCAAGAGGGCGTAACATGGTGGAATCTAGAAATGCACTAGATTTGCGTACAAGACTGGATATGGCTGTCATTAGGTCTACATTCTTCTTGGAAAATCTGTTTTCCATTTCTGACATGGCCATGTCAAGGATGCTGAGTAGGGATCTTTTCAGAGACTGACGGGGTGAAGGTTCAGATTAATCAGAATCTGTATGACCCACAGTTGAGAACACAACACTCTTACCAAGGTGTTTACCCAATCTCCTTCTCTTTAGAGGATGTGAATCCTCCTAAGGACTCCAGTGAGACTGTAGAAATGCATTTGCTGGTTTCAAGACACCCTTTTTGGCACATGGCTCACCCTACATGGCATACACAACCACTAAGTGTAACTGGTGGTTATAATAATGAATAAATCTAGCTTCTTATTAAGCAATGCTTGCACACCTAGTCCCATCACTTTTCATGCAGAGTCAGCGTTTGCATACCTATTCCTGACCTCTCCAAGAACCATGTTTGCCAGTGTTACAATTATCTTGTTTTGAATATCCCTAGAGGTGTTCTTGGCATTTGTAGGTATTCTCTTAGCAGTATCAGCTAGCTTGTCGTCCTTCTCTAAGGTATAATCGAACAATTTCAAAAGAAGAACCACAGCAATGTCATCGGCATCGGTGTCCCAGAGGTCACTATCATTCCACGGAGCGCTAACTCGTTCACAGACAGAAACTTAACCACAGCACTGATGTTCTTGACATAATATTGGTTCTTTTCAAGCTGTTGGAAATAGGTCACGCTCGAGTGCCGCTTTTCAGTTGTTAAAACCACGCAAGGTAAGAACAACATCCCTCTCATTGGCAGTGACGTATTTCCGACATGCATCCCGCAGAACAGAGTACTCCAGCCATGGTCGTGTGCGGTACCAGGCAGGATTGAATGATTGTAATATAGCACCAAATGCACGCTTTGGGTAGCTAGCTAATATTGGCTGGGATGGTGCATCGCCATTCAAGTCTCTAACTATGTGAGATGGGGCTGAGGCAGCTGAGAGAGGGAACAGCTTTGGGGCAGTGCTTGTGGAGGGTACAGGAGCCGTAGCTGGAGCCTCTGATGTGCTAGCAGCAGCATCGCTAGAGGCAGAAGCAGCACTAGGCTTGCTTATAGGCTTAAAAAAACGATACATGGCATAGCAATTTGTAAGTTGCTTTGGATAAAATAAAGGAGTGCAGGATTGTAGGTCAAACTATGAGATTTCACTAGCAGCACATCATTCACAAATTGAGAGCATGGGTAAACTTTCTAGAAAAGTCACCGTAATTATATCTTAAATAAGGTAGTAGTGTTGAATGTGTTAGTGCGTGGAACAATAGTAATCACCGATCTGTGGGGAACTATTCTTTGCTGCTGGGGGCGGGGCTTTGGGTAGGGGTCTGGCAGACACATTTCATTTTCAGTCTGTTCTTCTCCCTTCATCGAATAAATTTGAATTGATGCAAATGGTCTTCTGATGGAAGTTTTCTAGTAGCTAAATCTGGGGGCAAAGCATCGCCTCTTTCTGAGATTACTGTTTTTGTACATGATCCCTGACAAAAATAGGCGTAATAAACAAAAACTAAAGTTAAACTAACATTCAGAACACTAATTTGTTTCAATCCACACACGAGTTAGAGCAGGTTATGCATTTGAGTGTGTGATTTTTCACGAGCAGTGGGACCGTGTGTGTGCTTTTACTTGTTTTGCCTTGCCCTGTGTGTGCAATCTGAGCCATAAGAGTTCATAGTTGTCATAGCAACACTCCTACCCCTTGCCATGCTCCGAGAGACACTCTGTGCAGTGGAACATTTTTTTTCTGTGCTATGTTTCCATTAGCTGAACATAAACCTTTTTTTTCTTAACTTTTGATTGGGACGGCAAGACGCACATTTGGGTGGGCTGAGCACACCCCTGCCACCGCCAGCCCATTAGATTTGTCACTGTCAGATTTTTCTTTGCTTCATCATCTTTCTCTGTGCCTTCCTTTCTTCATACCTCACAAGCTCAACCATCACTCCCCCTGCATCATTATATCTCCTGGGTCACTCTCCCAGTATGCGAGTGCCCAGTCAGCTAAGCTCTGTCTGATCCATGATACTACTCCTAGTGTTGATTGTAAAGCTCTGTCCTCTTCCCTCTGGAACACCGTTGATATGACATCCAGGGACCTTGAAGCCTCTCCGATGCGCAGCTTGATGTATGTGGTGAATTAACACATGCCTTTACCCTTCAGAAAAGAAAAGGCTTGAGCTCATCATCGGTTAATGAAAAATTTGTGTCACTCTGAAAGTTCCTTGTTATTGTGTATAAATTGTATATCTGGGGTGATAGAGAGGCTGAGGCTGTTTATTTTGATAAATAGCCTGGTGGACCCTACAGTAAATTTTCCAATTGGCATTTAGACAAAATTGCACTCACACAAACAAGTCCCCATGTAGAAGATTAGGAGAGTGCTGCAGAATGTGAACGACGCACCATGAAGAGGTCTTTACCCTTTAAGTCCTTTAGCTTATTGGGATAATGGAGAAATGCAAAAGCTCATTAAGCAGATGGGATAAAATACTTAGCTATAACGCTAGCGCAGGAGCTGTCCCTGGCGAGATTAGGGAGTGAGTTGTCAGATTAGGAGTCAGCTTGTCACTCCTCTCAGTAAGAAAATTGTGTTTAACACTTGAAGAATGCTTTGGTGTCTTCACCTGGAGACCGAGACATATGACGGGATTGTAGCCATACTGTCTGTGTTTTGTTTTGTTTTTAGTGATCATCCTCAAGAAAAAATTTATTGACTGCAACTCGATATATATGAGTCTGAACTACGTTTTCCCTTCTGATTATTGCAGCCTCTTTGTAGATATTTTGAAATTACAGCAACGAAGACAACTCTTTTGGCATGGCACTGGTATAAACTAATGTATGTTATTTTCTTGAAATGGCTTTTGGGATGAGCTTTCTGTCACCGACTACACATCTAAGTACATCTAATCCAACACAAGTTTTTTCACAGCAACATCCAGCTCCCTGGTCACACCTGTACTAAATACTTCATTAACACTATGTCACACAAAATAGTAATAAAAACATACTGTATAGACACTAATGATAAAATAAAATGAAAAAAGAATAAATAAAGCTTCCTTCTTTTTTCTAAAAATAAAAAATGGTCTTGACCAAGTGGCATAATTTGTAAAAAAATAAATAAATAAAAAAATGTGAAAGCTGCTAAAATTAATATTTTTATATTGACACTGGATCAAATGACTATGAGTAATGTGAAAGTGGTGACTCGCAGTGACGTTCACACAGTGAATTATGACCTGACTCTGCATTTCCTCTCAGCTCTACGGAGCATTTTAGCATCTTTCAGATCACTGTTTTGGTTTTACAGCCAGCAAATTCACTGTTTTGGTTCACTCTCACCGTTTTCATTAACATTGTTTCCAGCCGCAACAGGCAGCTGTTTTTAGCACAAAAGTTCTGATGTATGGTACCTGCCCAGCACCAAACGGCAGACGGAGAAGGTTAGCAACAAGCTGGTGAACATAGTGGAGCATTTAGCAGCTAAAGAGACAGATTGTTTTCGCAGAAATTGGTGGAGACCAAAAACGGAGTGAAAGGGAGATTGAAATTTGGATTTGTAACACGACTCCAAATGAATGCTAATGTTGGTCTGTTTCTGCTGGATGTGTAAATAAGCAACTGTTTGCTAACATGTTCGCCATGTCAACTTTATAAGGTGATAATACGTGTTACAGTGTTTACAGCTTGTTTCTGCTGCTCCCAAGTGACCAAAAAATCAGCTAATACAGATATAAATCGTCTTAAAAGAACTATGTGTTTTATGGAATGGGAACATTGAGAGGCTTTTTGTTCTGGGCAACAAATGTACCATAAAATAAATTGCAAAACTCCAGTCATGCATTGTACAATGTGTTGTTTGTTCTCAGAACTCCATTTCAGAGTCTAAATCAATAAATATTTAAAACATAATGAACCAAGGCTGAGTTTTTTTTTTTTGTGATACATTTTTCAGCTTCATCAGCCATAAATTACATTGCCAAGTCCTCACACCAGTCCTACACCACATCCCCCTCTATGAGTCACGTCACCCTCTCCCTCTTTTCCTTCTCCCCCTCCTTGTGCTCTCTCAGGTCTGGCCCAGTGTGCAGAGCTGTGCTGGCAGCTCCGAGGGCAGGCCGGCAGGAGGCAGGTCCCAGGGGCAAAGGTGGCCTTGCAGCACAACATTGGCTTAGGAGGAGCTGTGGTTGTGGCTCTCTACAGGATGGGATTCCCTCAGGAGTCCAGGTGAGGAAGTAGTTACCAACAATTTGTTATTATTCAGTTAGATACTTTATGTAGCATTATATTTTATAAGTGATCAATTTTTGCAGGCTCAAAAAGGCAGGTGATCTGCCGCTGACTAATAAGCCAGAGGAATAAGTCATAGGACATTTGTTTCTATATCATGTAAATATTATAGGTCTATTATTCAATCAGTCTGTCTGTATGACCTTTGTGCTGAAGAGAAATTTGCTTTTTATTCATGTAAATCAGAGGTAAAAAAAACAACAACATAAAATAATGCTGTGCCTAATTTTTCAAGTCTGTGCACAATTCTAAGAAACATTTTGTCCTCTTCTGTACCCACATTATGTATCCTATGTTGACCCCACAGTTTAACATTGTGTCTTCTACTATTACAGTCGCAGTTCTTGCTGCTGAAAATACAGTACATTGCTTTATCCACTGTTCCTATTGCAACATAACATCTAGATTGAAATACTTTTTTCATAGAGTGTGTACTTTGTATCTAGCTGTTTTTTCTGCTTCCCACAGGTCCCACATAGGTGCAGTTCCCACCAGTTCAGGCAGCGGTCTGGAGGGGTTCAAAGCTTACCCTGTCTTCAAAGAGATTGAAAATCATCTAAATGAGGTATAACAGCATGCTGTCACTAACAAAAGTCCCCCTCACACCTTAGATCTTAATTTTACTTTGTTCCCTTTCTTTATTTCAGTCTACTAATTGTTCCATGTTACGCAAATGTATCATAAGTCTATCTGCTTTCCTTTTTATAGGCAGTGGGCAATTTATGGTCTTTAGATGGAAAACAACATACAGTGTTGTACCTACTAAACTGTACATGAGTGAAAGCAGACAATCTCAGCACTACAGGTTCAGGGCCATGTAACATACACAATTTTCGTCTTACCATTTTAAAAACTATAGTGACACCGATCTTCATAGCTGCCATGGACTCACATTTTCCGTTATTTTATAAAGGTAATAACTAATAGTCATGTGGCACGGCGTCTGTTGTAATGTTACCAGAAAACTCAACAGTAGTTGTACCTTGTGTTCCCAGCTAATAATTGTGCTTTGACGTATAAGAAAAGATCAGGTGACCCAGTCATTTATGTGCATTAGTGAGGCTGTTACCTTGGGCCTCCTTTATAAGTGTACAAAACAGTTCTTAAAAGGTAGACACACTTTGTTGCAAAGAACACCCAGGCCCCCCAACTGTGTTAGAATATATTAATTTATGTTTTGAATGCCTGTACTTTAAGGCATTGTTGAATCTTAACGCACCTATTTATTTTTATTGACATGATTGAGGCTGGGATTTATCACTGATCTATCAGTTTTAACCTTGCATGTGACAGTGGCTGACGCCTCAGATGTTGGTGCAGAGGAGAGACACTTCAGACTCTACAGTTATGATGTGTGGGAGTGGTTCGTAGGGCTGCTGAAATGCCTGGAAGCCTCAGGAGGCGGGATTATGTGTGTGTGTATATATATATATATATATATATATATATATATATATATATATGGAGTATACTTTGAATTCTACTCATTCCTCCATGTGGGCTCTCACTCTCCCTGTACCTGCCAACGTAATGTTAAACAGTAAATGCGCTGCTCACTGGTAGATTATTAGAAACTGCTGCTCTGAGAAACTGCAGGAAACTTTGATTGGTGGTTGCAAGCATTTCACATTTCTCAAGAGCAGACACGATTTGGCGACTCTCTGTTAGTTCCCTGCCCAGAATTGTTTGGGTTGTTTGGAGATGTTCCTTTCAAAATTTTACCACTGACATGAGCTAAAATGTGGGTGGTTCTTCAAAATTGAGTGATTGTGTCCACAGAATATTTTAGAGATGGGTTTTGTGTGATTATAGTAAGATAACAGTCAGGTATTCACTGACATAACAGTCACTGTAGACACATACCAGAATGCAATGACATGAAGAGGGATATAGGGAGCTGGGGTGGCGTCAGACCAGCATTGACGTGGCAAAATTTACTTGCACACTGTAGTGAAATGTGGGCGATACATAGAATTATAGGAACAGGGTTGTAACCATGAGCTTAGTTTTAACCTGACAGATTCTGAACTTAATTACAAAACCATATGACTTTAATTTAAATTATTCAAGTCGGACTGATCAAATAACAATGGACGACTTTAGTATTTAATTTGAAATGTGTGCGCAGTTACTGCCTGCCTACGACTATTATATGACAAGGATTATTTCATGGAACTTAAAAGCCTTCTCGACTCTCTGCAGGAAGGAGAGCAGCTTGTCAAGAAGATTGGTGGAGTGTTCACCTTTAAAGTGAAGGATGGACCAGATGGGAAAGAGGCGACTTGGGTCGTGGATGTGAAAAATGGCAAAGGTTCTGTCACCAATGACCCAGGTATGTATCTAAACGGAGGTGTGCTCTCTGCTGTCAAGGCCAAATAATATTTATTTGGTGTTTTGGTGGCAGCTGTGTAATTTTAAATCCTGGGCCTTATTATCCTACCATATGCCTCATGGATGATGTATTCTGTTCGATATGATGTCACTAAAAGAGCTAAAGGATTCTCAGAAATGTTGCTTTTAATACACATCAAGAATTCTCTGTCAGTCAGACTGAAAAAGCTTGTAATTTTCACACAGTAAGACTTCTCTCTCTCAGCCCATTTCCACACATCTACCTGTCAGCAGCAGTATATAAATGCACCAAAATATGCCCTTTTTGTCTGTTTATTAAAATTTTTATAGAAAGTAAAAGAAAGTATTAAATGTGATTTTCTCTTTCTTACAGAGACACACACACACATCTGTATCACATTCCTTGCTTGTGATACTTGTAGTCTGTATTGTGGAAGTAAAACATGTTCCAAACAGGCTGTAGAAACCTTGAATGAACAACTTGTTTTGGTTTAGCTCTTTTTCCTTGAAGCTCAAAAGATGAATAGCTTCACTCTCCTCAGATTAATCCCCGTTTAAAATGCTTCAGCTTTGGCAGGGGTTCCTTCATTTAAACAGAATGAGGGGGTCTCGGCAATACAATTGAAAGGTTGAGATTTAATTGAGTTTTGGGTTTCAGATGTTAGAGATTTCTTTGGCTGTCAAGCTGTGTATTGGATAGTTGCAATTTTATTGAACTACTGGTCTAAAACTCACCAGTGATGCAATTGAAGTAGTTGACATTTTGAACACGGTCTTCATTCAATAACTTGGATTTAAAGACTGATAATGCTGCTGCAATGGCCATCAAAACATGAGACTATTTAAAAACTCACAGTTCAGGGAAAAGAGCAAAACACACAAACACACACTCTCTAAAAGCACAATCTCTTTTCATCTATTTGATGCCTTGAGCAATTTGATATGCCAGAGGCAGAAGTCATGCTAAAGGAGTTGTATTCTGCCTTTTTATAAGCTGATTGTGGCCTCCACACACACTGATATGTTAAATGCACAAACATGTATACTATAGCCCGACCAATATGGGATTTTTGAGACCGATAACAATCACTGATTACCGATATGGCGGCAGATATACTGAATTTTTTAGCTGGAATGAAACTAGACCTCATGAGTGACATGACGGTTGTCAGGGACACTCTTTTGGATATTGGTGTCACTTTGTAGTAATGTGCTGAAAAGGAAACAGTTTTATATCAGCTCATATTGGATAACTTATATGCCGATACGATATATCTGTGACATATACACAAACACCCAGACACACCCCCCTCATCAATAGCTCCCGCACTCTTTCCATTGGGCTGGCTCCCGCTGTGATGTTCGCTGGATCTAAGCCATTATTTCTTTTAATTTAACTGTGTCTAATGCTTATTCAAGGTGCATGGATCTCAGTGGAGCACTGTCACACTCAAGTCTTCCTCCCATTTCCTGCTGGTAAATAGAGGGTTAGGCTACAGACTGGAAAAAATGATATACCTGTCATAAAATGCTGAGCTGATCAATAGTGTATCCTGTCTTTGTGTCTATGTTTAGCCTATATATAGGGTCCATAACTCTGCAGTTAATACTGACTTTTAAAGCTTGTAATGTACACTTTTTGTTGACATTGTGTCAAAGAGGCATTGATTTAAAACATGTTTTCATCTGATTTCACTATTTGATGCCTCAAGCATATTGATAAGTCATCATTGTACCTGAGGCAGAAATCATGCCTGTATTTGTGATGGAAAAGGTGGTATCCTGCTTTAACAGGCAGATCCAATTTTTAGCCAGAATATAGAAAGCATGAGTCATAAAGCTTTCTGAATTGTTGCTTCAGTGAAAGAAACTAAATTGGACTTGTGTGACGCACATTGACATATGTTTTTACACTAATGGAAAGTTTCATAAAAATACCAAATGTACTTTGGAGTGCTTTCTATTTAGAGCATTGTAATAATGGTGACTAACATTTCCCTTTTGTGTGTCATTTTCTCCAGTGTTTAACATTATAGATGTTTTTTTCTCTTTTGAGCAGGTGGAGGTTATTTTTCCTCAATGTGTGTATAAGCAAATATTAAATTGTTTCTGTGTGTGTGCATTTTAAGTTCTGGTGCATTTGATTTATTGTGGTATTTATTGTTTGCCATAATGAATAAGTTCCACTTATTTTTTTCCTTTTTAGGTAAAAAGGCAGACTGCACCTTATCCATGAGTGATGAGGATCTTCTGGATCTGATGACTGGAAAATTGAACGCACAAGCGGTGTGTAATTATGTTTTAACCATATCTTTGTTTTTCTGTTCAACATGAACAAAATGCAAGAGTTGGGCGTATAAAATGATTTTACTTTAAAAATAATAATAAAAGTGCCATTTTTTTTTGTTTCTATAACATAATGCTCTTTGTGTTTATCTTACATATGCTAAACCACATGGGCATTTGATAAGATTTCTTGTGGAACGAGATATAGTGCTTCTTACTTTCACTGTTTTTCCTGTTATTGGGTGGGTGTATGTGGTACACTTATATGTAAAATTGCACTGTGTGCATGAACCACACAGATAATTCCCTGGTGGAGGATCAAGGAAAGTAGTGTTTTTAGCAGGGAAAGATCAGATTTCACCAGCATTTGTCTCAGGTTAGGGGGACTTTTGTACACTACTTTCGATAAATCTTTGAATTCATTTTTAAGTAGTGGATCAGAGCTCAAAAAGTGTTTTTGTATAGTTTTTTCAAAATCTTTACCCAGGGCTGAATATTTAAAATTGCAGCTAGGATCATTGTTTGGTGGAGATTTTTCCTGTCTTATAGTGCTGAACCTGTTTCGGGCAGCTTTTACCCAACTTTCATTGTACCCTCTTTCCTTGAATTCTAATTCATCTGCTTATTTGCCATAGTCAATTTGTTTAGTGCAAATTCTCCTGATATGACTAAACTGGCTGATGGGGGAGGCTTTATTTCAGGTGGAGTGGATGGAATGATTGTCCATGTAAGAAAGAACATTTTTTGGTTTCTTTTCTACACAGGTCTGTCACCAATGTCCTGCCCTCAGGTTTAACAACGTTTATTAGTTGTACATCATGATTAATGGTACATTTTAAACGTCATCCACATAAACAAGTAGGATTGAAATGTTGTCATTGTTAAACGTTTGTGGCATGGAGTAAGTGTGCAGGCGTTATCTTGTTTCATTGATGCTGTTTTCTGATAGCCTTGCACCTTTGTGATGTGCGTATAATTACTGTCCTTTCATTAACAACACACACATCTTATTGGGGAACTGCTAAAATTAACAGAGTAGGACACAAGCTCAGTACACTGTTATTTTAGCTTCTTTTCACTTTCTGATAAATCCTTGCTCTCGCATGGTGATGCTCAGATGTGTTACCATGGTTACAAAGGGATCTTATACATATAAATAATATAAATATAGGCTTTATACAGTGCATGTGAAAGTATTCACAGCGCTTCACTTTTTCCACATTTTGTTATGTTAGAGCCTTATTCTAAAACAGATTAAATTCATTATTTTCCTCAAAATTCTACAAACAATACCCCATAATGACAATGTGAAAGAAGTTTGTTTGAAATCGTTTTCAAAAATAATTAAAAATAAAAAACGAACAATCCATTTTGGAATAAGGCTGTAACATAACAAAATGTGGAAAAAGTGAAGCGCTATGAATACTTTCCGGATGCCCTGTATCGCTTATACAGACTGGGAGATCGCTTTCCTATCAATTCACAATCCCAGACAGATTTAATAGTAGTTTTTTCAGTTAATGCTAAAATCACATATCTACTATCGTAAAATCGTGGTTGGTTCACTTTGCTTTCACAGCATAATCAAACCGCACCACAGTCCAGTTGGAAACGGACCAAGACTCTCGGTCCAGTTGTTTAGCTTTCACAGCCCAAACAAAGTCATGAACTAAACGGGAAAACGTGTTCTGGTGCAGTTTATTGGGGCAGCCAAACCCATCTGGTGTCTTCCCATAGACATATTTGTTTTCACTGAGAGCTGTTTGTTGCCTGTAAAGGGCTAGATCCATGTCTACACATGAGAACTTCTGCAAACAGCACACATGCTGAGGTGCAGTGAAATGCAAGAAAAATCTTGTAGTATTGGCTAAATACTACCTCCACCAAGATTATACTGATGACAAATGAGTAAAAATACCATTAACTCACTTTTATGTAACCTACAATAGAAAGTGGTTACAATTGGTTACATTTAGATAAAGTTATTCAGTATTTTAGTGACTTGCTTAAACCACAGTTTGAGAGTAGAACAACTGAAGATTGGAGTTACTATACCTCAACAGGACACTTGCTGTTCTTTTTATGTTAAAATAATTATTAAATAATGTTTAATTAAGTATTCCCCCGGTAATGCTTGCTTGGAACTGAAATTGAACAAGTAGGATATACGATAATGTTTTATCTATGTTTTTCTATCAAATGTAGCCTTTTTAAGTTTTATTTTAAGATGATGGAATATGACCCAATGTTTCCCACATGGATTTGATTGTCCAGGAGTGGTGTGCTCAGGTAAATGATTAGTCTTGTCTGGAGTGGGGGGTACATTCAGGTTCAGTCATCTGAAGCTTTAATCCTCTAGCTGCCTCTTGGAAACCTACTCATTATTTTCAAGAGGCCCCACCTTTTTATACTGTTAGTACCAGCTGTGTGGCAAACTGTGAACCTGGTTATTTCCTACCCACTTACATGCTCCCATCCAGCTGTAACAGGAAAGAGTCCAACAACAAAAAAAGTGAAGAGAGACAGACAACACCACAGAGAACAGAGCAGAACAAACTGCTGCAGGCTGTAGCTTGCAGGATATGAGCTCTGATTGGTCAGTTAACATATTATCCTGCCACAAATAAGTCTTCACTTAACACAGCACATCATTTTGTGTTGCAAGTTATTGTGACTCACTTAAAAGCATAATTTTCAGTATGTCATTAGATTTGTGTTTGACAAAAAATCGTCAGGTTTTCAATAGTTTTCTTTTTCAGTGTATCAGATGCATTTTTCAGTGACTCAGGTATTATTAAAAGTGCAATTTAATGAAGTTAAAGGCTGACTTTTGATCTCATTCCTCTTAACTCCTCTCTCCTCAGGCGTTCTTCAAAGGTAAACTGAAGATCACTGGGAACATGGGCATGGCTATGAAGCTGCAGAACCTGCAGGTTTCACCAGGCAAGGCCAAGCTGTGAGACCCTGAGCTAGCCTTTTGTCCTCTGAGCAACACTTCAACCACAAATTAGTTGGAAAACTTAATCCTTCCTATTGAATTTTCTTATCAACAAGCTCATTGAATACTTTGATAATGTGTTTGAACTTGAGATACGGTCCATAATGTTTAAATTCAAGCTGCTACTTTGATATCAGAGCACACTGCATAGTACATAGACTGTTATTGTTGGATCTTCTTGAACCATCATCTTTAAGCCTGATCTAAATTCTGAAACATGCAGTGAGTCTTTAGGAACTGCTTGCTTACATGCAACATTAGTGCGAATTTCAAAAATATGTGTCGCGCCTCTGTGTTTGATTAATCATGTTGTCAGAACACTCAATGTGCCTCTAATTTCTATTAAACAAAGCTTGTTGTTTAAAGCCATTTTGATGATTTTGTATAGAATATATGTCTGTAAATGATAGCAATTGTCTAATTTTTTCAAATAAATCCTTCGCTGACAATAACATCTGAAGTTTTTTATTTATTTATTTTTTTTTGCAATGCTATGTTTTCTGTGTCAGGAATTTTTCAAGGTTTTTTAATTTCAAACTAAATCGTTGGCCTACCCATTAAAGTTTTATAGACTCCACCAGATTAAAGTTGATTTGTTTGGAATAAGGCCACCATACTTTAGTTTGAATCCTATACACAAATCAGAATTAAAAAGAAATGCTTGTGCACATAACAGCATCAGTACTGTTTAAAGATCGCGTTGCTCACCCATATACCCAACCCATACACTGCCAGCCTTGTAACTACAGCACAGTTCTCCACTAGTTTTCACTGGGTAGAATTCAAATAAAGGGATTTCAGTTGTTTTTGTTTTGTCGTTTTTTCAGCCTTTGTGCCCTACTTCCCTCTTCCATTTTCCCTCCATTTGTCTATTTATTTTAGAGTTGATCCAGACATCTCCCTGTTGGCCTCCCCCCCTCCGCCCACCACTGTGCACCTTCTGCCAGATCCAGCCTGCGTTCCTAATTGCTCCTATCTGGCCAACTCCCTTTAGCCCACCCCTCATCCTGTCCCTTTGCCAGGTGGCCGGCTGGCCATTCTGATATTCAGATGCTGCCCAAGCTGCATGGCTGACATGTCTCACTGACCATTAACAGTGGGCTAATGGGTCTTTAGGAGATGTACTGTAACAAGCGCAGTGTGAAGGGGTGGGATGAGGTAAACTGGAGTGGTGCTAGCTGAGGATTTTCAGGCTTGGTTCGCCTCAAGTCAATTTTAGAAGCTCAGTCTGCACTGGAATAAATAACCTCGGCTCAAAGCTTTCCTGGAAAGTAAAAGAAATGTATATTGGGTATACTGTATTTGAATGAGACCCATCAATTATGCAAAGATCTGGTCTTTGACATTTGTTCAGTGGATCGAACTTCTGCGTACAGTGTAAAAAGCAACCACCAAAGTTCACCAGCTGCCTATGACTACTTCTGAAAAAACATACCCTGCAACTGTAAATATGACAGTTGAAGGTCACTGACTTTGATGTGGAGTGGACTTTGGCATCTTTCTTTTAGACATAATAAGTATGAAGTCAGCATACAGAGCTGGACTACGTCTAACAGCTCGCTGAACAGACAGGGGACATGAAGTTCAATTTATAGAGTGAAACAAACAACTACATGTTCTGTTTTCTGATATTTGGACGGAGATATCTAATAGCATGATAATTATACACAGCAGTGGATGAGCTAATTCAAATATATTTAAGTCTGAGTTTAATTATCACTACAGCATTTACAACTATTTAATTCCCTCCCAAAAATCATGGCCTTCCAAACATTTTTATCTTCTCTAACTCTGATAACGCCTACTAATTCCAGTGGCATAGCCTTTTTCAGACATCTTTAAAATTAAGAAATCAAAAACAAAGAAAGGCCTTTTTTCTAAACAATTTTTTGAAATTCTTAAGAGGCTATAATCCACTGAAGATGGCAGCTTTCTAAACGCCAAAACACAAGACCACTGTACAGCAGATGTCCATTATCTTTTATAGCGAGACTATAATGTTTGCTGTGGCCACAAGTGGCACTTACAGGATAATAGCAATTTCCTTTCATTTCCCAAAATTCTCTTGAGTCAGTTGCTTCAAAGACATCATCATTGGACCTGACTGAAAGCGAGTTGGATGGCAAGCAGCAAAAACAACATGTCTTTAGGTGAGGTTTGGTGTGTTTACTGTTGTGATAAAATCAGTGAAATGTTTATCTGTAGCATGGTAAATGTAGTTTAACAGTAGCACAAGCAGCGAAGAGTCATAAAGTCAGTGAGCTGACTCATTAATGTCAGCTGCGCAGCAACATATATCTAAAGTCTAACTAACTAATAGCTAGCTATTAGCTAAGCTACAGGTCATACCAGATCATGTTAGGCTGTAGCAGAAAAACGCCTGAGTGTAATGAAATGAGCAAGAGTGTGTTTTATTGCTCATGAATCCAGCTTTTTATTTGTAAGAGCAAGGCTGTGTTATTTCTTTTTTCAAAAGTTACATAGTCTCGCTTTAAAGTTTAAGCACATTAAATATCCAAAACATCACTAGTTTCGATTTTGTTGAATTAGTAAAGGCAGCGAGCTGAAGTCCCACCCCTTAGCTCCCTTGTTGTTTTGACAGGATGTATCTAAACCCAATCTAAAGCACATTTGGTAGAACATTCTGACTTATATCTATTCTATTTTCTGAAAATATTTTAAATGATGACGTTTGAGTACATATTGGACTGAGTGTGCCACGGATACAGTTACCTGTTATACAGGTAAAGCTTTCTTTAATCTACTTCTCTCCTCCTTTCATTCTGTCATTCAGTTGGCAATTACACACAAGTCCTGTAATTTGTTCTCCAAGGTGGTCTTGGTAATGGTTTTTCTCTGACCTTTATAACCAAGTCTTGCTCCAAGGCTTCTCTTGTTCTTGCTCCTGCTCAGAGAGTTTGCTTTAAATCAGCAGAGCAACCAGTCATATCACAACTTATAGCACACTTAAAGACTTACAAACCTTCATATTTATGTAACCTGCTGAATATGTATTTGCTTTTCTGTACTTTTGAAAGGAGATTTCTGTGGATATTGAATGCCCTTATTACGGCCCTGTTTTAAGGTGATTACGCATTCAACAAATCTAAATATACCTAAAAGTGTTATGAATAGGAAATCCCCTGCCAGGTAGAGTTACATTGGGTTCTTTGGTCAGCCATCACAATAAGACATTTCATTCTTCATATTAAAACCCTGTTAAAAGAAAAAGGGTGCAACATGAAGAATAAAAAAAATGTCAAAAATATAGTTTTTTGTGGTTTTAGGTTTTTGGTGTACTAGAGTCTTATAATTAAATAAATAATTTCTTGATGTGTAGGGTCATCTTTGAATGTGAGTGGATGGTTGTCTGTCCTTGTCTCTGTGTTAGCCCTGCGATAGTGCACATCATTCAGGGAGATTTTGCCTAAGATCCACATTTTAATCCAGCCACCCGTGGACCAAGCGGTAGAAAATGGATGGATGGATGGTGTACTAGAGTCTAAACTAGACTGAACCAGGACTCTTTTAAATGGCTTCTCTTTATTCATTTGACAGCTCAGCTGGCTTTAGTTTACACTGAGATTTATTCATGTTTGAAATAGGACATTTGCATATTTGTTAATAAGTAAACAGCTGCTTTTTCTGTACTGTATGCCTTCAAGAGAGAAGATGCAGCTTGTCAGATTTCTAAATAAAGCGTTGAATACTTGCACTTTAGCGGTTTTCAGTCCTTGAAATGTCGGATACTTGAACCTTTATTGCACCTGCAGTTCTTGTAACTTCTTGTAAACCTCATTTTCCAAAACCATTAAAAAAGAACTCCAACAGTTAGTATACTATTTGTACATTTTTGATATATTTTTCCATTTCTTGATGTTTTCTTTTTTTACAGAGTTGGTACATTTTTATAAATTTTGGACTACAGTGAAATGTTTCTTTTAACAAATACACAATGGCAGCTCTTGAAACAAACTGACATGGTAGTAAAATCTACATTTTTTAAACTTTTGAAATACATACATGTACAGCATATATCACATACATATATATGGACAGAGTTCAGAGTATGACCTGTGATTGTCGACTTGTGTTGTCTTGCTGTTTCGGTGTACGTGAGTAACGCACTGGTCCCGTATGCTTCTCCTTTGGTCGTTTAAGGCAAAGAGGGAATACAATGGGGTGCAAAGACAACTTAACATGACTTCAACACAAGGGCAAACACTCGTCTTCGTTTTCATTGGGACTTTCATCATCTTTTGCCGTGATTCTGGCAATGACTGTACAGGTAGAGGCAGAGTACCCACTTTGACCCAGGACAACAAAGCAGAGAAGTGTTGGGAAAGATGTTGCTGAGAAAATTTGGGAAATGGTAAATAATACCTTCTTCTTCTTCTTCTTCTTCTTTTTTTACCCCTTAAATCTGAGACATTTCTTTCCTGAATGTGAACCAAACTGTTGCAACGTGTGTAAATGAAGGTTGTTAAAATGAAGGTTTCTTGCTCAATTATCTTGTTTTGTCCCACTTTGTCTCTGTGTTGCGCACGTTATTGAGTCAGTGAACATACTGGAAAACTGCTCCAAACAGGCAACATTTTGCCTGAGTTTCATTATAGAGAACAGGATGACAAAAAAAAGAAGAAATATACAAAAACCCCAACCAATATAATACTAAAAATATACCAAACCAGATCATAATGAATAAAAAAAGACATGAGTGGATGTTTTCTGTTTTTTTTTCTGTTCTCCATTTCCCTTTCCGCTTCTTTTAGATAGGCTGACTCACAGATCTGGAAGGATGTTAGTGAAACTCCGGTTTAAAATGTCTGTCAGCTAGAGCAGCACACTGTCACTGCTGGTACCAAATAATACATCTCTGATAAATATGTACACACACAAACATACACAATCAAATATGGGTCATTATTTAGGTTATGTAGGGAAAAAATCAGCTTTTTCCCCCCAGGGTCATTCTGCATTCATCCACTCTCTGCCGCTCTCCTTCTCGGAGGGGAAAAGTGTGTGAACTTCAATCTCAATCTTTAATTTCTCTTCCTCTCGTGCTGGCCCTGCAGCTGTGGACGAGCCAGTAGCTGTTGGCAGGGCAGCTGCTTTTATACATTAGTCTCCAGCCCGTTCATGTCAACGGAACAGTGGTCCTTGTCCCTGTGCTCTCTCTTGTGGTGAGAGGAGTGAGGGTGTTTCTTCTTCTCTATCGGCCGGATCCCCTCCTCCAGCTGGATCAGGCGAGCCACGTCTGGGGAGAGGTGGTCCTGCTTGCTGCCTGGTGGAGGCGGCTGGTAGCAGCCGTTCTTCTGGTTCTGGTAAGTCATCATCTGCTGGATGCTTATCATGGGCTTAGTTTCACAGATCAGAGGCACCTGGTGGAGGAGAAGAAGAGGAGTGACTTAGAATCACATTATTAAGCAGGTAATTCTCATCTGTGCCAGCAAACTGACCTGGGGCCTGATTGTTAATATGCAAATATATATTTCATACAAAAAGCTTTTTTAAGCTATTATGGACTGCTGTCACATTGACAGAAGTGATGAAATGGTACAATGACACATTAATGACTAGAAGATGAAATGCAGTCTTCTGCCACATGTTACACAATAATCTGAATAATTTTGGGCTTTTTTCTCCAAATGATGAATGAATTATTATTGATGGTAAATATGGATAAACTTACCAGGTTGCATTTACTACAGTTTCATATGACAATATATTTAACCTGTTGTCTTGATGAAATGAAATCCTTTTTTGACCATAATAAATGTTTTGTTTACAGTAAACTCTAATATGATCCAGAAGCCAGATGTTGGCCAGTTGTTGTAAGGTAAGACATATTAAAGGAAGATACATAAAGAAAAATTTTGGGGAAAACAGTTATTTAATTTCTTGCCAACAGTTAGATGAGAAGATTGATACCACTCTCATGACTGTGGGTTAACTATGGAGCTAGAGCTGGGAGGAGATTAGCCTAGCTTAGCATAAAGACTGGTAGCAGGGGAAAAAGCTAGCCTGACTGTGTGTTCAGACAGAATGCGAGGCAAATTTTAGAGGCGGCGCGATCTCATATGCATAAGTCAATAGAAAGACGTGATTAGATGCTCGCAAATGAGTTTCAAAGTTTCAAAATGTTTCAACTTGAAAATTTGCGCTCATCCTAGCTTTATGAATCTGTTTCATAAACATACAGAGACGAGAGAAAAAGTAGAGAGACTGGAGGGAAATAAGAAAATGAACTGGAGTTCCTGGTGAGGGTTGAGATAAATAAGAGGCTGGACTGAACACAAACACACTCTCCCTTAGTCGGCGCCTCCGTTACTAGCTAGTTTACAGCTAACGTCTGTACAGTCAGTATATTGGCTGTTTGGCGCAAATAAACATGTACTTCACAAATTGTCCAGCAATGAAAATTTGCGTGAAAATTCACTTAAATAAATATGCATACTTTAAAGATCACTATTTACAAAGTTGTATATCTTTTTTAAATCTGTACACAAACACAAATCTAAAAACAACAACAAACAAGTTAAGGGTTCACAGGGAGTTACGCTCTGACTGGAACAGTCTTTATGCTAAACTAAACCAATCAACTCCTGGCTCTTGCTTCATAGTTAATGCATAGACAGAGAGTGGTATTGATCTTTTCATCTAACTCCCAGCAAGAAAGCGAATAAACATATTTCCCAAAATGTTGAACTATTCCAAATACAATACAATAAAAACAATGACTGCATTATAAGCACTCAATTTAATACTTTGAACCACTTTACTATTTGTCTTTCAACAAAGATAAATATTCTCATACACAGGTCAAGACAACCTTGATAATAAAAGGCTGGTTTGCAACCTCAGAATGCATTAGTTTGGTCTTGCGTGCTCTCACCTGCTCCCCTTCTTTAACAAAATCTTTTCTGCAGATATGAGCCATAATGCCTGTGGCCAGGGCGTCACCCATCACATTGACCATGGTCCGGAATCGATCCCTAAATGATAAAATCAAAAGTCATCCGGAGTGTTAATGAAGCTTGGGAAAATAAGATATTATTCATAATCTAAAAAACACATGTCATTGCAGTCCTTAGAGCTTATAGAGTTGGCGTTCATTTGAGATGTTCAGGTTTATGCAATGTAGAGGCTCATAATATTTGAAATACATCAAGTACGGTACATGATATTCTGGTGATTGCATCTATATATAAACTTCCGCTAAGAAGAAGAAGATTAAAGTGTACTGGAAGACATTTAAATGTCACAACCACTTCCTAATTGGTGGCTTTGATTGTGTTCAGCTATTCATGATGGAAAGATGAACCTTTACTTACAAAGCCCAATCAACAGCAATGATGAGAGTAATGTCATCGGTGGGCAGACCCACAGAGGTCAGGACGATCACCATGGTTACGAGTCCAGCCTGTGGGATTCCAGCTGCACCGATACTGGCTGCAGTGGCAGTGATGCTGAGAGAACAGACAGAGGAGCAGAGCAGAGAGATTTATTTTTATAACGTACAGGAACAAGTCTTATGTGATCTTTCTGAAATGAAGGAAAGTGTGGATTAGTTTGTGAGGGGTATAAGTGCATGAGTAAAAGAATAAAATGGATGGAGGGACAGTGGTGGAAAGTAACTAAGTACTCAAGTACTGTATGTAAGTACAATTTTGAGGTACTCATACTTCATGTGAGTATTTTTATTTTATGCTACTTTGTCATGCTACTTCATTATATTTCAAAGTGTAATATTGTACTTTATACTCCACTACATTTATTTGACAGCTACAGTTACTTTGCAGACTCATATTTGAAACACAAAACACACGATCAGCTCACAACAGGGATTTCCAACTGTTTTTCGACAATGGTGTGACCTTGTGACATTCGGGTAGCGTCCTCATACGTGTACTGCTGAATGCTGGAAGGTGACGGACTGGTTACCATGACACTGGTGACCTGCTTTAGTTCACAATAGGTATATTGTTGTTGGGGGCGTGACAAGGCTTAGTGTCAAGCTTTCCATTCTAGCAGGGCACATTTGCAGTTTACACTGAAAACTGTGGCAAATTTACTACTTGAAATTGGGTCCGTGACTTCACAAAGAAATAAACAAAAGCAGGCTCCTCATTTTTAGCCGATGACTGTGAATTTTGCTGGCTGAAAAAAAAAAAAAACTGTAAAAAAAGCTAGCAGATTTTATCAGCTGTACCTAGCTAGCGTAAGCTCACTTAATGCTAAGTCTAAAACTCTGTGAGTTGGCTGAAAACTCTCCAGCTGATGTTTTTACATTACCAGCTGACTCACTTTAAAACGAAAACCCTGAAAAAGGGGGCATTTTTCTATTGTAACCTGTAACATGCCCCTTGCCTTTGGAAGAAACGCTCATTTACTACTGCTAGTTAGCCGAGCATGTTAGCATTTGCAGCTTACATTAGAGCAGTTAAAAACACTACTCCATTAATAAATCCATTTCTTACACTTTTGCTCTTGTATTTTTGGTTTTGAAATGGCAAAAAATAGACATCACCACCCAAACTCTTTAGTTGCAGAGTATCGCTCTCACTGCAGTCCCAAGGACACTGTTTCAGCATGTGGAGAAATCCAAAGTGTGACAGGCCTACTATGCCTACAGCTGCTCAGCTATGACTGGGCAATTGCTGTTCAGTTGTGGGGTTTAGCAACGGGATAATTACAGCAAACAATGACTGTAAAGTTATATAATTATTCTTTTCTATACTTTTTTGCCAAATCATGGTTTCCTCATGGCCCTTTAGATGTTCCGGGGCCCAGTACCAGTAGAGCGGTAGATGAGATGAGCCAACACCGTATAAAGTAGCTAAAATTGGCTCCACCTCAATCAGCTACAACCTTAATGCTGCTAAAATGCTAATCCAACAATATACTATACAGTAATAATCTAACACTCTGAAAGGAACTAGTCAGCATAATGCATACTTTTACTTTAAGCGCATTAGATGATGATACCTCCGTACTTTTACTTAAGTAAAATTTTCAATGCAGGACTTTTACTTGTAACAGAGTACTTTTACATTGTAGTAGACTTTTAATTAAGTAAAGTATTTGTAATACTTCTTACACCACTGTGTTGGGAGAATGGGAGATGCAGTGAGAATGATTGAGTGCATGTTTTGTCCGAGACCTCGGACTTTTGAGTGCAAACTGACAAACTGTCCTTCTGCAGGGCAGGGCTGGAGGTGTGTGTGTGGGGGTTAGCATGCAGATGGAACAGCTCCATGGTCAGCAGCCAAACGGCACGGGAACAGAACGCAGAGAGAAGGAAAAATTATTATAATTCTGGCGTGACAAGGGAGATGAGTAATACAGGTCATATGGGTTTTACCGCCAAGGGATTATGAGGGAATGGGCACAGACTGCAGCTATGAGAAGAGGTCTGCTTAATGTTATTACAGTAGGACATGTCATGAAATTAGAGGAGGGACAGGCCATTTTCCTAGACCTAGGTGGGCCACAGGTAATGTGGTTGAAAGTTATAGGCTGATGGTGGTAGTGTTGGTGGGAGGGGGACTGTTGGTGTCTGTGTGTCTGTCTGTCTGTCTGTCTGTGTCCCCCGGGGCTTCCAGACTGATTTAGCAGAAATCAGATCAGACTAAGAAGCTCATATGAGGCGTAATCTGTGTGACATTTACACATATGTGTAATCCCATAATATTTTTTATTAATTCAGAATTAAACTAAATGTGTGACGTTAGATTAAATCACATGTTGCACTCAAAACACCACAAGTATGCCTGCACCATTTTTTGACCCAGATGAAATTTGCTTACACTGTCAGACTTTGGGAGGTTTTTCCTCATTTGCAAAACTGCTATTTTTACAGGCTGAAAAATACTCCCTGTGATGAATAAACTGAACTTGATGTGTAAAGTCAGTGGAGTGCCACTTTAAGCCCTGTGCTTTTTTTCACAAAATGTATTTAAGTCCCCAACAAAGTAATAATACAATTATAGAAACTGCAGGATTTCATCTGAGTGTGCTAATCTCCTTCCTTTTTTTGACCTCCCTCACCTGCTGACATTTATTCATTCATTCGTTCATGAAATTTTCCATCCAAAATTTGTATGAGCCAGTTCCGGTCTCAATTTTGCCAGCCTAACCTGATTGTGATGATCTGTCCAAAGTCAAGCTCATAATTATTGACTTGGGCTATGAAGATGGCTGCCACGGCCTCATAGAGTGCGGTGCCGTCCATATTGATGGTGGCCCCGACAGGCAGCACGAAGCGGATGATGCGTCTGTCGATGTGGTTGTTCTCAAGGAGGCACTTGAAGGTGATAGGCAGAGTGGCAGAGCTGCAGCAGAAAAAGAAAAATGATTACAGATAATGAGTGCAGTGTAATCAGTTGTATGATACCACGAAATGGCTCTTGCAGGAGCTGCGATTATGTGATTACTAGATGTGTTGTCAATCACACAACAAAGACAGAATCTTTTGTTACATTTTTCCAAGTAGCAGTTTTCTCTGTGGGGGGGCCACCACGACAAAGTCATGCTGTAAAACTGCCTCAAATTGGTGTATTCATTTGTCAGTGTATTCATTTACTGGATTGATTTCATTTTGAAAAAATGTGTCACAGCTGTTGATATTAGGACCAAAAAACAAAAGTATGTGACAGAAATGTTTTCCACTTTTGTAATTCTAGTAAACAGACATATAGTTTTTGTTTTGACAGGGAGTAATGCTAGTCTTGGGGTTTATTTACACATACAATAACATATGTGAGGATACTAAACATTTCAATAGTCAAATAAATTCCATAAAACTGTTGCACAAGAGCCCAAGAGCCAGTATGCATGTAAATATGTATACATGGTTGGATAGGCTGTGATAAAAATCAGCAGAAAATCAAAATGATCATTTTATTTTGTTTAGTTTTATTCTCAGTTAACTGTAACAACGCATAATGACACACCACATAGTTACATATTTACAGGAACCTTCACTGCAGCACTGAACAAGACCTCCAAATATTTCTCATATTTCTCAATATTTCTTTGAAGGGGATGTGTCATGAAGGTAAAGACTAACGCTCAATATGCTGATTGTAAACCAGGACTAAACACTCTGACACTCACTAGTAATGCTGTTCACCTCTTTGAACGGCTACAAGGTGTAGTGTTGTTGGACAGCCGTGAGGTGGAATATGAAGTTAACTGGTCACATGCCTCCACTTATCCACTCCATTATCCACTCCATTTACACTAGCAATACAGTAAAAGCATATCTACTCTGACCTTGGCTCTCGCTTAGTTGATTGTTATTTTTAGTGAATCATAAATTGAAGCTTATTATTATTATAATTGCACTCAGTGCACTCAAGTTGTTCTGGTAAACATCATGATGGAAACATTTATATACAAATAATTACATTTTCTGAAAAGCTTTCATTTGTGTGTTCCTTGAGAGACCCTCTAAGAGCCTCATGTGCACCTCATATACAGGTAATAACTATTTTGATCTTAAACAGGGAAATAAACAAATCAATATGTAGTGAACTTGATTAAGTGGGTTTATTTTCCACTACGTTTGGTCCTAAAGAAATTCAGCAAAACAGATTCATAGAGTGCCCACTTTTATAAATGAATCTTCCACTTTTACCTGGAGGAGGTGGCCAAGGAAATGAGCAGAGCCTGCAAAATGCCTCTGATGTAAACAATGGGGCTCTTCTTAGTGATGAAGAAGTACATGGCCGGGAGGATGAATAGACCGTGCAGCACCAAGCCCATTACCACTGTAATGGCGTAAAAACCCAGCTTCTTCCCCATGGCCGAAGGATCATCCATCTCCAAGATCTTACCGGCAACCAGAAACACGATCCCAAAGGGGAAATACCTGTGAAGGAAGGTAGTAGGGAGTAGGGAGAGTGCATGTTCATAAAATGACATTGGCTTTTATTTAAAATAAATAAAATATTTCTCATCATGTTGTCAAGTTTTAACAGTCATGGTGCATTTACTGCTCAACAAGACTTCTACTACAGCCATGCTAATGGTTCTGTGAGGCTGTGCTTTGGCACAGCGGTGCTTTGAGCTAACATGCTAACATGCTCACAGTGACAATACTAACGGGAAGCATTTAGCTAGCAGGTGTAACATTTACCATGTTCACCATCTTAGTTTAGCGCGCTAACATTTGCTTATTAGCATTAATACAAAGTACAGATGAGGCTCGTGACAATAACGTTAGTTTTAAAAAATTTGACCTATTTGCTAAATCAAACGTTAAAGGATCACCAAAGTCATTACATTTATTCCTGAGGGGGACATGAATGTCTGAATCAATTGTCAGGACAATCTTTCCAGCATTTGTTGAGACATTTCAAGTGATCACCAAAGTCATCAAGATACATCGTCTTGGAACCATGAATATCTGAACAGAATTTTCTGCCAATCCATCAGATAGATGTTGAGCTATTTCATTGGGGATCACTTAAAGTCATAAAGATTCATCCTCTCAGCACCATGAATATAAGTACCAAATGAAATGGCAATCTATGCAATAGTTGTGGAGACATTTCACAAAAAAACTAAAAATGTCAATCTCATAGTGGCGCTAGAGGAAAAGTCAATGGATCACCAAGAGGATTCATCCTCTGGGGACCATGAATGTCTTTACTTTCAGTCTGGACTAAAGTGGTGGACCAACTGACTGACCAAGCTAAAAATGAGAAATTCCTGATGCTGTTTCAGCCACAATTGTGATCATTATTAGTATCAGCAAATTTTGCTTACAAATTTTGTTGCTTTATTTTGGTGCTGTTTACTTTCAAGATACAACTCTTACCAGATGACAATGGCAACAATCTTCAAAACTGCTTCATTCAAACTCTGGCAGAAGTTGACCAAAGCACTCCCATTGGGTCCCATTCTGCCCAACATTATTCCTGGATTGAAGAAAAAAAAACACAACATATGTTGCACACATAAATTGATAAATACATCAATCATTCAACAACACTACAATGATACATTCAACAGTGTAAATTGATTAGAATGATGTCAGTTCTTTTTTCTCTGCTTTCCTCGTGAGAGCACAACACATTTTAAAATAAAATATGCAAAAATGTGGGTGTGCCAAGACTTCAATTATGCAATTATACATATTTATGCATGTGCAATTTCCTTGTTACTCTGTCAAGGTGTGTGTGCAGGAGCCATGCCAACCACTTACCCATGGTAGCGGAAAAAATAACGATCCCCAGCACATTCATGCCTTCGCTGGTACCAGGTGACGTTTTCATGATGACGTCAGGTGGCGGCGTGAGATCCAGGGAGAAGTTCTGGACGTCTGTGCCGTTGTCATCCTGGATGCCGTAAATGTAAACCCTGCGCGTGGTTGTCTCATCCAGGAGCTGAGCCACCGTTGGTTTGGGGATGAGCTCGGGGACTCTCTGGGTTCGATACTTGAAACCAAAAAAGAGAACAGGCCCCAACATCAGCACAGTCAACACCAACAGAGATGTTCAAAGCAGCAGATTGTCACATGATAATGACACATGTGTGGACTCATATCAGAGGTGTTAACATTTAAATTATTCAAAAAAGAAGATTCACATTACTGTAGCGAGATATAAATAACACATAACACATAAACTCTGTTTTTATGGTATTTTCTGATAAAGATGATAGCACTTCATAGATAGTACAGACCATAGATTTACTTTCCTATAAGCGAACATATAATTTTAATGTTCATCTAAAACAAAGAATTGTACGGTGAAAGAGAAAATAAGGAAATATTGCTTCCTCAACAGTGAGCATTAAAGGAATAGTTTGACATTTTGGTAAGTACACTTATTTGCTTTCTTGCCTAAAGTTAGATGAGACAATTTATACCACATATCCTTAGGCTAAATATGAAGATACAACCATTTAGCTTAGCTAAGCATAAAGACTGGAAACAAGGGAAAAAAGGATTCTTGTCATTTTTACATGTTTTTGTATGGATTAAACAAACAAGATGTGTTTATTAGTGAGCTTTTAGAGATTTAGTTGCCTTTGGACAGAGCCAGAGTGGCTGTTTCCCCCTGTTTCCATCCTTTGTGCTAAGCTAAGGTAACCGGCTACTGGCTGTAGACAGCGTGTATCAGTCTTCTTCTCATTTAACTCTCAGCAAAAAATTGCATAAGCAAGCCAAAATGTCAAACTATTGCTTTAACATCATTACCAAAATACTGGTGCTGTTCGTTTGGGTTTTTGTCTTTTTGTCTTTTTCTTTTTAGTGTATCTTTGCCTTAAACATTTTTGCTTACCTGTTGAAAAGTAGCTTGAACCAGGTTTGCTGGAAACATGTTGCTGGGGAAGAGAATTTTGAGAAATGTTAAAGTCAGTTCAGTGGATGGCAGATGTGAATATACTGTAAAAATAATAGATAAATAGTCATAGTCACAGAAACACATGCAAGATCACAGTGAATAAGAGAACAACTGACCCACATTCAACAAATGATTTAATGTAAAGACAGATGTTTATTGTATCACTCTTTAAATTGGCTCTGAAACTGAATTATTGATGTCACCATGAAACCACATGGCAGATGCAATATGCTCATGGCCACAAAGTAAAACAATTTGCAAACACTTGCAGGATCTGCATCAGCAAATTAAAATCCCTCTAGCAGGTTTTGTCTCTCTTCATGTACATATCCTTTTGTTATTGGCATCAATTCAATATGTGGAAATCAATGAGGGATGAAAGCTTTTACCTTTATTCTGCTCATTGGCGTTCCTCATGAAAAGAGTAACTGTCCCTAATAGTTTGTACAGCTAGTGGTAATTTTTTTCTGCATTGATCTTGGCTGATGAAAACCTTCACAATCGTCATTATTTCCACACTGAAAGCTGCTCAGACAGTAGGAAGGTGATACACTTAAATAACCCTAAAAAGCCCACTCATATCTCAGCCGAGTAAAAGCATATTCAGTGCTCTGCCTGTCAGAGGGTAACTGCAGTGGGGAGGACAGCAAAGTGGTGAAACCTGAAGATGGAGGTGCAGGTAGAATAGGGAAACATGAGCAAAGTGAGTGGAAAAGGGGGAAATACGTATATCTGGAGTGGAAAATGGCTGCCCAACAACCCTCATAGACAGAGCTGAGATTGAAACTTGTTCAACAGACCAAAGACATGCAAGTTAGCCTAATCAGACTCTATATTGCTCGTAGGTGTGGGTGTGAATGGTGACCTGTCCTGGGTGTACTCCATCTCTTGCCCAGTGTGAGCTGGGATAGGGTTCAGGCCCCTGCGACCTTGCACAGTATGGATAATAGATGAATACATGGATGGATGGGCGGAGGTACAGTATACACTGTAATCACTGTAATTTCATTCTCACATAGTTCAATGGCTCAATTCAGATAATTAAATGGGACCATTGTTCACTCCTACAGAGCATGTACAGCCTTGTAGTGCTGGCAGAGGAGAAGGCCAGCAATATGAAACACCACAAGTGCACATTGATAATTCTGGAATGATAATTTCATAGACAAAAAGGGACTAACTTGAATGTCTCTTATACTACTGTTAGTAGCTAGTGAGCTAGTGGCTCAGGTCCACATATTGAAGTGTCCTTGAGCAAGATACTGAACCCCAGTTGCCTGAGAGGCACATTGTAAAGCTCCTTGGTTTTTAAGCGCTATATAGAAAATAAAGCCCATGAATATTATGAATAATAATGACCTTTATGTATATAGCTTTAAACCAAATTAAAAAGTGTTTTATGTTGGAAATGAAGACCAATATAATAATGCAGTAAAACAACAAGATATATAAAAAAACACTAAAGGTAGTTTAAATAAAAATTTTAAATGGGAATATTATTTTAAGTTTTAGAATAAGGATTGCACAGATTTTTTTAACATTGTCTCAACTTCAGCAAAAAAATTAAGTAATGATTCAAATTAAATATTTTCAAGTTAATTCAACATAATTCCATTAACCTATCTAAAAAATCTTTCTAAGGCAAACCATTAAAAAAAAAAAAAATCACAGTTGGGGAATTTATTTAAACTGATGACTAATTTCTTTATAGATGTGACCACACATAGGAGTGCACTACTGTATTTTCACATTGCCATGCCATGCATTACGTCGCATTCTTTATATAGAATAGAGCATCTGTCAGTCACAACAGCATTGCATTAGCACTGGCTGTAAATCCCAGATCAACACAGAGATCAAATCACAATCAAAATTCAAACAGCACATTTCAGACGCAGAGCAATGAAAAGGCATATTGTATTTTACAGCATTCAGAGTAACTTAAAAGACTTTATGGCAAAGTTTACCGGGACATTATAGTGAGTATTTTGCACGGATTTGACCACTTAGCCATTCAGTAGCCTATCCTGTGTCTAAGACAGAGCAAAGCAGGCTAATGAACCACTCTGACCCCAGTGCCCTAAATAAATCCAAGTATGCACATATTCATATATACTGTGTTCATTATACATACTTATCTCACACACTCACACACACAAACACACACGACTGCAGACAATTGGTTCCATTTGTGAGTGTAGCGATATAGTATGCCTGCATGTTAGATGAAGCCTGTAAAGAAGCTTTGTGAGATAAATCCAAAGCACAGCTGTGCTCTGTAAAACACACACACACACACTGAGATCCAGTGAACGGCAGAGCTTCACCGCTGCCACATGATCACTACATAGTTGGATTTCATGGGCTTGGGCAGTTTATTATTCACTTTTTTTGCATTCTGATTGAAAGCAAGTCATTCAAATACAATTTATTCTTTGTAAGAGTGATCAAAATCAACAGAGGATGAAAAGATAACTAAAACAGATGGTTGGGAGCTTTTATGAAGTTTATTGTGCTTTGCGTTACAGGCCATTGACTTTACCCCACTGACCGACTGTCACACTGACACAGTGGCTGAACCAGGTTCACCTCAAACACACCCACTCCGTCCTTCAGCAGCGCTAATTAGCTTAGCTCTATAACCCACAGGTACACGAGGCTCCAGGCTTTACGCTCTGACCTCAAACATTTCTTCAGTCCTCATGAAACAGCATGCAGACCAAGACATTTACATCTCACAGGTTTTATAAAACGAATGAAGGTGCTGTGCCTTGACACTATAATTAACATGCTGACATAAAATTAGCACATTTCTCTCTCTCACACATCTCCAAGGTTAGAAACAGAAAATGACATTAATTCTCAGTGCTTATAATACATTTTTCCCTTTAGTCTGCTTTCATTAGTGCGGTAGCTGGTATCTGTTACTTCATTTGCTAATTCACAAAATCCAAAGCAAGCACATTAGCCATATTTAAAATTGATTTGTTCAAATTTTTACCGATTTTCCTTTTTTCTTGTTCTTTCTATTAAAACGATCTCTTATGAATTTGCTGAAAATCTAACCAACTTTTAAATGTTTGTGTCTTTAACCTTTTCCATTCTAAGGACCATCCATTGCCCCAAGACCCATGAATATTACCTTGTACTTGATTAAAAAAATGTAGATTAGAAAAATGATAGCACAATAGACATCCAACCTATCTTCCATACACAACAGAGGCTTTATTACAGGACACAGAGAGCACTGGTCCCCAGTCTTTTTGGCGTGTGACCCTTCATAGCCAAGCAATGCTTACTCGTGACACCCGTGCACATCAGCAGTGCAACCAAAGAGGGATGTTCCCTTTTCAGATTGTTCATCATAATAGTTTCTAGAGTCCTGAAGAGGTTAAACTCGCCACCATCTTACAAAAAAAGGCAACAATCTGAAAAAATACACAGAATATCTTATTAGTCATCTTACAATACCCTCGGATTTATCTTGTGGTCCAAACCCCCAGATTGGGAACCACTACCACAGAACATTTAGGTGTTTTTATGTACATCTCAAACACATAAAAGGGACTCAAAGGAATGAGGCCGTCATATATAACAGTGGTTCCCAAACTTTTAAATCCATGGCACCCCTTCATAGTGATTTTTTTTTTCATGGCTGGGTGATTTGAGTGCTTATTGCTTCTGTTTTGGTATATTTGAAAAAGTAATGTATAAATGCAGTTTATTTAAAATGTTGCTTTTAATGTGGTGAAACAGTAAAAAAAATTGAAATGAGTAAATCTCATTGCACCCTTTGCCTATTGTTAAGGCACCCCATGTGCATGTCAGTCTTCTCTGTATGTGTGTGTGTGAAAAGGTGGTGGTGTGACATTGGTCATGCACCTCGTATCTGTGCCATCTATCCTTTCCTTTACGGATGATGGTAGTTTACTCTGAGCTAACTGACGCTGTTCATGTTAATAGGAGATACGTGACAGTCTCTTACCGAATGAGGTCCAGCAGAGCGTCAGCAGAGCTGGTCATTGGCTTCTTGCTGTCCTCAGAGTCCTCCTTCTGAGCAGCTCCACCCGGGTGGATGATGTATACCATGACGATGCCCACTACCACAGCAACAAAGGTGGTCCAGAGGTAGTAGGAGATGGTCATGATGCCCAGGCGGCTGGAGCACTTGGCGTCAAGGGCAGCTAGACCTGACATCAAACTGGAGCATGGAGAGGAAGCGGAGACACACAAAGGCAGAAACAGAAACAAAAAGACAGACAGGGAGGTAGAGGTTAATGTTATAAATCAAGGAGTACGTGGTGAAACCACTGCTGAAGGATTTCAGATGTGGATACTTTAAAAACTGAATGTCAGTGTACCTGCAGAGGCAGACTGAATAAAAATGTTAGCTCATTGGAATGCTGTTGCTAAGTGGCACTAAATTGCACAATTAGGCTGCAGGTTATTGAATATATTACTGAGTTATAGGTTCCCAAGGTTAAATGCAACTTTATACCTCTTCTGTCAATTTAGGAAAAAGTTCTCTTTGTAAATTAATGAAACGATATCAACTGATGCCAACACAACAGTGTCAAAAGAGCTTCATGAGGAAAACAAACCACTGAGATTCTAAAGAGTCAAACTAAAACTGATAATTACAGTGACATATCGGAGAAAATGTTCTGGCAGCCTTATGTTAAATTTTCAACCTAATAACATACTTTATGTGTGTGTTTACGAGCGAGCCTTCCATCAAGGCTTCAATTAAGATCTGATTTTACAGCTTTGACAAGATGACACCACTTAACCAAAGTCAATGAGCCTGTTTTCAAACCAGAGAAGACTTTTACATAAGAAACTGCCTCTGCTGTCTCAGATAAGACAATCTAGGAAAATGACAGAGAGAAGAAAGCATCAAACCAGATACAATTATTACATAAATCTATCTTTGTCTCTCTGTCACTTGCTCCTCTTCTTTTACTTGTGAGTTTAGCCATTCAGAGCTTTCTACTCCTCTCTTTTCTATCACAGAAATCCTGGGGGAGGGGGATAAACAACTGTAATCTTAAACATCATAAAACATTTTCATGTAAATGGGCTGCCTTGAACAGTTCTCCTGTTCAAGATATTCATTTTCACTGCACTGACATGGTGATATTCACTGTAAAATTTTCAAAAAAGAAAAAAAATGATTCAACACTGTTTGCTTCTCAGCTGGTATAGAAAGTGCAGGCAGATGTGATTTGTGGGAAGATGTTGAAATGATGGCACAGCGGGAGGGTGGAGCCAGAGAAAGCAGGGAGAGAGAGAGAGTTGGAGAGATCTTTACTGGGTCTCTTGAGCTGGGGTGACAAGATTTTCTCCCTGTCCAAAATGTAATCTGGTTTGACTTGGCAAGTGTTTGGACGGGGATGCTGAGTCTTTCCGTGCAGTCACCGTCTGTGCTCAACATCATCGTCTCTGAAATGTACGACAGAGTCTCCATCTCCTTTCTGTCACAGTTACATTGGGGATGAGTCTGCTCAATGTTCACGTCTTAAAAAAGTGTGTCATCTATTTTTTAAGCCAGTCTGTAAGTGCTTGCACAGTTTTGAAAGATGCAACAAAGTGGGGGCACAATTGCAAAGGTGTGTGTGTGTGTGTGTGTGCCTGTATGTGAGCGCAGACCATCCATTTAGCCATGACTGAGTATGCTAAATCATCAGAAAGCATTTGATTTTGAAATTGGTTGAAGTCTCAGCAGCAACAGTAATTTTCTGCCTGTACAGACTGCAACACTTCCCCTATAAAAACATAATCACAGGCTTAAATGTTTGCATTATGCTGCAGCCACATAATATTTATAGCTCTGCTACCTGACTGAAGTGCCATTACTATAAAATGAGCTGGAATGAAATCAAGGCACTTTTCCAGCTAAAAAGTATAGATGAGGGCTGCTGTCCAAAACAGTCACAGATTCATATTCCCAGGTCATCCAAGCAAATTCTGAACTGGGAAAGAGAATTTCTGTTGAGATCCCCTTGAAAAGTGAATTTAACTATTTATATGTAACTCTTTGAATGTAACTATTGCTGAAATGTAGCCACAAGTGTCAGTTACAGGAAAAGGCTAAAACATAGTGTAACAGTAGCATAAGTAGAGAAAAAGCCATAAAGTCAGTGAACTGACTCTTTGATGGCATGTGATCTCAGCGACACAGCAATATTAAGCCAGTCATCAGTCACCATAAGCTACTGGTCATACCCAAGCAGCAACCTCCGGGGCAAAACAAAAGGAAGCTAACCCGGAAGTGCCAAAAACTGCAGTTCATCGAATAGCCACTTGAGGCTGGCTCCAAAAGCGAGTCAATCCCCATAGAGCCACATGTTAAAATGCCCAACTTTACAGCAGAAATAAACATGTTTACAGCCTGGTACAAAAAACGGTTTTGATCTGTATAGCTATTTTTGCCCTTCATGACAACTGTGTGTGTGTGTGTGGGGGGCCCGCCCACTTTGAGCTTACAACGGCTCTTCAGAAATCTAAGGGTGACTTCACGGACACTACGTCCATGTTTTATACATTCTATGGTCATACCAGACCAAATAATGCTGAAGCAGCAGAACCCCTGAGTGCATTGAGCTGAACAATGGTATGTTTGTGGATTATTAATTCAACTTTTAATTTGTAAGAAGAAGAGTGTGTTATTTCTTCTTTCAAAAGTATCATAGTCTCACTTTAAAGGACAGTTTGACATTTTGTGAAATATGCTAACAGTTTTTGCTTTCTTTCTCGAGAGTTGGATGAGAAGATTGTTACCACTCTCATGTCCGTACGCTAAATATGAAGCTTGCAGTTTTTACACTTTTTGAATTAAACAAACTGAGCTTCAGGGTGCCCCAGTACCTCCCATGGTCAAGCGTGTACCATTAAGGCTGAATCCTTACTGCAGCGGCTCAGGTTTGGTTCCAACCCTGCCTGATAAAATTATGTTAGAAAATATTCTTTTTAACCAACTAGCCTTTTATATTCATCAAATTAAATATCAAGCTAGATCAAATGTTCACTGTCATGTAACCGTGGCTTTAAAAAGAAATGTATTTATGCAACCTGAATTCATATCTATTCTATTCTATCATAAGTGTTACAGCTACTACTACTACTTCTCCCACTCATAGAAAATAAGGTGAAGGCCCATGCTGGTAGTTAACTAACCTGCTGAGTCTCCTGCTGAAGAGTCATGGCTTTTCTTAATGAAAATATTTCTGTTGCTGTTAATTTTAGTTCCGTCATTGTACATTGACCACTCCCATGAATGACCACAAGGTATGATTGTCATATGAATCACTTAGATTGAATGTATCAGTGTGCATAAATGGAACTACTATAGAGCCAATATGTATGAAACCAAAGTAAGTGTGCTTGATTGGCCTGGATGTGATCACCAACCATCAGAAGAAATCAGAACAGGTAGAAAGTCAAGCTAAGGTGGATTAACAGTACCACAAAACATCTTTCTATTGGGAAATGGCAGACAAAATTGACAGAATTGTGCTGCATTGCATGTCTAGATGTTTGGTGCAGAGATTTTTAATTTTTTTTTTTTAAACCAGAAACTACAGCCAGGAGATCAAAAAGGGGAAAACATTACACTAGCTATTCCAGGGATTTACCTCATGACCAACACCCCCCCCCCTACTCTGTACATTTAAGTCTGATAATAATATGATATATATATATATATATATATATATATATATATATATATATATATATATATATATATATATATATATATATATATATATAATTTTGGTGGAATCTATCCACAAGTCCTGTCTTATCTTGAGTTTTTGATACTACTGTCTTGTGATAAACTGATAAAAACATCAAAAAATTAATTATAATATGAAAGATCTTTCTTATTTAACTGACAATTTATCTATTAAACTGACAAAGTTTTCTTTTATCACAGGCTAAATTATTTAAATCAGTTGCCTATTCATCAGCAGATTATTTAGAAGTTCAAAATTTAATTTGTGTTACCTCTATTTTGGGTAGATAAGCACTTTAATGTAATTTTTAATGTGTTCTGTATTTTATTCCCCTGTCTGGGATAAATTAAGTTGAAGGTTATTAAAATTATGAATAATGTTTTGTTTTGAATCACACCCACAGACTGTCCTCATGAATTGACAACCAGGCAGGGAAGATAATATACTGAAACAAAGTGTAAATGGTAAATGGACTGTACTTGTATAGCGCCTTTCTAGTCCTCCGACTACTCAAAGCACTTCACACACTACATATCGCATTCATCCCATTCACACACTGATGACAGGTGCCAACTGCTCATCAGTTCAAAGAAACTAACTAATCATTCACACACTGAAAGCACAGTCCTCAGGAGCAATTTGGGGTTCAGTGTCTTGCCCAAGGACACTTTGATACGTGGGCTGGGGGAAGCTGTGATCGAATCGCTGACCTTCCGATTGGTGGACGACCCATTCTACCACTAAGCCACAGCCGTCCAAAGTGTCATTCCCTCACACCTCCTGCCAGATATTTCCAGACATATTTTCACTAATGTCTAATATGATGTGGATAGGTTTGTGCATAAATGCCATGTAAATAGTGAAATGCTATACACCGTAAATGTACAATGTAGCCAGTAGTACACAAACATTTTGGTTTGTGATTCCATAAACCTGAAATAACTGATTTTTTGGACACTTGGGGGCAGCGGAAACACAACATGACATAATATCACCTTTTTGGAAAATTGTCTATTTATACATCCAACAGTTATTTTAGTAAAAAAAAATGTATTTATTTGGAGTCTCTTTAGCTGTTAAATGCTCCACCATGTTCAATAGGCAGTTGCTAACTTTGTCTTTCTGCTGTTTGGTGCTGGGCAGGTAGAGTACAGCAGGTTTTTAGAGCTTTTTGTCTGAAAACAGTGGCCTGCTGCGGACAAAAATGACGCTATGAGCGTAGTGTGATTGAACCAAAACTGTAAAGCTTCAGACTGGAGATCAAAACAATGAGCTGAAAGACACTAAAACACTCCATAGAGCTGAGAGGAACTGCAGAGTTGGGTGATAAATCTCTGTGGGCACGTCACTATGAGCAACCCCCAAAGTCATGTAATCCATTATAAATAAAAAACAAAACAAACAAAAAAAAACTATTATGGCAGCTTTAAAATTAAGCATTGTCTACTTGTGACCCCTCATCACAGGTTAAGGCCTGTGAAAGAAATTAAAACTGAAATAGGAGTCACAAATAATAGTATCTTTCCTATCCCTTTAATTATCTTGGGATCCCTTAGATTTTTCTTATGACCCCTGGTGCGTCCCGACCCCCAGGTTGGAAACCAGTGGTATATACTGTGTGTAGGTGGAAGATCTAAACAAGGCTGTCACCTGGGATGTATTGGACATACATGAAGCAAATGAATGGGGGTTAGTGGAATAGAAATGGCTTTTAAATTGATGCCACAGAAACAGGAAGATAGACAACATAACATTGCACTGAATTAAAAATGAAATTAAGAATACACCTATGCACTTTTTTCTTGTTTTCTTGGTGAGCAACGTAAAACCTTTTGAGCTCAGAGGAACAAATCATTTAAGTGCACTTGAGCTGTTGCTTCTCTGCTTCTTATTGACAGGAAATTGAATAACTCGACCCTTGAGTATCTACACTGAGAACTCCTTCATCTCTGATATCTGAGTCAAGGTGGGATTACAGTGCGTTGCCTGCCAGCTGCCTCGATCGTGAGGTCTCGAGCACACGTACAGCAGATCTGCCACAAGATTTCTGGACCATATGGGGCTTACAGTCCTCCCTGCTGCATCTTCGTTGACCAAGAGCATTACAGTAATCCTTTGTCCACATGAAAAAAAGAAGGCAGAGGCTCCTTGGAGAAATGTTATCCATGACATCCATGACATGTGGTAGTGACACTGTGGCCTTTATTAAAGCAGCTCAGATCATTATAGGCCTCTCTAGATGTCACACAAACAACAGCTTCAGCATACAATAGGTGTGGAAAAGAGAGTTTCAAAGAAGAAGCTCACAACAGCTCTGACAACTAATGGTGACTACTAATGGCTAAATATGCCAGAAATATATATCAGAAATCCAGGACATTTCCATGAACTTGCCACCACATGGAATGAATAATAAATGAAATATATTGACTCAGTAATAATGGGTCCTTCCTTTTTGCCTTCAAGGCTTTTTCAAATCAATCTCTTGCCAGTCCATGAATTAAAACAGTCTATAGAAGCTCTTTTCACCGTTGCTTAGTGAAAAATACTGAGCACAAAACAGACCTCATGATCTAAGGAATTAATAAACAATAGATTTAATGAATTAATGATTGCTTGATTGTTGAGTTTTATGCTCTTAGTTTGGATTACTGTAGTTTTATGGCCATCAGGGGAAATCCTCACTGCCCTGCTTTACACCGCTGTGTGTTTATCTGTCTCTCTGTATGCTGTGATTAAAAAAACCCCAATTCTCTCTAAACCTCTTGTTCATCTAACTCCGCTGCTTGACCTGCTGAGCTGACCAACATCATTGAGATTCTGCTTCCTGGGAAGGGCAGAAAAAACAATAACTATATATTAATATTATATACCCAGCGGTCAATAAAAGAACTTGTGAAATTAAAAACTACCAGCATGACACAACACACTGCATGTTTCTATATAATGAAGGTAGTAAAAACCCCAACTCCTTTTCATGCTGCTGAGTACTACAGATCCTAGTTACACTTTTAGATTAGTTTACCTTAATATATATTTGTCAGGGACCATACAGCACTGTAAAAGTGGCCCTTTGTGAAATATTTGGTTCTATTGGCTTGGTGACATAGTGATGGAATTTTGTTATACACCATTTTGTTCAATAAAAAGTTACTAAAGAGGGAAAATATAACTCTCAGAGCTAGCTCATTAGCTTAGCTTGGTCACTAATGGGACAATAAGTTCACACAGTTTATTTAAAATATGTATTTGTACCATCGACTAGTCATAACTGTCTGCCAACCATGTCTCTTTTGTGGAGCAGTTTATACTCCGACAGAAGAAGGTTAAATAAAAGTGAATGATGCAACACAGATAGTAAGCTACAGCATATAGCTTCCACCACTTTGGGCTCTTCCTTCCCTAAAAGGTCAGTACTGTCAAGGCAGCTTGAAATGGTCAATGCAGGTCAAAGTTCACCCAAATTGAACTAAAATGTGCATGGATTTATTCTCCCCTGATTGCAAATCCAATAATCACAGCAATTCTATTGAAATGATAAAATTGGCTGCAAGTCTTCACCGTTTTAACTGCTTCTGTGACCAGGCACATTTACTCACAACACAAGACAAAACACACTTCAGCAACATGATGGCCAAGAAACTGAGATTTAAATGAATATGTTTGATGAGTTGGAGACATTTATTAGTTGTTACGCCTTCCTTTTAACAAGATCTTACTTTGAAATGTTATGCTCTTCAACGTTGTATACACTAATGAGTATTGCAGTTCATTAATGTGGTCTGACTGCCACTAGTTGATTCAACATTGTTCCTTTATGGCACCATAGAGGGAGTACTTGATGAAATATCTTAAAATAATTTTAAATGAACTCAGGCAGTCCCGCAGTGCAACCAGCAAAACAAATTAGGCTGCATTGAGAAGACGCACACATCATAACCTGCACCACTGTGACATTTCCACAGCCTGACAACGAACCATCACAATGTGACTTGATGAGCACATGGCATGTGCCCACACTCACTGTGTCACCCTAACATCCAGGGAAAAGGGTACAAGCACTTACATTTGAAGCTATAATCAGAGTCATTTACACTCTATTCACTTGTACATTAGTGCTGTCTCAAGAAAATTACACTAGCTCATTTCATCATCATCATCATCATAGTCAGAGAAATATTCACAAGGAATTATGTGGCTATCAATTCTAATCAAGCGATCTACCACCCTCCTGAAATTCGGCAGTGACAGGGAAAATCTCACTGTGAAGGGCAAATGTCAATCCACACAAAAAACATGATTAAAACATCGACTTCCACACGTGTTATTTTAATCATCAATCAAAAAATCAGAACAGGGTGCCCAATTAAAATGAACTCATACATTCACCGTCATTTTCTGAGAAGAAAACACATGGTAGCTTTGCATTTAAACAAAACATGCTTCAAGGCTATATGTGATTCATATTTCTCAAAACCTTGTAAACAACCTGCAGGACACACTCATCTTCCATGCCAATTATTTCTTCTTCACTGTGTGTAACTGAGCATTCAACTTAAAGCTGCATATGGAGAGACTGAGTACAAACTAAGGGTAAAATACAGACAAATACAGAGTGAAATACAACTCTGGAAATAGGCACTCGCATCTCAGCACCGTTTGCCATTGTAACTAAGGAAGACACATTTACACCTTGCTGCAAGATTTCACACAAAGGCAGACATCAGCACACTGAATACAGTTTGGATCAGCCATATGTTTGTGCGAATGCTGCATATCATTAAACTGCTCTTCACCTTTAGACCTTCACCTTAAGATCTCAGACAAAGCAGTGGTGAAGAAGAGCTTCCAAGGGCTTTATCAAAATGTTAATGCTCTCACTAGAAACCCCAATAAAAAAAAAGAATAAACATTTTTTCTCCCCAAAATCTAGTTCTATTTAATTCTTCATGTTAATTACAATCCCAAAACCAAAGAAACATGGAACATAACGAGGCAGTAAGTGGAGTGGCCATTGATTCTGAATGACGCGTTCTTGGGATAATCTGGTTTCCGCTTTGGCTGGTGCGCAGATGGCGCTGAGAGAGAAAAAAATGGGGACAGGCAGGCTATAGGGCTGGGGCGGATATTCACCCCTAGATAAGCCCTACTGTACCATGCACCGTGTCAACAAGCCGATCTGTGCATCCCAATCTAGATACACTGTGCCATCATCAGCGAGCATGGCAGAAGACTGGTCAATAATTGTTACTGTTTGCATCTGTGGCTGGATTCATGTGAATGTCTGTAGAGGGTTGCAAAGATATTGGCCTACAGATATACCGCAAATCATCTCAGAGTAGATGGGAGTGGATGGATAGTGATTAGTCTAAACACAACAGCTGTGAGGTAACAAGCAGTGCCTTCCACCTTAATTATCCATTATTGCCTCCATCGAGTCACAGGCAGGCACCAGGAACATTGTGTGTGTTTCCGACTCAACGGGAGCTTCAGCAGCCTGAGCCCATGCTCAGCATTTTGAATGTTTGCCCTGATTGCTTTTACGCTGCCGTGTGCTGAAGTGGTGTTTTGCCTGCCTGCACTGTTTCAGATTAGTTGTAATTAACATCTCTTGCCCTCACATGTCTCACGTTTGGCAGGAAACCTGCACTGAAGTGATCTCCTGCTCTGAATCTGTGAAACTGGGGGAGTGGATCATGAGCATGCATAAACGCACAAACACATACTCTTACTGCCCTTTGCCTTGTGTTTATAGATAACATGACATAGATAAACACAGAAAGAGAAATATACAAGAGACAGACACAGAAGCACAGAGAGATAGAAACAGAGAGACAGACAGACAGAAAGAGACAGAGTGAGGATTAACTTCTCATCCAGTCTTTGCTGTTGCATAGATTGTAAGTAGCTTATTGCACAAAGCACCCTGCATGTAACCGGTGCGTTTGCATGATTTGTTTTGGGAGGTTTTTTGTGTGTTGGACATCACTGACCTCATGCAGGCAACTAAGAGCTTTGGGCCTAAAATAGTCAAACTGGAGAATCTGGCAGGCTGCACGCTTCCAAGAATGCATCCAACGCTATAAAAGGGCAACAGGTTTACTTCCATATAAACATGACTCTTTAATCTTTGATGTTGAAAAAGGTAACTGAGTGCAATAAAAATCTCATCTAGGTTGCTTTTCATCTACATGCAAACTCCACACAGAAAGGCCCCAGCCGGCCAGCAGGTTCGTTATAATTTCCCCCAGACTGTTTTATGTAGGTTACTTCTATCTGTAACAAACTCCCCAAAAAACTTGAGGTCTGCTTCAACTCTTGGTTGAAACTTCCTTCATATCTCACCCTGCACTGTAACTGCATTGTAAATCCTTTTGTCCTGTTTACTCCGTTTCATGCAGGTTTAGCTCATTTGTATTCACCTAATTTTCGAATACAGAAGTAGACAGTTGGTCGAGCTTCTGGTTTTGTGCCGCACTTCCGTTTGATTGATTCCCTGAGCTAACTAACGTTGGCTCAACTGGCTTATTTAACGATGTCATGGGAGCACTTCCAATAATCAATAAAAAATCAAAATGGCAGGTTGGTGCCACAACCTCAAACTATTAACGAGTGGGAGGATGACATGAAGAAATGGCCTCATATAACATATGAGAGAGAGCGAGCGCCCTGTATCATACTGGTAGCCTACATTAGAAAGGATGAAAGCCTAAGGTTACCGTAGTTATTTCAAACTTTATTTGCAAATAGAGAAAGGTGCGGGCACTTTTATTTTTTAGCCAGCAAAGTAAAGGATAACAAGCATACCCAACAACAAGGTGTAGGAAGAAGAGAAAATATCGTTTGTTAGTTAAAGTGCGGTCTCAGTTTGACGAACAAAGTTAGCAGGCAAGTGAGCAATGGACTTCACATGACAACATTCACAACCCATTTTGATTATTTTGATCGGTGGACCCTTACGGACTAAAGGAATATAAATAATCGAGGAATGGACACATAATCGAACTTTCTGACCGCTTCAAAGGTAACGTTAGGGAGTCACCATTTATTTTAGTCTCTCTTGTTTATCATGCTGGTAAATCTGAATGAATTATACTTTGGTGCTCATGGTTTCTGTAAAATGAACTGAACGATTGAATTGTGAAGAATCTAACCGATCTATCAATGTGTAATGTTAGCATGTCCATATTGAAAAGTTTAAACATTTATGCTTGTATCAGCTCAAGCGGGCGACCCGGTGGGCTTTAAGAGGTTTTATACAGCCAAAGGACTTCTATAAAAACCAGACCCAGTGTCTAATTGAGACCTGCGTTATTTGACAAAATGTGTAGCCACACACGACCAGTAAAATGACTGGGGCTCAGCTTTTAATTAAATTTGTTTTACAGTACTAACAAGAGTTAGCATTAGCTAGCGTAGCCATTCAAACTGCGGCTGCTAATCTCTTGACAAGAAGTCGCCTTGGAGTTTTCAATGGGACTTCAGTAAGTTAGCCTAGCCACTTCTCTGGTATCAGGTGGTTGAAAACACTCCTGCTCCAAGTAAACTTTTTGTTTGTACCAGTTAATATGGCAATGCTTAACTGCACAAAACATTCCGGTTTTCCTCAAAGCCATAGTGGTCTAAAAGAGTTGTTGTGTTAGCTAGCCAATGACCAGAAGTCTTACACAAAAAACGTCAACTGGCTGTGTCCCTATTTCTGTTGAAATTCTGTTTTATTTTACTCTTTTTATATCCTATTTGTAATTGTCTTTTTATATTGCCTTGTGTTTCCTTTTTAGGTATTATAAAAAGCACTTTGAATTGCCTTGTTGAAAGGTTCTTTACAAATACATTTGCCTTGTATTGCCTTGTCTTCCTTTAAACAGTCATTTCCTACATTTTCCAGCACATCTTTCCAATAAGACAAGCCTGTACTTGTGGCTCTAAGTCAAAGGTGGATTAATATTTGTATAGCCATTTGAAGGTTTTTTAATTCATGAATATTTGGGGTATGTCTATGAACAAAGCTGCACCCGTGACTCAAAGCAAAACATGTATTGTGATGTTTACTATATTTTGCACAGTAGACCAACAAACAGGTGGTCACTTAGGACAGCTGACTGGCATGGGGGTCAGTCTTAAGTTAAAACGCAAACTGAAAGAAGGTAATTCAAAGCAAAAGATGCATGACGCAGATGCAGCCATGACAAACAACTAAATTACCCACAGGTGTGAGATACATTGCTTTTTTAAAATTTGTATTTTTTACAAACATTGTGTCTCTGAGGCAGTAAAAAAGTACTTGCAACTCAGGAGTACGTAAACTAATCACAGACATAAATTAGCACATATTTGTATAAGAATGAATTTTCTCTTTAATTTCAGTAAATGTCTTACTATGGACTCTGATTTCTCAAATGGCTATACTCTGCTATACAGTGTAGTACAACGCATTTCCATATGTAAGGACACACATTCCTAATCAGTTCTTTTTCAAGCCACTTCAAAGTAAATTCAAACACCTCATTCTGATTCAGCCTCAGTGTTCTCAGAAGAAATAGCTCCCAGACTGATCAAATTTCATGTTTCATCTATTCCAAAGAAGAGGTGAAGCATGTGGTGTCAGCGGCCCTGATTTCTCAGATGATACATTTTCAAAGTAATATTAACCACTGCCAGAGGTAACAGTGTGTTGTATCCAAAATGATTCTGCAGCATATGGTAGCCTCGTTGTATGTGCATGTAGCTGGAGGAGAGTGACTGCAGTGACAATGATACTCGCCCAGTGAGTTTAATTTGGTTCAATTCATTTGCGCTTAGACAATGTAATTCAACAGAACTACAGGACATCAATGCAACAGGTGATACTGATAAGAATATCAAAGCAAAAATAATGTTTTTGTGTTTTATGTTGCTTTCTTAAAACCTGACTTTTTTGTCAGGCACTGAAAATCAACATCCACCCAAATAATCAAGCATCTCTTACAATACATCAAGTTTGGTATTTGGCACACACACAAGATGCAAGTGATTGTGCATGTTTATGAGTGAGTGTGTGTGGAGCTGTGTTGCTCTTACCTGGATACGACGAGGGGCAAGATTAACATTTTCAACATCCTCATTAGCAGTTCTCCGGGAAACTGGAAGTACTTCACCTCCTGCAAGTGGCAGAGAAAAACACACTGTTTATACAAAGTTTTACAATACAAGCTAAATATATTATGCAAGCAATTTACTCACTATGGTGGCCTGCATTATTACTGTTTGCATTAGTGACATCTGTAGTGGTATGTGCTAATTGCTGTGGAGTTTTTTCACTGCACTAACCAGACATCAGATTGTCAACCAATAACCGCGTCACCATATTATTTAACATAATTAGACACCATTATTAGTGTTGGACTGTCTGACATAGTGTTGCCACTTGTTCAAGACCTATTTGCATGATTGGATTTCTTTATTGGAAACCATTCTCAAAAACAGTTCATGCATGGCATGGAGTTCCACAGGGATCAAGACTTGGTACTCATGTATTTATTTATATTTTGGTACTCATGGGACTTGGTACTCATGTATTTAGACATATACTGTATTATTAAACATTTAATATAATTATGTTCATGATGCAGGACTGGATGACCCTCATCCCATTAATTCAGTTACTAAATGTTCTGAGGACATAAACTAGTCATAGTCCTACAAGGTTTTTCTGTTTACAAAAGAATGAGTTGATGATATTGATGCTAATAAGAAGAGGCAAAAAAAAAAATGGCGGTTGCTTCATAAATACCATACAAGAGAGGTATCAATACTCTCATCTAACTCTCGAATACGCATATTTCCCAAAATTTCAAATATTATATAAGTACTGATGACATTTCAAGAAGAGTCCTGGTGTCATTCTTTGTGCTGACCTCAATTTTCATGTCAACAATATAGAAAGATTTTTATCACCTAAACAATATTGCAAAAATAACATGCTTCTATTAAAACCAGACCTCTTCCTACTTTTGTAACTTGTAAAAAAGAAACCTTAATGCACTTTTAAAAGAGGCTGTTGCAGCTCTGAAAGCTGTGGCTAAAGTTTTGACAGGAACTAAGAAAGAAAACACACTGTGCAGTGGCTTTTAGTATACAATAGATTTTTAAATTATTATAATTCAATGTTTCAAACTGCCTTTAGTTTTTATGCTCTTTGTTACTTAAATAGTCTCCCAGAGGACAGAACTCATTTCATTTTACAGAAGACAGTGACAGAATTTCAGTCTCAGTATTATTGGATCTCAGTCAACCACAACATATTACTAGACCAACTGTAAAACTGTGTGCGACACAGTGCACAGTATTAAACTGGTTTGAATCCTACTTAAAGGACAGGGACTACTTTGTGTCTATAGGTAATTACATTGAGTTCCCCAAGGCTCCATTCCGGGGCCTCTTCTGTTTAACATCTACATACTACCACTGGCTCAGACTATGGAAAACAACAAAATATGTTACCATAATTATGCAGATGACACACTAATTTACATAACAATGTCACCAGGGCACTATGGTCCAATTCAAGCGCTGAGTAAGTGTATTGAACAAATCAATAATTGGATGTGCCAGAATTTTCTTCAATTAAACAAAGATAAAACTGAAGTAAATGTTTTTGGAGCCAAGGAGGAATGATAAAAAGTGAGCGCTCAGCTTCAATCAGTAATGTTAAAAACCACAAACCAAGCCAGAAATCTTGGCTGTCATGGACTCAGACCTGAATTTCAACAGCCACATTAAAACAATTACAAAGTCAGCCTACTACCACCTTAAGAATATATCTAGAATTAAAGGACTTATGTCTCAGCAGGATTTGGAAAAACTTGTCCATACATTTATCTTCAGTACTCGACAACTGAAACGGTGTCTTTACAGGTCTCTCTAAAAAAAAATCGATCGGTCAGAACGCTGCTGCTCGCATCCTCACTAAGACCAAGAAAGTGGATCACAGCACTCCTGAGGACTTCTGAGGTCTTTACACTGGCTTCCTGTCTGTCAAATAATTTATTTCAAAATACTACTGTTGGTCTATAAAGCACTGAATGGTTTATGGCCAAAGTACATTTCTGATCTTCTGCTACGTTATGAACCATCCAGACCTCTCAGGTCGTCTGGGACAGGTCTGCTTTCAGTCTCCAGATTCAGAACTAAACATGGAGAAGCAGCATTCAGTTTTTATGCACCACATATCTGGAACAAACTCCCAGAAAACTGCAGGTATGCTGCAACTCTGTTTTTTATTAATTCGAATAATGATTAATTTCTTACACTTCACTGTAACTTTTACTCTCCTGTTTTTATCTTGTTTTTATTTTCTATTTAACTCTTTTTAAGTGTTTTTTTAAATGTCTTTTTATATTGCCCTATGTTGCTTTTATGTTTTATGTAAAGCACTTTGAATTGCCTTGTTGTTGAAATGTGCTATACATATAAACTTTCCTTGTCTTGCCTTAAACTTTTCTTTTTCCAGTTTCCTGTCAACAATGCCTTTTAGTAACTGAACAAATGTGTGCTTTTTGTGTGTCTGTGTGAGTGGTTGGTCTCATTAGCAAGACGTTTTTAGTTATAGCCTGTTCAAATTATGCTGATGGACTTTAAACTAAAGCCAATGGAAATAAAAACATTCCAATGAAAAAAATTACCAGACACACATTTAGTAATGCCAAAACAAAGTGTCTGAAAGACTGAAACTCTACAGCCATGCTAGCGGCTATGTGAGGCTTTACTTAGGCACACAGCTTTGAGCTGAAAGCTAATGTCAGCATGCTAACATGCTCACAATCATGTTTAGCAGGTATTGTCGACCATGTTGACCATCTTAGTTTAGTGTGTTAGCATGCTAACATTTGCTAATTAACAACAAAATTTTATGGCAATCTATCCAATATTTGTTGAAAATGTTCAGTCTAGACTGAAGTGGTGGACCGACCGACTGACCCACTGACATTACCATCCTTAGAAGCGTATTGCTAAAAAAGATTGAAACAATGGGAAATTGAATAATATCCTGTTGCAAATTGTTTGTGATAGTTGGTCCGATGGTTGCTAAAGAGAGTAGTCCTGTGTTTTCTCTTTAAGTAATTCTTCAACAGTGTTAGAAATGAAGGTTTAAGGGCAGGGTAAGCCCAAATACTTCAGTTGATTGGCTTATAAGACTTCTTCAGTTATATCAGTCCTCTACCTGTGTTTGATCAGAAGTTGGAAGGTGGGATTTTGTTTGTCATACTGAAAAAACATAATAAAACATAATAAGTCAGAGTTAGTACAGATGTCATGAGATTTGGTATGTTGCATGTGTACAATTCCATTTTGTAAGTTATTTCCCCTAGGTCTTATAGATAAAATGTGGTTAACAGGTGAGGGACAGAAACACTATACCGTTGGCTAGGGATAAATATCGTGGGAGCAGAAGGAAGCCTTCAGACTTCAGGTTTGGCACTACACTAAGTTTCACCTTGTACTGCTGATACCATTGTCTCCTTGGCCAAGCCTCGTTAAACATTACTGTGTAAGATATCCAGAATCTCCTGAAGTCTTCTTCACCAGAGTTGACCAGCTCACAACAATTTTCCATCACAACAAAGGGAACCAAAACAAACGGTTTTGCACTATTAAAGGCTGCAAATCAATCAGCGTACGCCAGTCTCTGTTCCTTTGGACGTTTGCTGAGCACCTGATTCAGCTGTATATTGCTTGGAGATGCACGGTGAACTCTGCTTCAAGGTAACCAAAACAAACAGGAGTGTTTTTCACACCGTGTTAGCATGTTTGACTTCTCACCTCCAAACATTAATAAACACAGTGCTATGCTGCATTATGCTGCTGTCTTTTGCTTAAAGATTGGGTATGCGATTCCAATCTAATACACGTCTTTTTGTCAAATTCAGTGAATATCTCCTCACGGTCTGCTAGCTGTCTATTCAGTGTGAAAAAAACTCTGGTGTTTGTACACAGCCCCTGGCACTGTTATTGGGAAATAAACAAAGTGGCTTGGACCGAGCCACACAACATTATTCGAGCCATTCCAGCCATGATTTGTGTGTCAGGTAACGTTAAATGACTTGCCCACGGGCATTCAGTTTACTTAAGATAAGCTGTTGTTGTGATGTTAGCTATAGTAGCAGGAGAGTTGTGAGTATCGCTGTCTGGAGCTGCTGTGCTGGCTCTGGGAAATGTCTCGTCCTCTCTGGCTGTTAGCTTCACAGCAGCAACTGTAGTGACAGTTTATTAACCCATAACCTAGATTATTCAGTCCTGCAGATTATTCAACTGCATTTACTTAACTCTTCACAAAAGAAGCCATGCTATAAGATGCACAGCTTCATTTATGTGTTTTATTAGAAACTGTGAATAGAATTCTCCAAAATAAAGACGTATTCATTGTATTGAATGACATCTGTGAGGTCTCACTGCCACAGAAGCTGCTGTGTGGAGTTTCACGGTCTCTGAAGGTTGTATGATTTTGTCATATTTAATCATGTGTCAGTCCTGTGTCCTTTTTCATTAGTGACACATGACCACTCAGGTAGTGCGATACCAGAGGTGTCAGTTATGTGTATTGACATACATTCTTTATGTTACTGTCCACCGTTTTTCAAAGCCAACAAATGACTTTTTGGATTAATTTCCTATCTTGTAGACAGCCATTGGTTTCAGTTTATGTACGGCATGGCAAACAGCTTGCAGAAACTTCCTTGAGTTTGGTAATCAGTCATGGTAAACATGAGTTTCTTTTATGGTTAATTTATATCAAAAGTTATGTTACTATTGTAATGCAGTTGTGATCAGGAAGTGTTTTAAGTACTTATGTGAAAATCAATCATCTGATTTTGCAATATATCAAATCACCAAAATGGTGATTTGGTGAACATAGTGGAGCATTTAGCAGTTAAAGATAGACCAGATAGGTGGAGACCAAAACAGAGCTAAAAGGAGAGTGAATATTAGATGTTGTCTGGTGGCCAAAAACACAACAAATCCTAATGAATGTTGATGTAACTCTGTGTCTGCTGGCTGTATAAATAGGTAACTTTTTGCTAACACGTTCACCCCTTAAAGGTGATAATATGTCAAGGCCAACAAACAAAAAAACAAGTGGCCAAAAAAAATTTATGCAATTAATGCATGCATAATATTATATCGTGATGACATGAGGGGGGAAGCCAGTAGAAAAACAAAACAAAGGTGAAGAGTTGGAACTGAAAAAAATAAATTTAAGTACAGCACATCTGTGCAGTGAGATGATGGAGCAATAAAAGCTTTTTGATTCTGTTTCTGAGTGAGAGAGCTTTTAGGCCAAATAGCTGAGCGAGTGTGTGTGTGTGTGTGTGTGTGTGTGAGTGTGGAGTGGGGGTGGTGGTACATTTGTATGTTTTGTGTTGTTGTGTATCAATCTGTGAACATAGTATTCAGAGTGTACACATGAATGTGTATGTGTGTGTGTGTGTGTACAGTATATTGTCTGTGTGCAGGAAGGACAAACTGTCACCGAGTCTTGGTGTCTGCTAACAGTGGAACAAACACACTTGCTGTTTCTGCTAGATGTTTGGTGCACTCATAGGCACACACAAATACACACAGACACACATGCACACACACATAAATCCATGAGGTGACATAGGTACATGTCATTTGTGCTCAAATAGACACATACAAATGCATGAAGTTTGTCTTTACATGCGTGCATCCAGGATTTTATTAAATCCCTGTCCGTCTGAGTAATGTTTGAGACAATGATTGTGTTATGATCAATACATGCTAAGATCATTTTATGAACTGCAGCTGGGCAGCAGAGTCAAGCCAATACTTTCACTTGTTTAGTAGAAAAAATACTTTGAGCTGCAGGTGGAGACACTAGTCATGTAAGAAACAATCCACCCTTAAATAATCTTGCAATGTTAAATATTGTCAGTGCATGAGGTAGAGACGTTTTTGTGAATATGTGCTGTAATTTACTTTTTTACATTTCTGTTTGACATGGTTTTTCATTAAAATTGCCATTTAAATACCATTGCTTTTAATTAAACCTTTAATCTACACCATAAATTTTGTTCTTTAACTTTTTATGCTGTTTCATTTTCTTAACTTTGTGCTGTTTTTTCATTTGGTCTGCCATATTACTCATTTTAATGTACAGAATGTCATTTATTCTTTGGTATCAATGACTAATGTAAAGGATGTTGAATTACCTATGTATGAAATGTTTGCTATACAAGTAAACTTTCCTCGGCTTTTATGGTGTAAACACATCATTTATGTCATCACCTTTTCTATTGAGACTGGCCACAAAAGGATGAAGATTTTTTGATGAGCCTGAACTGAAAGCCAGAAACTTCAGGCATGTAAGTAGTAGAAAGTGTCCCAAGGCCAACACATTTCATGAATGCGACATATAAATGTAAGCATACATAACACCATAACACACACACACACACACACACACACCCCTATACTGTAAACACTGGCTTTCACCTTGTATTTGTGAATGCAGTGTGAGTAAGACTGTTCTCACCTTTGTCTTCATTGTCTACCAGCTGCTACCACCACCCTTTTCATTCTACACTAAAAATTGAAAACCATTTTTTTATGGTGACAGAAACAGATGAAGATGGAGATACAGAGTGCTTCCTCGTACAATTGAATTATTCTGCTCTCTTTAAGGGATTGAAATCCTCTTTCCATGGGGGACCTGTAATTAAAAAACTATTTTGGGAACCAGTTGTTGTGGATTTGTTAATTGTTTTTCTAGTGAAGATTAATTGTTCACCTCAAGGTCAGGGTGTTCAGGATTGTTGAACGGCACTCCTCATGCAGCTAATAGGCTATTTTCTTTTTTCCTGCTGAAGGAGTAAATATCGCTTGGCATGCTCAGTGTGGGCAGATTGTCTAGCCTGTTGACAACAGTCCAGCTCACTGTGTTTGTACCATAGAAATGAGCTTTGTCTCTCCATGGAAAACCTCCCTAATCTGTATTATACTAATATATTTGTCACTAATTTCAACCATCAGTGACTGGCAAAGACAAGCAAACTACCACCATAAAAGCTAATTAATAAGCCCTGTCAATATACTTGTTTTTACATTATTCATAGGTTTTGCTAATATTATGTTTGATGTTTGAAGTGCCCTAAAATCAACTTGGATCAGGAATAAATCTAATAAGTGGGCCTTGAGGTAATTTGTTTTGTCAAAGATCATACACTGTTTAGATGGGACCTGCTGTGTTTTTAACCATGCTAGCAGTGTGGCTCAGACTGTCAGTCCACCACTTTGGTCCAGACTGAATTATCTCAACAACTATCGGGTGGATTGCCATGAAATTTTGTCATGACATTCATAGTTACCACAGGATGAAGCCTAATGAGTTTGGTGATCCCCTGAATTTTCCTCTAGCGCCATCATCAGGTCAAAATTTGAATTTGTCCAATACAAATATGATTAAATACCTGCAAAACTAATGACATTCCCCCTTAGCCTCAGCTGTACATTGTGTCTAGTGCTAATTAGCAAATGTTAGTATGCTAACACATTGAACTAAGCTAGTAAACATTATACCTGCTTAATATCAGCAAGTTGGCATAGTCATTGTGAGTATGTTAACATTTAGCTTCAACGACCGCTGTGCTAAATACAACATCACAGAGCAGCTGGCATGGCTGTAGACTCTTCGTTATGTTATGATATATTGTCATAGAGGTTAAAAATTATGGTAAATTGGTGCACAAAGTAAACTTTTTGTGACGAAAAGCTGTCGCATAGGCTTTAATCAGCACAGCGAGCCATACACAGTATGTTAGCAATAATGTCACATGATGGGTTCAGTTTTTTTGGATGTGTCTTTTGGGCTGCATGTTTCACGTTAATATCCTTTGTTTATATCAGATCCCCTGTTCTCATTTCCAAGGGGAATTAGTTTAAGGCCAGACTTGCTGAAGTTGTGATTGTGTCTCAGTGTGTGTCCTTCTTATAATTGTGATCAAAACCTAACACGGCAGCGGCGGATGGCCGCCTACCATTGAATCTGGTTCTGTCCGAGGTTTCTGCCTCTTAAAGGAAGTTTTTCCTTGTCACTGTCGCCAAACGCTTGCTCATGGTGAGATTTGTTGGGTCTCTGTAATTAATATTGTAAAAAAATTATAAAAATCGAATTGAATTGAATTGATTATTTATTCTTCTTCCAAAGGCCGCCATGAGCAAACGCCCCAATGTGGTGCACAATTCCATCAAATTAAGTTGCAGAAAGTAGACACACATTTGCCTGCAGCGGCGTGTTATGAATTGATTTAATTTTCGTTCTTGTATTCTGCTGCTGGTGTGTGCCTATACTAAACATTGGGAGGACAGGGAAATATTAGCTAACGTGATGCATTTTGCCAGCTCACTGTCCGGTTTCCACGTAGACTCAAAGAGAACTTGCATCCGCGCACATTATAAGCTGTATGTCAACCAGACCATGTGGGAGGATAAAGTGACTTAGTCTTTTGTTCACTGCACTGACACTGCGCTGTGAGCTCCATCAACAATTGTCAGAGACTAAAATTTAAACGAGTTTGCTCATCTGCACACTGACATTTTTCTGTTCTGTTTCAAGCACCCTTAAAAATGTAGCTTTCAGCATTTCAGTCAAATTTTGTTGAACTCATGTTTTCTCAACAATTCAAACTTAATTTAATTAATTTCTTTCTTACAATCATTTCAGTCATTATCAAACACAAAGTGCTTAGAGGTCATCCAGGTGCCTGCAGAAACGTTATTTCTCTGCCTCTTAGCATTCTCTGAATGCTGTAATGCTGAACCTATTTAATTCCACTTCCCATTCAGTCTTGTATGAATTATATAAGTGAACATGAATGGTATGTTGTTGACTTGATGTCTCTGTGAGTGATTGACAACTAATCTCCACACTGGCAATCCCTTGTCATGGATGCACTGAGTCCAGCTGAGAGGCTATAGGCAATCTGAGCGACTGATGAGATGCTGTTTCACATTTTAAATAGCAGAAAAAATATCATTCCCTAGCTCTTGCGGATGTCTCTTGCCATTACAATGTTCCTGTTGCAGCTGACAAATTGGCTTTTGGATGATGCCATTCGAGGAACAAGCTAACCACTTTCATTTAACATTTTTTCTTATTTTCTCATCAAAAACAGCCGACCCCGGAGGCTTCTTAACGCTGTACTTTTGACACTCTTTTGCAATTCCAGTGTGAGCAGTGAAGATAAAGAACCTGAAGAGCCATCAACAAAGTCCTATCCTCATGCCATCTGTCCGAGGCACAATCCACTATTTATTACATTGTCCCATCTTTCAACATTAATGGTCCTAGTAGTTTGGCTGATTGTGGTGATGAAACTTGTATTTTGGTGGAATTAGACGGGCTTCGATGGGCCTAGAGAGGCTGGTTTATAAAAATAAGGTGAAAACATTATTATTTAAAGTCAATGTGTGTGTTTGTGTGGTCGAGTGTGTGTACTATGAATTTGTCCCATTGTCCCACACACATTAATTTTGGGGTTAAGACTTGGCTTTAAGGTTAAAGTTAGAATCATGTCTAGGTTAGGCATGTAGCAATTATGGCAAAGCCTCCAGGGACTGAATGTGAGTCAGTGCCCTCACAAAGGTGGTAATGCGTGTTTGTGTGTGTGTATGATTGTGAAAATGTTGGTGTGTAGCACATGGAGTGGAAGTAAAGAGGCAGATGCAGGGAACAGGGAAGTGGGTAATCTTTTGTATTAGGAGTTGTGGTGTTTGAATCCATCTTGGCATTTAAGAAGGAGAAAGAGGGTCACACACGGACACGGGCTGGTGGGTAGTGTGAGGGGGAACCAGGGGTCACAATCACCACCAGGCATTTTAACCAACTGACCTGCTCGGATAGCTGCTTGCCTCTGAGGAAGAAGCCCAGCAGGCAGCCAATGACCACGGCCAGCACAGACAGGATGAGCAGTCCATTCTGCTTGCAGACATTCTTTACCCGCCCCCACACTTCATCCAGAGCCACCGCCATCCTCCTCCACCACCTCCTCCTATTGCTTGTCCTGGTCCTCACTGCAACGTCGCAGCCCCCCTCAGAGAAAACCACCAGAGCAATCCCCCCCCCCCACCTTTTACCACTTATTCAGCCATGTAGAGCCAGCACAGAGCCAACAGCCGCCACTACACTGGATGAAATAGCAGAGTGCGGACGCAGCAGGTGGGGCGAGGTAGATAGATGCAGACTGATAAAGGAGCAGTAGGGACTGAGAGAAAAGAAACAACTGAGAAAGAAAAAGTTGGGAAATTTGGTTAATGGAGGGGGGTGAAAAGTAAAATTAAAGAGGTAGTAGTCCAAAAATAAAGCACTTCAGGAGTTTCTGGGCTCCTCCTCCGAGCTGCTTCCTTGGTTATTCCATGAGACTAAGAGTATCACACAGACACACTCTTTATCTCTGTCTATCTGTGTCTGTCTCTCTCTCTCTCTCTCTCTCTGTCAGTCACCTCCCTCTCTGTCTCTCTGCACCCCCCACACACACACACACACACACACACACACACACACACCCCACACCCCCCAACACATTCCTCCTGGTGGCCAACAGGGGGCTCTGCGACAGCTGGTGGTATTGTCATCAGGGTTAATACTACGATCCTATTAGGCCATGCTGCACGACTCAGATCTAAGGCTGGATTAGAGAGCTCTCCGAACAATTGGACAGTGGATGATTCCAGATCACAAAAAATGGGGAGGGGGGGAATTGCAAAGAGTGACATGAGGTAAATAACAGAGCAAAACAGAAACGGGGCCCTACAATCTTGATGAGTTGTTGTTCTGTTTTTATGTCTCACAGTGGTAGTACACATGACTAAACACAATGGTGACGACACAACTAAAGGTACATGTGTGCACACAGAAATAAGCACATAAACACACAGTCAGTCTGTGTACTCAGATGATTGCTCACTAATCATAATTCATGTTTTTAGGCACACACACATACACACATACTACATGCAAGTTATACACACTGAAGGTCATGAATATACTGTGTGGGTAGCAGTCTATCACATACTGATGGTGATGTGGATGTAATAGCAATGTGAATTTACGTTTAAAGGATAAGGCTGGCAATTTTTGATATTGTCAGCCATTCTCATGAAAGAACCAAAACCATCAATGTGTTGCTTTGTTGGCTCAAAAGAAACTGCAGTGGCTACAGTATGTTCATGATAATGAAGGAACATGTGACCCAGCAATGGTGTGGCTCATTGATGTGTTTTTAATAGTTTTTAGACAACAATGGAGGTCTATGGAACACAGGAATAAGATAAATCATACTTCAACAGAGGTATGATACTTGAAAAATGTAATCAAATACTCATTGAAAAAATAATCACAGAAAACGAGACATTGTGGTTTAGGAGGACAGCAGTTTGAAGGTACTCACTTAATGACCAGCAGCAGCACCAGTGATTGCCCGCAGCACTCCAGGAGTCTCATCCTCACAGTGTGACTCTAAACAACACCCAGGTTCCTGAACGGAGGCATATTAGTGACCAAGTTATTATTGTCAATGAAAACTAGTGAAATAACGAAAACTAAATGTGAAAAAACATTTTTGTTAACTGAAATAAAAATAAAAACAAGGCTTTAAAAAAAACAATAGCTAAATGAAACTGTATTGTGTGTTTACAAAACAAACTAAAACAAACTGAAATTATAGAGAAAATGTTCTTAGTTTTCATCTTTGTCAATATATTTCTTACTATACAAGCCTAGTATTTCAGCTTCCCATTTTTTAGCTGTCCCAGTTTTACGCCAGCTGTCGGCACCTAACGCTGGCATCATGGCGGCGGTGAAAGTCGGGAGAAAGCACCAGAGTCCTATTTGGGACTACTTTGAATACGACTGTGTCACAGATAAAAGCAAGTGCATTGTAGTATTGGAAGGTGATAAAATATGTGAAAAATCCCATGAATCTGAAAGTCCTTTTGAAAAAAATTGCACAAGAAGGCTAACCTAGCTTAATTTAACAAGGTATGGGAGAGCGCCCAGCCCCCCTGCCCCAAGAAGCTAACGTTAGATCCAGGCCAGGCAGTACAAATGTACTGTACTGTAGTATGATGTTTTGTTTTTATTACGCCTTACCTTTTTGAATCTTGCCTCTGACAAATATCCCATATTGCAAAACTAAAGTAACACTAAAACTAATAAAAACTAAACTAAAACTAAGCATTTTCAAAAAATAAAAACTAAACTAAACTAGCAAACTTGCTTTTAAACTAATTCAAACTAAGCTGAAATTGAAAACAAAAAGTCAAAATGAAATAAAAATGAAAACTAATGAAAAATGCAAAACTAAAATAACCTTGGTGTGAACTGGCAGTGGTCTAGCTCATAGCCTGGGCTCTTGGAATGTCTGTTGTGTGCTTCGCCTACTCCGTTTGCTTACAGCGAACAGCGAACACAATCTGGGACAATGCATGGGAGTAGCCACAGTGCTCTTCCCCATCTGCTTGTTCACATTTGTATAAGGTCTGCAAAAGCTGAGTGGTGCTGCATTTTTCACCAAATGCATTTCTCAGGTAAGAGTACAGATTTCTGGGCCCTACTGACTGACTCCTCATGCATAGTCTCACCTTTTCTAATGAACCACGTAACAGAGATAGTAAGTAGTCTCACTATTCTTTTGTTGTTTGCTCTCCAGATCTTAAACCCTTTCAACCTCTTCAATAAACTACTCCACAGTAGACCTGCAGTCTTCACCATTGCCATATTTCTAAGGTAATCGTAAGGTATTGAACACTTTTTTAAAAGTAAATGTATCTACTTTTACAGTTCAAAGTAGCAGTTAACAAAAGTAAAAGAAAAGAAAAAACAATGAAAACTAAATGGCTATAGACAGAACACACAAAATAAAACCAAATAAATACATATTTAACAACTATAAACCCACAAAAATGTACAATGTATAATTTTTCAGAACACTTAACACAAAACATTCACTAACTCCACGGGGGACTTCCTGGAGTTAAAATCAATTAAAAACCTGTACCACTACCCAAGTAACAAGGTACAATGGCATGGTCGACGCTTTGCTATGCAATTGAGAACACAGTGATTGACGGCTTGTGTCAAAACTCCAGAACATTAACTCCTGTAGCGTCTAAATAATAATAATAATAATAATAAAATAAAACTTTATTTATAGAGCACTTATCAAAACAAAGTACAAAGTGCTTCACAACAAGAGGAATAAAATACCACAGTGAATGATGAAATATAAAGAAATAAAACACATAAAATACACAAAAGCAATAAAATAAACAGTAAAATAAACAGCCAGTTCAGGTAAAATCAGGATATGCTTTCAGATAAAAATGTGTTTTGAGACGAGACTTAAACGAAGACACTGACTCAGACAACCTAATTTCTTCGGGCAAGTTGTTCCAGAGCCTCGGGGCCCTGATAGTAAACAATCAAAATCAATTCATCAAGTTAAAATATTGACAGATAACTTCTTAAAAGTATTTATAGATGTGTATTTTAATAAGTGTATACATGTACATTTACCTACTACTTTACACAACTGATTCACAGCACCTTCCAACATGCAAATTGTCTGCACAAAAACAAAAGAAACAACAAAGATGCACTTAGCGGAGTGACCAAAGTCTGAAACAGCAAGAGAAACCCTGCCAGCCCTCACTTTGACTAAATCAAAAATATGGAAGATGAGAAAGAAGGACCAGAGGAGGAAATGTATCAAGAGAGCAAAAATAGGCCCTGTAATAAGTTATAAAGACAAGAAGGAAAAATTTATCTTTCAATACAAGCAACAAAAGAGCTCCTGGTCATATACCCAAACCTCAGACCTCCATCACCCTGGTTACATCATGAAACAATGCCCCATGTGCGACACATGGGGAAAACCAGAGGCTCTCCTGTTATATTAACATAACAAGCTTTCACATGATGCATGATATTACTCTAATTGTAATCCCAGATGCCACAGCTGCTGTGAGGCTGCTGTGTAATCTGTGGCTAAAGATCTGGACTCAGATGCTGGTGGTCCCCTGCATACAGAATCCGCTGCAGTCTGAAATGCTAATCGCTAATGCCATTTCTGTGACCTGCAGAAAATGTCATTGATGATGACCGCCCACCCTGAGTCTGGTTCTGCTCAAGGTTTTCCTTGCCACTGTCGCCAAGTGCTTGCTCATGGTGGGAATTGCTGGGTCTTTGTAAATAATATTATAAAGACTACGGTCTAGACCTGCTCTATAGGAAAAGTGCAATGAGATAACTTCTGTTATGAATTGGCGCTATATAAATAAAATTGAACTGAATTGAAAAATGTAATAATGCTGTAAGAAGAGTTTGGAAGGCACAAACAGGCACAAAGGATAGTGGGGTGGATATTGATGATTGGATCCCATATGTTATCTCTTCCTTTACATTAGCTCTCTATGTCAGAAAATAGAATATCAATGAAGAACAATTGAAAATAGTTGTTGGGCTCAGTCTTTGCCATTGTTATAGGACAACAAAACGTGCTTTGGAAATTTCTCTCTGTCACAGACTCTTAAAGGGTGGTTATCCAGACATGCAAAGCAAGAAACGTAGAGCTACTTTAGTATTGGAAAAAGTAGATCTTTGGGTTCCTCCTAATGACATTTCAATGGAAGGTCCATGAAGTATCCTGGACTGAAAGTCCTATCCCTGAATGTTCACATCAAGATATTTGCTGTCATCAGGCAAAGACTCATCTAAAAAGCCTTGTTTGACATCCATGCACGTAAAGGTTTCAAAACCTCAAGGATTGTAGATTTTTTTCAAGCCATTGAGAAGCATTACAGTTCAACTGAAATTTGGAGTTAAAACTAAAATCTTCAAAAGTAGCAATGGGAGAGATTTACAATTTACAGATTTTATAAAGAAAATGAACTAAATGTTGAAGGAAATTACTGAAAATCAAAATTGGTCATGGAACGCAACTCCTTCTCACCTTTTCTAAGGTTTGGATCTTTTGTAATGCATAGTTATTTACTTTATTCATGTTTTTTGAGCATAGATGTAAATACACACATACTGTAGATGTGGAAGTATGAAGGATCCCACATTAACTATATCTCTAAATACGTAGTTGCCTGGAAAACCAGATGCTGAGATATAGGCAGGCAATCATTTCTGGATAAAAATGAGGAGTTTCACACTTAATTAATTGCCAAAACTCAACAAACTTTGTGAGAGAATATCGATGAAGACAATCTCATTGCTGTCCTGTGAAAACCATGTATCTCCAAAACGTCAACTTTTCATGAGTTAAGAAAAACAGCTTTATTTTTAGCTTTTAACTTAAACCTGCAAAAACTGATAGTTCTTGGACACTTAGGGGCGGCAACAACAAATTGTGAACACAACATTGACATATCATCACCTTTTAAGTTGACATGGCGAACATGACATGGCAATGTTATTCATTTGGAGTCATGTTTTTGACCACCTGATGAATGTAAGCCCAACATTCACACTCCTTTTAGCTCTGTTTTTGGCTCTTTAGTTGCTAAATGCTGCACTATGTTCACCAGATGGTGTCTAACTTTGTCCGTCTGTTGTTTGGTGCTGAACAGGTTGTGTACAGTGGGTTTTTACATGTTTTTCTCTGAACAGCTGCCTGCTGCGGCCGAAAACGACGCTATGAGAGCAGTGAGAGTGAACAAAAACAGTAAAGTTGCAGTCGGACAGCTAAACAATGAGCTGAAACTCTCTATAAAGCTCTGTAAAGCTGAGGGGAGCTGCAGATTCAGGTGATGATTCTTTGTAGGTTCATCACTGCAAGCGACCCCTTTCACATTGTCATATTGTTTTCACATTGTTATTTGATACAGTGTTATTATAAAAATATTGATTGTAGCCGTTTTAAGAAGTAGGTAATATTTCTAAACCCATGAGACTTAATCCTTAAATTATTCTGAAAAAGTCAGAATCACCAAATTTGGAGAAACATGGTTTTCTTTGGATCCACATCTTCAGATTTGGCCTATTACAAACCCACTAAGACTAAAAAGTAAGGGATTATAACAAACACAATTTATTTTTTAGTTTTAAAGAAAGAGCAAACCTTGGAGTTATGTAACTGTTAAGTAACATATGTAGAAGCCTAATGTATTTGCTCCCAAAATGGATAACTTACTTTATAATATATGCATATGCTACTTAAATACTGTATTTTTTAGGTTAGGTCACATGATTGGATAAAATTCTATGTAGAACAGGTGTGAAATTTTAATTTTAATTGAAACACATTGTGCTTAAGGTCCGAATTTAACAGGAGATAATGCAGAACAGAAAATGTCAGGATATCAGAGAGTGGTGCTTTTTGGTGTGGTGCTCTACCCCCTGATGCTGTGAGAGCAGTAAACCTCTTACAATGCAGCCATTTTCCTCTGCACCATTCCCATTTTCAATCATGTTTTTAGTTAATTTCCAGACAAAGTTATGTACTGCACTCATGCCCACAAAACAGCAATGGAGATGTTAATTGAAAAATGATGATGAACTAATTTTGGCTTTTAGAAGACATCAAGGTGTAAAATGATGCATTGTTTTCAGCTAATGAAAAATGCAGAAAGGAAAGGACACTGTTAAAGGCAATACACTTGTGTTTGTAGAGTGCATATAACAACTCAGACAGAAATAATATACCAATTAGAGAGAAAAGAAGTGCAGCACATATCAGGCGGCGCTGGGATTTCTTATAGCGTTGTGGCGATTGATGCTGTGCAGCACACAGCGTGCACAGGGGTGGTCAGCGTTCTCTGTCGTGTGTCGCAGTGATGAAGGATGTTGCAGGGGTCGTGTCACTGCTTTGATCATTTGCCTCCCGCGAGTTCATTCATGAATGAACAAGTGATGAGAGGCTGTGTGTGCATTTCTGTTTGTGTGTGCACGTTTGTGAGGGTGTCTGTGTGAGTGTGTGAATATTTATGAACAAGTGGGTGTGTGTTCTAACCGTCACGTCCGTCCACAATCCCCCACCACGGTCAAATAATCCCCTTTCTTCTGCCAAATTTTCCCCTGTTGCTGGATTGGACTGGCAGAGATAATCTGAGATTAGAGCAAGCAGTCAGGCCTGGTGTGCTAGTCATTCATTTAGATAGGGCAGACATTTTCAACATCCACAGGTCATCTGCTATGGGCCTCAACATATTCCATTACATATCATCTCAGGGCAAAATGTAGCAGATTTGGGCACTTGGCATGCTAAACTAAGAGCGAGAGTGAATGCGGTTTCTGCCAGTTGGGCTGTAGTGGAGCAGCTGATTCCATCCTCATCAGCCTAAATGAATGTAGTCCTGAAATACTGGCAGATATATGCATATGTGACTGGCAATAGATTTCAATGATCTAATCCCTTTCTCTTTCAAACCTTACGTTTTCTTTTTGGTCCCCTCTTTTACTGTTTCAAAATGTTTTATAATGGGGACCATCGGCTCGGGTGGCAGGAAAGATTCTTTGACTAACTCTGCTCCATTCCTTGGTCTTTTTGCTCATAAATCCAGCAAAAGTAAATGACCGATGGGACTCCTGTTATCCATCTTTTCCTTCTGACACCCCCTTTGTAAAGCTCAAGACTTAGTGCAGACCTGTTTTTGGTAGCTCTGTGCAAAGACAGACAATCAGCCTTTTGTAAATTTGAAATGTTTGTAGCTTTTCAACTGAACACTCTGTCTCACCAGCCACAACTTAGCAGAATATAAGGGATTTGTGTGGTCCACTCCCTCTTTAAGATGATAACTGAAAATATCATCTTTCATGTGTAGTCTGATCACAAAAGAGGATGTTCCCCTGTGCCTTGTTACTGTACATGGCATTTTCATTGCATGCCATTTATCAGAGATGGTTTATAATTACAGATAAACCTGTTGACCTCCACAGTGACATCCAGCCTCATGTCATTTGTTAATAAGCATCGTCTTATGGCAGATATTTTATTCCATTTTTAGATGGTTGCAATACATGAAATATGATCATAGAAGAATCCAGAACAGTCTTGTACTAAACATATCACTATATTGGAGCAATGATTATGTTTTGACCCTCTATTGTGCATTTTGTCGCATATGAAAACATCTACAGTAAGCAGTTGGGGGCTATTTTGCGCTGCAACAACATCAGAGAGTCTTTACCTTTATTTTTACATTACTGCTAAAACTTTAAAGCTGCTTTAATCAATATTTATATTAACAATGGATGACGTGGGTTGCTTGTAGTGACAAAGCCACAGAGAATTATCTGCTGAATGACTCTGCTGCTATGTCTGCTACATACATATCTGCTCTGTAAATCACTTGTCCTGTGTTCTCCTTTGAGAAAAAATCAGAAACCAAAAGGGAGAAATTTCTATTTTATATTTTTTGGTTTGATGATGGCGCCCCCTAGTTTTACATTAATTTGATGGAATATCATTCCAGTATCCGTCTATGTAAATGGAGAACTTATTTTGATACAGTCAGTCAAATCTTGCATAAAGCAGTAACGTCAGCATTCTATCATAGGAAGATGGTCACACTGCGCCAGACAGCAGCTACACAACACAAGAGGCACAGACTTTGAACATCAACCCACGTTAGCTTTCCTGCTAAAGTCTCGTTATCTAATGTAGAAAAGGTTTCAGTCGTAGTCATCTGGACACTGTTTTCAGAAGACGTCTTCTGAAAACAGTGTCCAGATGACTACGACTGAAACCTTTTCTACGATAGAACACTCCTGGACGAATGAGGGACTACACCGTCTTTTCTCGTTATCTAACTTACAAACATGAACACATGTCTTATCCTGCACCTTAACTTGTTGACAAGCCTCCAAACAAACATTCACCAGAGAAAAATGCACTACCAACATCAGTTTGCAGGCTAGATAGCTAATTAGCTGCACACATTAAACAGCATGTAAACGTACCTGCAAATGCCACTTCGGTCCAGTTAGCACAAAGTAAACAACGCAAGTTTGTTTACTTTGTCTCTCATTCTCCTGCTGGTGCTCAGCCTGCTAGCTGCTGTCAATCAAACACAGACACCAACACGCCAATCCAGCCTGCTACGCCCCAAAGATCTTTGTACTTCCTTTTAATAATAAAAAACCATTAACAATACATTAAAAAACATTGACATTATTTTTGACTAAAAAAAGGGATGACTAAATGTTATTTAAGTTGGACTTTAAGTTTGGGTCACTCTCAGTGCTCTCATCATCTTGTTTCCAGATGCAGCAGGCAGCTGTTTCCAACAAAAAAGCTCTAACAAACTACTGTACGCTATCTGCCCAGCACCAAATGACACAAAGCAACAAAGTTACCAACTCGCTACTGAACATAGTGGAGCATTTAGCAGCAAAATAATCTGATATTTCCTTCAGGAGTTGGTGGAGACCAAAACAGGGATAACAACAGAGTGAACCTACATTCAGCAGGTGGACACAAACACAACTTGAAATAAATACTGATGTTGCTCCATGTCTGCTGAATGTGTAAATCAGCAACTGTTTGCCATAACAACTTTATAAAGTGATAATATGTAAGTGTTGTGTTTATACCTTGTTGCCTCCAAGTGGCCAAAAAAATTTGGAAATGAGTACCCACAATGTGACAATGTAAACACACTTAGCCACTATATTTTTGTTCTGAAAACTCAAAATTAATGCACCCTTTCAAATTTTTTTTGAGTTCATCCGACCAACCAAATATTCTGCAACTTTGTATTGCTCTGATGATATGTCATTGTGTTTTCCTTTACTGTCACTTTACATTTGTCAGTGAGAACTAACGTGGAGTACTCATGCGGAGGCAGTGCTTCTGTTGTCAACTGACCTTATTGGGAAACACTGGCATAGTTTTCACTATCATTCTTTGTCAGTTCAGAAGATAGTGATTAAGGTATACTACATTTAAGTCCCAAAATACTGCACTATCTAACTTATGTAGCTGATGTGGTTTTAAAAATATGCTTCTTTACAGTGAATATCCTTTTATTTACTCTGTGCTTTGTCATTAAAACAAAGACAGGAGAGTTGTGTCTTGGTAGCTCAACCTGAGCTGTGCTGATGTCTGAATGTAGTCCAGAGCGTTTGTCATATAATCACAAACTCTGTCTCTTTACTTTGGGCTCTCTAATGGAGGAAATGTCCTAAAAATAATGTTGAGACGTAGGATTACAAAGAATTGCAAACAATGGTATCCGTCTTCATTAGAGCTATTTCAGTATGAAATTACGCATATGAAATACTGAGTGACACAGAGAGAAACTCAATGAGTCATACTGAGCCTCTGGGTCTGCTGAATAAGAAAAAAGACAATGCTTCAACCAAATGGAGCTTTTATGTTTGTCCCAAGTCACGCAGTCATTGGACATTTTCACCTGAAATATTGTAGACTTCAGTAACAGCTTGTAGGTTTTTTTTTCCATATGGTCAAGGCTGCTTTTTTTCGAGCCAAGCAAACATTGTAGCATGTTAGCTTCAAACAAACAAATTACCATGGAAATCAAACGTATGATTATATTTATTTTTCAATTCATATATTTTAATCTGGGTGACATGTCAACAGACACTAGCAGCCTTTGGCTGTAGCAAATGCATAGAGTTTACAGTTTCCGTATTACGGAGCCCCGTAAAGGTCATGGTGAGAATTTTTTGAGGGCTACGTTTGCATTCTCTCGCAATGTGTTTTTAATTAAACAAATTTTTAGATTAAGAGATCTCTCCAGAAGAAAGCAGTATGGTTAATCTGGTGGATGCTGTCGGTTTCATTTGTGAACAGTTACTGTACTCTGTGCTGTACTGTAGCCCAGAGGGTTTCACTGAGGAAGAGGAGACATCTCCAGAGGATTACAGATGTGCAGTTGAATCTACCTCATAAAGCTAATGTGTTGTATTTGTATGAGTCAGAAAACGCAACAGGAAGGTGACTGAAATGCTGCAAACAGAGTCTGTGGTTCTGTCACAGAAAGAGCAGACAGCACTGAACCAATTGCAAAGATATATCAGGAATGCAGACCAACGCAAGTTGGAAAGCTTTTTGTGTTTTTGCACAGGGTCCTCTGTTCTCTGCACAAACTAAATTAAAGTAACCTCAATGCTGAAACAGGTTTTGGTAGCAGGCCTATTGCTATAAGTGTGGAGCAATAGTTGATGTTCCTTATACATACAGCTCCTACCCAGAAGTTTAAAAATGTTCTATCTGTTAACTTCTTTGCAATCATATAAGGTGAGGTGTCCATAAACAATGCTAAATGCATTAACTTGAGAATCTCCACACTGCCTTCCATTCCAAATAGACTTACGGCTCAGAAAGAATGGAAGAAGAAAAGTATTGCAAGAGAATGCAAAACATGTTGTGAGGGAACACAAGATCTATTGCGAGGTAATGGAAATTTACTACGAGGGAATGCAAAAGTAGTCCTCAAAAAAATTCTCACCATGACCTTTAGGGGGCTCAGTACCATTTGCAGTAAAAGTGATATGAAAAAATACGCAGGTGCTATTTATTAAATCAGTATTAACTGATTTTTTGGGGGCAGTGCATCAAGCTGTAAACACACACAACATTGACATACTATCATTATTATCGGAAGTTATGGATTGTATTGCGCCCCATTTGCTATCTAACTTGAACAGCTCGCTGTCTACTGGCTGCATCCCAGATTACTTTAAAACTGCTTGTATCCAACAAGTCCTAAAAAAACCTGGGCTTGATCCTACCGTCCTGGATAAATATCGTCCGATCTCCAAACTGCCTTTTATTTCCAAGGTTCTCGAAAAAAATGTTTCTAAGCAGCTTCTTGCTACTGTGGAAAACAATAATGCCTTTTAAAAGTTCCAATCTGGCTTTCGTCAACACCACAGCACTGAGACAGCCCTTCTCAAAGTCACTAATGACCTTTTAATGAATGCTGACACAGGCATGTGCTCAATTGTGCTGCTGGACTTAAGTGCTGCCTTTGACACTGTTGATCATGGCATTCTTCTAGATAGACTGAGGCACTGGCTGGGCATATCTGGCACTGCACTAGACTGGTTCTCATCTGTCCTATTTGTCCTATTTGTCCAATAGGAAATTCTGTGATGCCACTAATAACTTCATGTCATCCTTTTTCCATGTCAACTACGGTGTGCCTCAAGGTTCAATTCTGGGACCAATTCTGTTCTCCTTATATATGCTCCCCTTGGGTGATGTCATCCACAGACATGGTATTTATTTTCATTGTTATGCAGATGACACAGTTGTACCTCCCTGTCAAGCCCACTGACCTTAGTACGCTGAGTTCTCTGCAGGACTGCCTGTCTGACATAAAAAACTGGATGTCGATAAATTTTCTACAGCTCAACTCAAATAAAACAGAAATCCTTGTTACTGGGCCCCAACATATCACTAAACAAATACTGTCATCTACTGGTTATCTGTCACAACATATTAAGCCTGTTGCAAGAAATCTTGATAGCAATTTATGTTTTGAGCAACATATCACTAAGCTTGTCCAATCATGTTTTTATCACCTCAGAAATATTGCGAAAATCCAATCTATTTTAAATTTTAGTGATGTAGAAACTGTTGTGCATGCTTTTATCTCCTCACGCCTTGATTATTGTACCAGCCTGTTCACTTGTCTTAATCAAAAAACTTTTAAATGACTGCAGACTGTACAAACTCAGCTGCTCTGCTTTTAATCAGGACCAAAAGGTTTGATCACATCACACCTGTTTTAGCCTCTTTACAATGGCCCCCTGTTTGTTTTAGGATTGATTTTAAGATTTTATTGATTACTTTTAAGGCTCTTCATGGCCTGGCTCCAGATAATATTTTAGACCTTTTAATCCCTTATGAACCTTCACATACTTTGAGATCTTTAGGCAGGGGTCTTCTGTCTGTTCCTGAGTCAAGGATGAAAACTAAGGGGGACAGAGCTTTTGCCATCAGGGCCCCAAGGCTCTGGAACAACCTCCCTGAAGAAATTAGGTTGTCTGAGTCAGTGTCTTCTTTTAAGTCTCTTCTCAAAACACATTTGTATCGTAAAGCATATCCTGATTTTACCTGAGCTGTCTGTATTTGATTGTTTTTTATGTATTTTATCATTCACTGTGGTATTTTATTTTTCTCTCTGTGAAGCACTTTGTACTTTGTTTTGATAAGTGCTCTATAAATAAAGTTGTATTTATTATTATTACCTTATAACAATGATATGGCTACTGTGTTAGCAAACAGTTGGCTATTTACACATCCCGCAGACACGGAGCAACATTCGCATGTTTCAGCAAATGTAAGTCCAATATTCACTCTGCTTTTAGTTCCGTTTTGCTCTTCACAAACTCCTGAGGGAAATGTCTGTCTTTTTAGCTAAATGCGCCACAATTTTCACCAGCTAGTCGCTAACTTTGTCTGTCTGCTGTTTGATGCTGGGCAGGAAGAGTACAGTAACTATGCAGGCCAGGTAACCAAAACAATGAGCTAAAATATGCGAAAAGCCTCCGTGGCGTTGAGGGGAACTGTAGAATTGGGTGATTATTCTCTGTGGGTTTATCACCATGAGTGACCCCTTTTCATATTACACATAGACATTTAATCCATTGTTAATATTAAATATTGATTAGTGCAGCTTTCAGGTATAGTTTCAAGTGTAGTTTACCTTCAAGGCCCCACACCAGGTTATTTTAATTACTCTGGCTGGTTAGACCTCTTTCCAAGTTCAAGTTGACACGCCATGTACCAACAGAAATGATAGAGATGTGATACGCGCTCCCTTACAGGTACAACAGGGCATAACAGGAGACTGAGGGAGATGTCAATCAAGAGTGGTCTGTTCACGCCCACACAGTCCTGAGAAGACATCTAATTAGGTAATTTAAATGTGTGGTGTAACATGGATGTGTAACACCAGATTTAAGTAATATGGGATGGATGGTTGAAATGTTGAAATGATATGAAAAATTCCCATGTTTCTCTGACAACTAAAAATGGTTGTGTAACTGCAGAGTTGGTCGTGTGAGGGTGACAAATACTGTCAATTGATAATATACTGTAGCAGTATTCCCATTAAATTTGGGTTTAATTATCTTGAATGATGGACTTTGGCTGACGTGAGGCATATGTTTGGCTTTCAGGCACTGTGTTATTAAGTGCCAAGATGGATATATTGGAGCTTTTAGACAAATCAAGTTTATCAGTTGTAATTAAAGCTTGGATCATGACGTGAACGCTATTTACAAGTCAGAAACTGGTAACTTTGAAGTGACAAGAATGAATCATTAAGCTAAGGCTTTATTTTTTAATTTTATTTAACAAAACAAAGTACAAAGTGCTTCACAGAGAGAGAATTAAAATACCACAGTGAATGACAAAATACATGAAGGGCAAAAACAAAATAAGAGATAATAACAATAAATAAAAAAACAATAAAATGAACAGACCGCTCAGATAAGATCAGGATATGCTTTCCGATAACAATGCGTTTTGAGAAGAGACTTAAAAGAAGACACTGACTCAGAAAACCTAATTTCTTCAGGGAGGTCGTTCCAGAGCCTTGGCGCCCTGATGGCAAAAGCTCTGTCCAATAACAAGGATTTCTATTTTATTTGAATTGAGCTGAAGAAAATTTATCGACATCCAGTTTCTTATGCCCACTGACCTTAGCATACTAAGGTCAGTGGGCATAAGAATTGAACACAAGAACTGAACACATGCCTGTGTCAGCATTCATTAAAAGGTCATTAGTGACTTTGAGAAGGGCTGTCTCAGTGCTGTGGTGCTGACCAAAGCAAGATTGGAACTTTTCAAAGGCATTATTGTTTTCCACAGCAGCAAGAAGCTGCTTAGAAACATTTTTTTTGAGAACCTTAGAAGTAAAAGGCAGTTTGGAGATCGGACGATATTTATCCAGGAGGGTAGGATCAAGCCCAGGTTTTTTTTAGGACTGGTTGGACACAAGCAGTTTTAAAGAAATCTGGAACTCAGCCAGTAGACAGCGAGCTGTTCAAGATAGATAGCAAATGGGGCGCAATACAATCCATAACTGTGAATAAAATAGTTGGAATAATATCAAGAGGGCTGGAGGATATTCTCATAAGAGACATGATTTCTGTGAGTAACAGCAGAAAATGTGGATTGGGGGTAAAACCAGATCTTATTAACTCAAAGTGTTAATCTTATTAACCAAAGCAAAGTGGAAAAAATAAAAACTTTTCACAATCAGAAGGGGCACAAGGAGAGCCTGGGTTAACTAACTTATCGACAGTTTTGAATAGGAATCTGGGGTTGTGCTGATGGGCAGAAATAAGTCCAGAAATGATTGCCGCAAACAGGTTTTGCTTCAAGTAACAAGGATCTGCGATAACAATAGAAAGATGAATTTGTTGAAACTGAACAGGATACAATGTAAACACAGTGAAGGGCATAGAAATGATTTATAGAACATTCATTCTTGTAAGCTTCCTTACATAACAGGACTGCCTCCCTTTTTAATAGGCTACTAGCAGTCCCTTCAGTGGTCGTTTTAATGCAGAGCCATTTTCAAGGTTTTTCACAAAAGCATGTCTTCCAGAGTACAAAAGGGAGCTTGAGGCCATGAGTGTTTGTGACAGAGCTGTCAGTCAAACCTGCCAGATGCTTGTTTGAGCAGGTGAAGCATCTTTTATAACAGACTTGTTGGGCTGAGTTGTTGTGTTACACCAAACTCAAACTCTCTTGGCATCACTTAGTTAACGCCTGGAAAAAAAACATTTATTCATAATTACAAAGTTTATTTAAGCCTGCACATTGACATTTAATACTGTATTAGCTAATACACTTGTTTAAACTAACCTTTGATTCAACCAATGTAGCAAAATAGGTGAAGCCTACTAACAATTTCATATATATATATATATATAAAGGCCACTGAACACTACCGATTATTACCGGCGCTGCTGCGCATTTACACAGGTGTTTTAACTTGGAGCTACACTGGGAATTACACGAGGCCACCAAACTCTGGCTGCGTCCTAAATCATTATAGGAATAGCCTACTATTTGGAAACTTATGAATCATCATCATTTTGCTTCAGTACTGACAGGTGAAGAGCAGATTAAGGAAGTGGAGTGCGGCCACGTGTGTCTGCGAGAGAGAGAGAGAGAGAGAGAGAGAGAGAGAGAGAGAGAGAGAGAGAGATCCAGTTTTCTTCAGATTTAAAATGTTCCACCTCCTTTCATTCACTGGGAAACACACAGCTGATTGAGAAACACACTCTTGCCACTGGTCTGAGGATACAGGGATCTTCTGCACTTTAATCTTAGTTTTTTCTTTCTTTCTTTCACTCCCCTGCTGCAGCATGAGCGCTGAATGCAGCAGTTACTACAGCACAGACGGTGTGTTTGTGGACGGATTCTCCTGCCCCAGACCGGGAAACGCTGTTACTGCTGTCTTCTGCTGCGGATTCAATGACGCAAAGTATTGCTGTGATGATCCCAACAGTTTTTTCCCGTATGAGTACGGATACATGTGGTGGCTGAGGTGAGGGCAATTTCCCCTCCTTAGTGGGAGTCATTTCTCATTATTTTGTTGGTGTTTAACTTATTTTGTCACTCATTTGAAATGTCTAAATATTCTAAAGATGCTGTAGTCTATGTAAGCAACAGATGGGCTAATGACTGTGTAACTGTGTAACTGTGTAGATGTTTTTTGATATTGCAGCTTTTTGTTTACATTTTTAACTATCCAGAAATGCTGGCTCATTTCTCACTTGTCAGATAAACTCTCTTGCGATTCAGCTTGACACAAAAGCTAATTACTTCAGCTGCTGGAGTCCTTTGTACGTTTATGCTTTTTAAAAAAAAACCTTATTATGGGGAGTTGTCTACTTCATTTTTAGTTGAATGCAGTATCTCACGTCATACCCTCTACTGCATTATTTATCTTTCCATATTTGATCTTCCCTCTTCCTCTTTTCCATGCTACACATCATCCTGTCTGTCTTATTGCCCTCTCCTCTCCTCATCTCTCCTCCTGTCTCCTTGTCTTCTCTTAGTATTGGAGCTCTGGTTGGTCTGTCCATTGCAGCGGTGGTCCTCCTTGCCTTTCTCATCACCGTATGTGTCCTCTGCTACCTCTTCATCGCCACCAAACCCAGTCGTCTTGACAACGGCCTACCCCTCAGAGCACCAGGTAAATGTGTGTGTGTGTGTGTAGACTGTCTTAAGTATGATTGTGTTTTATTCAGATATGCTCTCTCTGAAAGCCTTTAGTTTAGCTGTAGTCCGCAGCATCTTCAGGTTTTAAATGATCCACTTTTGTGCAATTGTCTCTGTGCTTTTTAGCAGGAGATCCCAGTGAGGGATCCAGTCATGCAAGAACAATCTGTGCTTCTGGTCCACAGGGATTCAGAAAACACTTCATGAGCAGGAAGCTGGACTGTGATAACCAGCTGCCAGACCCCGAGCTCCTGTTCCAGAGGTGCTTCACAGCCACCATCACTGGTGTTAAAGTGGAAAATCCCTCGTAGACCACTGAGAGACAAAAAAATGGGACCAGCAGTCCCAAGGTCAAGAGAGCCAGTGGCTCTGGAGGCAGACTTCGCTGCCAGGGGGCCACTATGACACTGGGAGGAACAGTAGCTGACATAATGTGGTGTGCAGGGGAGTCGTGATTGTTGAGTGGAGTAAATAATAAGTAATGTTAAATTTAGCAAGCGCCCACAATAAAGGCTCTGAAAAGCCTTTATGAATTTCTTTATTCACTAAATTTCTCTCCTCCTGTAATTGCGAGCATATGGAAACTGAATGGTTTTAATTGGCCTCAAGAAAGACATTAAGAATTGTTCGGTCATTAAGGGCAGCTAGGGATGTGTGTTGGGGCCCATTTTACATCCAGGATGTACATTTTGATGTTCATCTAGGAAAGATGCTGAAGATGTGGCTTATAGCAGGAAAAAGAGCCTGACATACCAAGTCAACAGTTAAGTCTGGACAGCAAGGCTGTAAAGTCAGGGTGCACCCTTGTGAAGTATGGTGCTGTAGATTTGTAGCCACATCTGCTACATTTTACTCAGGGACTGAAGGATTTGTGGGGAGGATCTACAGCGGGATGAGACTGTCCTCACCAGGAAAATTACAGTGTTGGTTGTTCATTCAAATGCATAAAATGACCTTTGTTTACGTTTTCATGTCAATTTTATTTATATAGCCAGGTCCCCTTCCACGGAGGTCACCATGTTGCGCCGCCATGTTTCTACAGTAGCCCAGAATGGACAAACAATCACTGGCTCTAGATTGGGCCGTTCGTGTTTTTCCGTAGTTTACTGTAGTTTCTCCTACACGCTTGGAAGGGGAGGGTGAGGCGAGCGGTATTCATGGTTGCAAACTGCAATTCCACCACTAGATGGCTTTAAATCCTACACACTGCTCCTTTTAAATCTTAGTTAAATCGGCAATACCAAAGTTATAGCACAGGAGGCTGGGTGAATGTTATAATTGCTCGTTTTACACCTGCATTAATAAGATGGTACTAGTCAGCTGATAGCCACACAAGTATGAATAAGCCAGTGATTGTGAAGCATGAATGGAACAGTTGATACCAATCAACTAATGCAATTGCGACTTCAGTGCTCTGCCTGAACTAAGGGCGCTATGCATCAATAGTTTTAGTATTTAAACTAACCAAATCTTAGGCTGTGTTCAGACCGACTTTAGCTCTGCATTAAAAATTAAAAAACGCTGCCAGCTCATTCATTTGAATGAGTCCAGTGTGGTGATGCAGTGGGAGTGCCAATGCAGGGGCTATGGGGAAAAACAAATGCAGGGTTGTCAGGCAAAAAAGTTGAACCTGGCTCATCTGACAAGGCACTACAGTGGCCAATCAAATACATGCAAGCACACATTCCTGGTAGATTACTTTGTAGCGAGAACGCCATATTTCTACAGTTTTGTGGCAATGAAAGATAATAGAATTGCCGCTGTGATCATTTCTGATAAGCCTTTAAAATCACGCAGCTGCCACTCAAATTTTTCTCTGCATGTTTCTCCAACAGTCATAAGGGTCGATGGAAGGCAATGAAAAATTAGTTTTTTTGGTTTAGGTATGGTGTGTGTGTTACACAGGCAGCTTCTGAAAGGTGAGAAAGGTCAGTGGCCCCCGGTTGAAACCATAGAAAAACAACTGAGCTGCCCATCTCTTTCTGAGGTTATTCAGTGTGACATTGTGGTCCAGGTGTAGGTGAGAACAGGTTTGCTGAGTGTTGAAAAGAACATTCATTTCCAGCAAATTTCTGCATAGCTGCAGTGAGGCGGGATAGTAACAAAAAGAGAGAATTTCAGAATCAGAATCAGAAATACTTTATTGATCCCCAAGGGGAAACTCTTTGTTACAGCTGCTCACTATCACGTCACACTGGAGAAGAAGTACTAATAGAATAGAAATAGACATAATAATAAATAAGTCTGCAAGCAAATCGAAATATGATACACTATAATACACCTAATCAAAATAAGTGCAAGTGGGTATGAAGTATAAAGCTAAGTAACTGTACAGTACAATGTAATAATATAAGTAATAGTAGTGCAATCATGTGTACTGTCAAGTTGAGTGTAGCAGATTTAACCAGCTTATTAGGCAGTGGATATTGCACAGCAGTAATATAGTTTAATAAATATCAACAAACATGGAATAATTAAACTGAGAACAGAGTATGTTGCACAGGAGTAAGAGAATATTGAGAATATTGTGCAATATTTCAGGTATTGCAGTAATGTTAATGATCCAATGTCCAGTTGAGTAATATCAGTGCCAGTTTCCCCGACACGTAGAGGGAGGAGTTAAAGAGTTTGATGGCCACAGGCAGGAATGACTTCCTGTGGCACTCTGTGGTGCATTTTGGGGGGATGAGTCTTCTGCTGAAGGTAGTCCTTTGTTTATCCAGCACATCATGGAGTGGGTGGGAGACACTGTCCAAGATGGCATGTACACCACCGCCAGAGTCCAGCTCCACCCCCACAATGTCACTGGCCTTACGGATCAGTTTGTTGAGCCTGTTAGTGTCCGCTACCCTCAACCTGCTGCCCCAGCATGCAACAGCATACAGGATAGCACTGGCCACCACAGACTCATAAAACATCCTCAGCATTGTCTGGCAGATGTTGAAGGACCTCAGCCTCCTCAGAAAATAGAGGCGGCTCTGGCCCTTCCTGTAAAGCGCTTGAGTGTTCAGCCCAGTCCAGTTTATTGTCCATATGTAGTGCAAGGTACTTGTAGTCCTCAACAATGTCCACACTGACCCCCTGGATGGAGACAGGGGTCACTTGTGCCTTGGCCCTATGTAAGTCTACAACCAGCTCCTTTGACTGGTACTTGAATTTGGTACTTAATAGACTGAAAATCCCCACTTGATTTCAGCCCTAATCTCAGGGCATACATAAGGGCATGTTGAGAATTGTTTTACTACAGACCTTGACAAATGTGAAGCTATCCATTTATTACATCTTAGTGAGGAAAGAATTGTAAACCAACTTCTTATCTGTCTTATCAAATTTACAGTACATTTGGATTGCTATTTCACATCAAAACACATCGCATAGTAAATGGCAGTATGACACTGCAGGGTTATCGTTGTGCAGTGTTACTGTATATAATGAGGCATACATAAGAGATCACAAAGCTGCATTTCTGTGGCCATGACACTATGCTCTGTATCTGCTGGATAGTCAATTCCTTCTCACAATGTTCAAGTGGCCTTGTTTTTGTAACTCAGAATGGTAGCTTAAGTATTTCTAAATTCATGCAGAATGTCATGTCTTGTATTTCTGATTCTGAATTCTGCTTGTGTGATTGTTATATTGAAACTGACCTCAATTTGTATTGTCAATACTGTTCTTACACTGTTCTTTTTTCAACAGTTATTTTCTCTGTCAAAATGTGCAAAAATGTACTTTAAAGTAGAAAGGTTCATAAATGTGTGTGTGTGTACAAATTACCTTATAAAATGTTACAAACTATCAACTGCTGGCGTATTTTTCAAATGTTTGGTGGACGTTTCTGTTGTACTAACGCATAATGTTGATAAAAAGGTGTGTGCAGCAATCTACTCTAGTGTACATTTACATTTCAAAGAATGAAAGAGGAAAACAAGACTGAGGGTTCAATTTTATTTTTCATCATCGTGTCCCTACGCTTGATGGCAGTGTTTTTTCAAATGCACTCCATGAATGAACATAGTGATTGATTCACACAGTTCTTGAAAGAGCATCAACACAATCAAAAGATACAACCTGAATGTTATGCAGTGATGCTGCCGTTTCACTGATAGACTGAACTGGCCAGAAGTTACAGCTCATATAATTTACATTGTGAAATTCTAACAGGATTTTGATGCACCTACACCAAGATATGCTATCTTCAAAAGAATATCCACACGGAAACTGCTAAAAGCCTTTAGAGCAACACACATTAATGGCACTATACTGAAAGGAATTCATCTACTTTTTTTATTGGTTTATCTTAAGATTTCTTAGTGAAAACTTATTTTTCAGAGAAACTGTTTGATGAGCAACTCCACTGCCAAGCTGTTTGTTGTGTTTGTATTAAACACGTCCAACTGAGCAACTCTGATGATGAAGGCTTTCTCCGTCTCTCGTTCCCTTTGCTTTAAAGCCGCTGTGTCAGTTGGGACGTTTAAGACAAAAAGATTAGATGGGTCAGTGAGACTTAAAGTCAGACAGTTCAGATTTGGCACTGACTTTGGGTTCTTAATCTTTCTCTGCAGAGAAGATGTGGTAAGAAGATTCAGTGGAAGGGATGACAGTGACAACAAAACTGCTTTGCTCATTGTAATAAGCATAAGACAAGCTTTTTCATGGCCTTCTTTTCTTGGGTAAGATACAGGATTTAATACAGATCCATAACATGAATAATCCAATCCCTCCTCCCTCAGTCCCGTTGTAGCACACTCCAGGCAGCTCAGCTCCATGTCTGACAATGAGCATAATGAAAACAATTATTAAAATGGGATGGATCTTCTTTCTCAGTCTAACTGCACACTAATCTGCACAAGTGAGAAATGTATCCCTGGAATAGAGAACAACTTGACTTGATGAACCTCCATTAGCATCTATTGTGCATCAAAGTATGCGAAGATGTCTTCGTATTAATAAAGTAGGTGCGGTGATGAGAACTAACTGTACTGATATTTGTCATGATGGCAGGACTGGGAGCAGCTCAATCAACCTGGTTTGGTGCTGGGTTGTACCCAATATGAGCTTGTCAAAACGGCCCATTATGATTACAGTGTGATTGAAGGCCAGGAGTAAAGATCATGAATGAAAGGCTTGAAAAACATGCAGACACAGTAAACACATGAGAACCTGGGCCAGCATAGAAATATATCACAGTAGGTGGCAGATTACAGAGAGTGACAAAATAGATTTTGGCATTAATCCATTTCCATAATTAGTCATTTAATTCTTGACACTGATGTGATCAACCTTATTTCAAAATAGTTTCACTTGTTTCAAGAAGATCTTTCAAATAAGATCTACAGTATATAATAAGATATAATAGGATCAAATGCATTTGAAGGTTGAAGGGAGGGTAGTCCGACTTTTTGGAAGAGCAGAGAAGGATCTTTACTTTTTAACATCCCAAATTTCAGCATTACCCTGCAGGATTGATTAAACAACAACAAAAAGGAATCAAATAGATGGTTATAATTCAAGTTCAGGCTTTTATGTTTGCCATATTTAGAAACTGCTAATTCCACTTTTAATATGCACATTGTATTGTGAAAGTTATTTTTCCATAAATATAATAAGTTTTAGATTAGATTACACTACCTATAAAATCTTTATGCTTTTCCATTTTTAGTTAGTAATGGTGAAACCAGTTGTACCAACCCAGAACTATATTTTGTGCAGAGCCCCCTAAAGGTCATGGGGAGAATTCTTTTACTACTACTACTTTTGCGTTCTCTCGCAATACTTTTCTTCTTCCATTCCTTCAGAGCCGTTTGTCTATTTCGGCTCAGCTGCCCCCAGCGCAACGCAGCAGTACATCAGTATATCATTTTACTTTAAACTGGGCATTAAGTATGCTGATATAGTACTACTGCTAAATAGGCATGCATGGTTAGGTTATTAGTTAAACTAAAATTAAACAAATTCTTGGATCTTCTCTCCAGAAGAAAGCAGTACAGTTAATATGGAGGATGCTGTCTGTTTCATTTGTGAACAGTTACTGTACTCTGTGCTGTACTGTACTGTAGCCCAGAGGGTTTCACTGAGGAAGAGGAGACATCTCCAGAGGCGGAATTACAGATGCGCAGTTGAATCTACCTCATAAAGCTAATGTGCTGTATGTGTATGAGTCAGAAAAAGCATCAGGAAGATAACTGAAATGCTGCAAACAGAGTCTGTGGTTCTGTCACAGAAAGAGCAGACAGCACTGAAACACTTGCAGAGATACATCAGGAATGCAGACCAATGCAAGTTTTGTGTTTTTGCACAGGGTCCTCTGTTCTCTGCACAAACTAAATTAAAGTAACTTCAATGCTAATGCTGGTAGCAGGCATGTTGCTATAAGTGTGGAGCAATAATTGATGTTCCTTATACATACAGCTCCTACCCAGAAGTGAAAATGTTCTATCTGTTAACCTCTTTTGAAATCATATAAGGTGAGGTGTCCATAAACAATGCTAAATGCATTAACTTGAGAATCTCCACACTGCCTTCCATTACAAATAGACATACGGTTCTGAAGGAATGGAAGAAGAAAAGAATTGCGAGGGAACGCAAAATTTATTGTGAAGTAAGTCCCTAAGTGAATTCTGGTCGGAGCTGATTAAAAAGGAAAAAGTTCCACAAAGAAAATAGCCTCGTTCATTCGAGATGAAAGAACGTCACGCCTAAAGCTAAAGGAAGAAACCAGTGCCAATTTAAGAGATTACTGTGCGTACATCACTTTGAAGTTACTGTTTTCTCACACAAAAATCACATAAAAAATGTCTACATGATCTTTGTGGTTGAAGGGGCTCGTCATCATCACTTTAAGGGCCAGTTAAGAAGTAAATTAAAAGAACAAAAGCTGACATTTTTCTGAGTTCTGAAGGCTCTCACCTCCAGGTCCTTGTTCTAAGACGATTCCGGGTGAACCTTTGTGAAGCAGGGTTCTATTCCTGGTGGTAAAAAGTGCAAGTGTGTTTAATGAGGTGTCTCTGAGTCAAGTGTCAGAATTCTTAAGACACTTCAAGCTCTTCTGAAGACACATTAATTCCTCTCTCTTCCCTCCTCTCAGCACCACTGATTTGAGACCTGATGAATTAGAGGGAAGTGATTCAAGGAGGAAAAAAGAGAGAGAGAAAAATCCACTGAAGCCATGTAAAGCCACAGTTCTTACCTCACTGATCTTCTGTAAACCCCGTAAACAAATAGTAAATTGATGCAGATGCCCTCCATGCACATACAACATGGAGACTCTGTGGAGCGCTTTTGTTTCACACATGTCTTATGTGATTACAGTGCCACTATCTGGCCTCAGAGCACAGATGCAACAATTAATCCATAGGCTTTATTTGTCCTTGTCACTGAATTTTTAATTACTTCTTATGATTGATTATTGACCTCTATTTTGAAAGAGTAAATTGTGGAAATAACATTTTTTCTTGCAAGTGGCTCACGGTAATACTCACGAAAAAAAGATATTGAATGGAAATAAAAACTTGTTTACATTCACTCCTGACTGGAATAGTGAGTGAAAAAGGAATTAGGAGGAGAAATGGATGACAAACCTAATAAAGTTACTCATTAACAGCTCTGTCTTGCAGGGCATGGTGCAGGAAGGGTGACATTATGGCCTGCAACCTTTGGCCAGCAAGTTTGTTTTTAGAAGGAGCTGAAGAGAAAGACAAAAACGGCAGAAAAGTCAGGTCTAGGAGACATACACCTGCTCTATCAATTATCCTATTTTGTACAGGTAAGTAATTTTAGATTTTTTTTAATGTGTGTAAAGTTTAAGTGTTTAAAGTTTAAGTTGTTGTACATTGTGTAAAGTGACAATAGCATTACTATATGTACCTTGGTGATGTAGGTTAGACAATATTTGGTCTGTTGTAGTCATATGACTAATTCTTATCTGAGACACAGCTACGGTGTGCTGGCCTGCATCACCAGATACATTTTTACCTACATTACCTGTGTACTGCTGCCTCAAATTCAATATCCTAAGACAAAACATGCAGTATGGATACACTGTACTCTGCTCTCTGGATAAAGGATTAACATCTGTATAACAGATGTTTATGCTATGTTTAAAGTTAATTAGTAGGCAGTTCAGGACTAAAATCATGAACATTGCTCAAGACCTGACAAGTCTGCCTGACATCATGTGACAGTTTCTGTGTGGAAAAGAGGACTACTGTATCTAATCAAGGATTTTAAGGATAATTTTGTTTTGGTCAAATTGTTATTGTTAAGTACTTTCCAGTGTCACAGGAGAGGTGTTAATTGGCTGGTTGAATGCATCTGACCATGGATTAACTTTTTTAACGCTTACACTTGTAATTTGGAATGAAATATATCATCAGCTGATGTTCATCAGCTTCCTAAATTCTGCTCTGGAGGAGGTTTTCTCGCTACGATTCCCCCAAAACAAAGGGTTATGATCATTGATGATAATGATGACAATGATGGTTATCATTATGTAAATCAGGGTAAAGTCTGATCAAATCTTTGAAATCAAATGTGTTAAACAGTGTAAATGGAAGATACAATCAAATCTTGTGAAAGGAAATACAAAATAGCAAGGACACTGACAAAAAAGAGGAATTTGCATCTATATTTAACAATGTAATACGTCTCAAATTTGTTCAATGAAGCCTAAACATGCTTTGAACATTCAGATAATGTTAACCCTCTAATATTTTAGAGTCAGTTTTAAGCTTACAGTCACAAGACGTTGGTTAACACTTTATTGGCCATGAAATATGAAACATGAAGTATGTCATCCTCAGTGCAGGCCTCAGTCTCATCGGCCATAGATTAAAGGATGGATTCACACTTTTTGTCTTAAAACAACACTTACAATACCATATGTACATTGAAAGAGTTACTGGTTGCTCTAATTCTTCCTGCTCTCCATATTGGCTGCGAAAAGATCCCTTCCAAATGCAATATAAAAGATGGGGTACGAAATCACAGTCCATTCTAAAGTTCAGTTAAAGCTTCAAGTTAAATCAATCTTCCAAAGTTACAGTCTTTTTAGGGCAAATTTCCCTCTTTGTGTTTCCCCGCATAGCATTTTCTTGCTAAGCAAAGGGATAGTAACAGGGAAATTTTATACCCCAAAATTTCCTAAATATTTAAATTGTTGTGCCTCTTCCAACACCCTCTCGTGATCTTCAGTAGATGTAATCAGTTGATGATTTGACTTCTGTAGGTTTTCCCTCAGGACACAGAGATGGGCCCGTGGAGCTGCAGCCTCTTTGTGGTGTTTTTTCTTTGTGGAGCTTTTATCAGAGAAGCACATCCAGCTACTATATATGATGTGGAGGGACACAAAGATGCTCAGAGACATCTTCTGATGGAAAAAGAAGATCTCACCAACAGTAACAGTACTGGAATTCAAAGTAAGTAACAAAAGGCACACTAATCATCTAACTATTTACAACCAGGTGTGTTTGAAGAACTTTGAACTTTATAACTTCATTTACAGAGACCTCTTTGTCTTTATAGCTACATGTAAATGCAATAAATGTTTTTCCTGCTCTCTTCCCAGAGGCATCCAGTCCAGATCAGGGCCCAAAGTCTCTGGAGTGGTCCTATCTGGCTGCAGGACTGGGCACAGCCCTCACCATCTCACTCCTCATCGTGATGGCTGTCAAGTTTCGCCTCTTCCACCGCTTCTTGGCCAGCTACAGACACTCCCTGCTCCAAGAGGCTGACGGGGTCAGCCAGTATGGCCAGGAGGAGGCATCCTTCCCTAACAGTGTGTTGGGTAGAATGGAAGGGATTGGGGGGACTCGAAGAGGACTGGATGAAGATGATGATGGCTTCATTGAGGATAACTATATCCAGACCAGTGAGAAAGACAGGGCAGAGAGAGAAAGAGAGGAGGAGGGAGAGGAGGAAGGGATAGAAGACAGTGAAGATGATCTTGAGTTCACTATAGGGTGATTAGATAAAGGGAGACTTCATCAAAAACAGCTGGCTTAAAACTAAGATAAAATAACACTATAGAGATCTTGATTGACAGTCGACAGTAAAGCAGTGATTCTGAACCTTTCTGGCTTGTGCCCTCTTAAAATGAATCATTGTCTACTTGCAACTTCTTGTCACACCTTGCATATGTCTATGAACTGTGAGTGGTTCCACCAAAGAGTGAGTTCCCCTCAAAAAGTCTCATATTGTTTCATTTAAACAATTGTTATAGGCCTGTATAGATATACAGTGGTGTGAAAAAATGTTTGCCCCCTTCCTGATTTTTTTTTTTTTTTTGCATGTTTGTCACACTTAAGTAAACACAAAATGCAGTTTTTAAATGAAGGTTGTTATTATTAAGGGAAAACAAAATCCAAACCTACATGGCCCTGTGTGAAAAAATGATTGCCTCACCTGTTAAAACATAACATAACTGGTTTATCACACCTGAGTTCACATCCAGGTCTGATTACTGCCACACCTGTTCTCAATCAAGAAATCACTTAAATAGGACAATGATCTAAAAAGCACCAGCAAGTCCACCTCTGAATGGCTGAAGAAGAACAAAATGAAGACTTTGGAGTGGCCTAGTCAAAGTCCTGACCTGAATCCTATTGAGATGCTGTGGCATGACCTTAAAAAGGCAGTTCATGCTCGAAAACCCTCCAATGTGGCTGAATTACAACAATTCTGCAAAGATGACACAGCACTGTAAAAGACTCATTGCAAGTTATTGCAATATTGCAAATGCTTGATTGCAGTTGTTGCTGCTAAGGGTGGCCCAACCAGTTATTAGGTTTAGGGGGCAATCACTTTTTCACACAGGGCCATGTAGGTTTGGATTTAGTTTTCCCTTAATAATAACAACCTTCATTTAAAAACTGCATTTTGTGTTTACTTGTGTTATCTTTGACTAATATTTAAATTAGTTTGATGATCTGAAACATTTAAGTGTGACAAACATGCAAAAAAATAAGAAATCGGGAAGGGGCAAACACTTTTTCACACCACTGTATATACATAAAAAAGAAAACAACTTTTTTCCTCTTCCAATCAATCATTTCGCAGCCCCTAAGATGATCTTGTGACCCCTTGGAGGGGTCCCGGCCCATAGCTTTGGATCTGTTGAAAGTGCACAGTGGATATATTATAAATGTGAAAACTGAATGAGTCACAGTTGCTTCAAAACTTCTGAAGCTGCAATAATGGTTGGACTTGTGTCCAAAATAAGCTAATTTAAATAGTGTATGATGAGAGTAATAATGAAAATGTATAAACAGAATTAAATTGATTTTTTGAAAAATGTTACTGCTTGTCTTTGAGTTCATTTGAGTACAGTATGGTAGTTGTGAGCACATCCCATCATATACTTAAGCTGGGTGCATGATGGCAGATTCAGCAAACTTTATTAGACTGAGACAGGCAGCGTTTTGACCGTACTGGGTCTTCATTAGAAAAATGGCCAAAATTAGGGCAAAATATATATATATATATATATATATATATATATATATATATATACAGGCATGATGTAAGATAGAAAAATAAGTAATAAGTATTTTAATGCATTTGTATGTATAGTGTGGAATCATTTTGTTGGAAATATACTTCATGAATAAAATCTTTCTAATTCCAATTTCATATTCTTTCTTTCTTCCATGTACTTTGCCAACCTTGGTCTGAAATATCATCAACACAGAAAACATGTGCAACACAGTAATGTTTTGATTTGATGTGAACACTTATTGAGTCTTCACTTTCAACCATAACTACTCAGATGTATCAAAATGGTGCATTCAGACAGTAAAAACATGCAGAAGGTGTGTTCATCAGATTACTGAGCCGCTGTTGAAAGCATGCGGTGCAGCAGTCTGCTGTTGATGTTCACCAGTAGGCAATGTTATGCTAATGATAACGAAAGGACTGGAAACAGCTGTGAAGTCTAAATTCATCTCTTTGTTGTTTTTTTTCTATATTTGTTTTCCTTTTTGTACATCTGCTAGACAAATTTCATCTAATCTTTCCCTTCACAGACTTTTTGATCCTTTTTCTCTGGGAGATTTTGCCCATTTAGTCCATTCAGATGAGGCTGCTTCTGCTGGAGGATGTCTCTCTCCTGGCTTGGCTCATCTGTCCTCCTGAGACACTGAACACCCTGACACCTCGACTCCCCAGCCTCCTCGGTCTGCTCATCATCCTCCTCCTCCTCTGTTCCCTTCTTCTTTTAAGGTAGATGAGCGTGCTGTAGCCCACTACAGCTAGAGCCATGCCTGCCCCAGCAGCCATAAGCACCAGACTACACACCAACATTTCCTTGCTTTCATGACCCTGGCTGCCGATTGTGGCCACACAGAGAAGCACCGACCCACAGAGCATCACCGCCAGCCCCACAGCTAAGATCAGTGCCGGGTCAGCCCTGCCGCCGCTCTTCAGCTGGTTGATCCGACGTTGACTGCGCACACAGTTCATGTCCTGGATGGCAGAGCTGAGAAGCTGCTTGAGCAGAACAGCCAGGGCTAAGAGGCAGAGTGTAGTGCCCACCCCGAGGCGCCACTCCCCGGACAGGCTGGTGGTGGTGGAGAGGAGCCCAACGCCACCCAGGCCCAGCCCCAGGATGAGGGCCACTGAGGCACAGTAGCACAAAAGGGATTGGCGTGGCTCTTTGAACCACCACAGCTCCACTTGATCTTCCAGGACACGCCGCTGCATCAGGGTGGGTTCCAGGTAGAGACCTGTGGCGTGACGGATGGTGTGGCGGGGCTGGTAGAAGGTCTGCATCTCGGGCATGGCAGTGGGCAGTGGTCACAGCGCAGCCAGCCCAAAACCAGACTGACACCTTGCAAGATTGTGCAGAATTTGGGTGGATGATCAGAATACAACCCTATAAGAGGATTCAAACTAATCTTTACAAATATTATTCTAACAATTACTTTTCTATTTACCACAGCTATCCTAAATGGATTAGCAGCAGAAACATTCTGTGCTTCTCAACTTCTGTGAAAACAGTTACTCACTTGGTGTTAGATGAGTGTCATGTGTTGCTGTCCATCCATCTGCATCCCATCAGACAACATTAGTCAAAGCATTACAATAGTTTGTTTGAAAGTTGTTTGGCCTTGCTTCATTTTGTAGAAGGGATGATTTTTCTCGTAAAAATAATCCAGCTTCAAGGAAAGTTTTCCAGTGGTCAAGTTGTAAATTTAATTTGCGAAAGCTGCTTTCAGGGATGAAACTCTTCTCAGTGTAAATGGAAGAAGTATCCTGACTTCACGCTGGAGGCAAGAACCCAACCATAAAGAAGCAGGGACTTCCACTGTGTAATACTCACTGTATGTAGAGAAGTGATGATGATGCTGACATCTTGGCAGGGTGTTGTGTATGTAGCCCGTCCACATGTCTGCTCATGATCACCACAGTGACTGTACTAGCGTCACAGATTGATAATCTGTGCCCTCTTCACATTCTCTACCCCAGTGCCAGGCAGAACAGAGGACCCCCATCTCACGAACACCATCTTGTCCGGTTAAGTGGGAAAAAGACGGGTCACAATAGCAGTGTTGGATCATGGCTTGGACAGAGATTGGCGACATTGTCCACCGTGCCTCCACCCAGACAATGGGCTGACGGGTGAACACAATGACTGTGCTGCAGGAGGCGGGCAGTGGTGTGTGTGAGCGTTGCTGTTGTGGAGGGCTGAGTGATGTCAGTGTGTACTGATAATGGTGTTTCTGTGATCCTAAGGATAGCGTCATTCACACACTATGCTGAGCCTCTTAGATAGACCACAGTGAATGCTGCCTCTCCTCAGTGAGACGCTCACCTGCTGAACTGTCTCTTTCAGTAACACACCTGTCACAGCTGAAAATGTTTTATCAAAACATTTTAGATGAGTTCGACATCTTGGGAAATACGCTTTTTGCTTTCCGGTGGAGCTTTAAATGTGAAGACTGATACCGTTCTCATATTTGTCTGTAAAATATGAAGCTACACACAGGAGACAGTTAGCTTAGCTTAACATAAAGATTGAAAGTAGGGGAAACAGCTAGCCTGGCTCTGTCCAAATGTAAAAAAACTCAAAACCAGCACCTCTAAAGCTCAAATTTACATTTTATATCTCATTAGTTTAATCCAAACAATTATCCTCTTAGCTTCATATTTAACAGACAGATAAACAAGTGGTACCAATCTTCTCATCTAACTCTTGGGAAGAAAACAAAAGTGTAAACAAAATCAAAGTCAAATGATTCCTTTAATAACCAAACATATCTTTACCTGCCTGCTATATTTATATTTCTTATCTCATAACTAATATAATAATACAGAAACAATGGTTTCATTCCATTTTGTTGTTTCTATTGCCAGGGCCTTGCTATCATTTTGAGAAGATGCACATGAAACATGCAGCCAGCATGGCTTAAAGTATTATTTGGCAGAGAGAGCTGTAGAGGTGTTCAGCACACATATGAACAAATCTTTAACACTTAATCATGCTTAGTATAGTGAATTATTTTTGTACCTGAACAAATCTTGGCTTTTAGCAGTGGAGCTCCCCTCAATTGTGACTGAAAGATTAGGTGTGTTAAATTCCAGTTAAAAGCTTACTGAAAGACGTCAAAAGCCACAACCACAGCTATTCCTGTAAATCTATAAATAGTGCCTGTATATACCTGGTTTTGTACTGAACTGAATGAAACAGCGCAAACCATTAAACGGAGTGAACTTACTAAGTCAAAATCAGTGCCATAACATCACTGCGTTATGAATGGTGATGTGATCACTTTCTGATGAGCGCATTGACATGTGTTTAAACACTGATGTGTTTGCTTAGTTTAGGAAAAATGAACAAACTACCACTAACAGTGGTTACAAATCTGCCATCTACATATGTTTGAATGATAAATTTCCCTATTTTGCAAAAGCAGAGGGACAAGCCAGTAAAGGCTTCCTTACCACTCAAAGTGCACCCCGCCCCTAGTGGACAATATCACTATGTGTGCAGTTCTGACTTTGAATCTTTGAGCCTTTGAACATCAACTGAAGTCAAATGTCAAATTTTTAGTTTGTTATTATGAGGAAAAGAGGGGAGACAAGAGGATAAACTATATGAACAAATGAGGGAATGGATGGCTGGATAGATGGATGGATAATGGATAGATGCTATTGCACTTACTTACAGCATATGTTATGTCCTTGGTTTGCACAAAGTGCTGATGCTGTGTCCTCTACCTGCAGTTCATCCTTGACAGCCTATCAGAGATGCTGCCTTTCTATCTGATTCTTATTAGTGCTGCAACACATTTTTATGACTTTATAACTGGAGAATGATTTCTACAGTCTACTATATCATCCAGACAGTTTCATTTGAGTGGCAAAAGAATCCCCTGGACTGACTCAATAATAACTATAATACCATTTCGTGCTTTTGTGTCATGGACATATCTAACTCTGTAAAAACTATATGAATTTCCTCTCTAAAAGCCTAATCTTTTAACCTCAAGGACATCATTTATCACAATGGCCAGAATTAGTATTGAGTGCTGACATGGGGTTGGCTGGGCAGGCGCTGGTCAATCTATCCGGTCAATTATTTTGTTTAAGTCAGAGTGCCGGTTCCTTTTATAGTGAATTAAATCTGGGAATCCAAAGGAGTCACTCCCTGGTGTGTCCCCAGTCAATCTGATTCAACCACAAGGTGGCAAGAAATAACCATGTTACTTTGTGGCCATTAATGCTGTACAGTCACTCAAATTAAGACATAAGGCAGGAAATATTAGTATATAATAAATACTCTTACTATTGATTATTATTATTAGTTATTGTTAAGTATTAGCTCAGCAATCAAGCAAAATACAACAATATTTGAAGAAATGATTGTGTCAGGTTATTGTAACAACAGGCTCCAGCTATCGTGATTTTTTTCCTCAGTGCCAAGACTTTATGGGCTGTGAATACAACTGTTTGTGCAAATATGTGCATGTGTGTGCTAGTGTCTGTTTGTGTATTTTCTATATGTTGATGTTGGGAGGGGATTCATTTATCCTTCAGTTTATCTCCAATAAAAAGACAAGATTATTGTATGTATTAGGCATCTTTGACACAGCTTGTAAATGTGTATGTTTATTTGTTTGATAGCCTTGCGACAGCAGAGCCTGTCTGTTGCATTCTGGGACAGACTCCAGGATGCAACAGGCTCTGATAAAACTGGATGTAGAAAAATGATGATATGACGTACTATAAATTCCTGAGCATAAAATATGTCATTCTGCTTTTTATTGATTACTTTAGTAAAGGCGGCTACAATTCTGGCAAGATATATAGACTGCAGTCCATATGTGTTTGGAAAATGACACATTTTTGCATTCACCACCACTGTATAATTGTCTACTGTCAAAAAATTTGGACTATTTTATTAGAAAAGGGCTATGATTCCTGCAATGCACTCTCAAACCTCCTTCAAGATGAAAGACTATCCTTATAGTCACTGGTTCATTTCAAACTGTATATACTGAGTATAGAGCCACATCAACAGAAAATGTCATATCAAAATACTTATGGACTGCACTATATAGTCGTAAATGTACTTCTTGTAAGTACAAGTAAATGTACTTCAGTGTAAGACAATGGCTTGTGTGTTTTAGACAAAACAATATTGACACTATTCATTTAAATGGGGCAGGTATCCATAAAATATGCAGTGTTTTTTTGGGGGTAGGCTCATAAATGCAACTTGTCCAATTTACCATGATAATACATCAACAGTACAGTCATACAATAGCTGCATTATCTATGTAAAATGTGTGTTGCCAAAGAACAGCCTGTAGAGGGAAGCAGCCTCCAAGTTTGGACAGCAGCCTGCAGGATGCCCATACAATGATACTCATATACCCATACACAGTTGTACAGTACATGCAGTGGTAGAAGAATTACTCAGATCTTTTACTTAAGTGAAATTAATGATACTAGAATGTAGAAAAATACTCCATTGCAAGTAAAAGTGTTGAGTACAAATACAGAAGTATTAACATTTAAATGTACTTAAAGTATTGAAAGTAGATGAAATTTACATTTTGCTGTTGTAGCTGGTTGAGGTGGATCTAAGTTTAATTACTTTATATACTGTTGGGTAGTTTAATGACCATGCATCATATTTTATGAGTTGATCGTATGTTTTGTATGAAATTTATTTATCTGCAAAGTAAGTAACTATATCTGTTAAATGAATGTACTGGAGTAAAAAGTGTAATATTTCTCTCTAAACGTGGAGTATAGGTATAAAGTAGCAGATGGAAATACACGAGTGAAGTACAAGTCCTTTAAAATTGTACTTGAGTACAGTACTTCAGTAAATTTACATTTCACCACTGTGAACTTTCAGTGAACTGCATGTTCAGATGGTTCCCGACCCAGAGCATAAGCAATCAAGTGGCTGCAATAGGGTCTCGTGGCCACCAAGGATCCTCAAAGTCCTCTGTTTATTTATTTTTTCATTTAAGCAATATATATCTAATTTAATTCTGCCCAATTTAAACTGTAATTTTTTGTACTAACAGTGTACCAGTACAGTACATATCAATACATACATGTAGGTACAAGGCAACGAGATGTGAAGTTAGGGAATAAGAGGGTAGCAATCTGGGAACTTAAAAATAATTTATTCTGTAGGTATTTTTTAACTAATGGATACATATTCTAATATTACGGGGTACAATATGACTCACTGAACAAAAAAGCTAGAAGGTTAGGGGAAGATGGGGTAATGAGTTCTGTAGCACTTCATAAATCTGCTGTGATTTATTTCTAAATTACTATATACTACCTACCTACACTGGAGGGGCACAGATGATAACAAAATGAGGATAGGCAAACTATATAGTTCCTTTTTTGGGTTTTTACTTTGGAAGTCTAAAGCTTATATGTTACTGTGTATATTGTAAAGTAGACTTACTTTTGTACTTACAGGGGACTGAGGTGGTGCAGGTTTATGTGGACTGACACTGTTGTTACACAGGGTGCTGTTCATTGTTGTACACTCATGATGAGGTTTCCACAGTAAATACAGCTGAACTGAAATCTAACGACCAAGGCAGATGTAGAAGATGATCGATTTTATGCCCTCAGTGTAGGACACAAACACTACAGTCATTGAAAAACTTTACAGAGAGTCATTGCACAATATCAAATTAAAATATGATACGACGAGCTATGAGTCATTCTGTAACTTTCAAACTCAGCATGTCTCTTCCAACGGTAAACTAATTTCAAACAATTTCAACTTGCATCCAAAACTAAGCAGAACTAATGTCAAAACCACAGGCAACAGCTATACAAAACATCTCTGTAGTGTTATTTTTAAGTTTCCAGATGGTGACCCGCTTATTCACTATAACTTCACATCTTGTTCCCTTGAACCTACATGTATGTATTGATACGTACTCTACTGGTACACCGTTAGTACAAAAAATTACACTGTAAATTGGGCAGAATTAAATTAGATACAGTATATATATTGCGGAAAATACATAAAAATTTGCTTCACTACATCTTTCAATGTCACTTATATAAGAAAAATATCCACAAGAACATCCTTCAAGTTTTTACATATGTAGATTTTAACTGTGTTGGATGTGTGGAGGAAGGATAAAAGTCTGCTTAGAGTCTTAAAAACGTGACGGTTGGTTATGGTTAAGATTCAAGTAGGGGGCTGGAGGAGTGTTGGGCAGAGACAGCGGCCTCCACAGACCCGCAGCAGCATGCTGCCTGACAAATTGGTGTCCAAGAATGTGCCATGGAGAGATTTGTGTGAACAGTTTCTCATTCTGGCCCGACACTCCAGCAGCTGATTTCACCGACAGGTGCGACATCAACCAGAGAGGATGAACTAATCTCACAGCTGCAGACCACTGGGTTAAACAAACAGGCCTTGTGACCAGAGCGTTGCTGTTCCAGTTTCCCTCAACCAGATGGTGAAAGGTAGGAGGAAACTGGGCAAATGCGGTTCTCTCATCTCTCAACAGCAGCTCTTGAGCAAGGTACAAGTGCTTCAGTGCTCAGAGGCAGTTGGTGGATATAGCTACATTGTAAGTGAACCGTGAAGCCTGTCGATGCCAGCCTCTGCAGCTGTGTGAATGCAGAGCAGAGAACGGCTGGAAAAAACAGTATGCATGCTCTGCAAATATCCCCTAAACTTTAATTAAATAAGAAATGTGGCCTGGGTAGAAGTCACACTGTTTACTGAAATGCTGTTCACATGCAAGAGGAACTGCAGATTTCCATGATCGCTGTGACCGTGTGTGAGGATGATGGAAGCCTCTCTTGAATCCACAATGTTGAGAAAATGTGGCACATCATTCGGACTGGCTGCTGTGACAAATGAAAAGGATCTGCTGCCAATTTTTGAGGCCCCTGACAACAGGCGACACACTATGCAAACGCAGACAAACCTTACCAATCCTGACTTTTTACTACATCTCACAGCTTTTAACTCCAAACTATGAACCCTTGCACTGACATAGTTTAGCTGGATGTCACCCAGGCAGAGACAGAGAGATGTGTCATGGAGTGACTTCATCTCTGTAACAGCACTTATCTATGGACAGTCTGTCAAAAATCTTGAGTAATGAGAGATGTTGATGTAGCATGTGCTGTACTCCAAGTGTTTTACAGTACACATCTGCAGTGTATCAATTTGTGGGGTAGTAGACAGTTATTGAAATACATGTCACACACACCTCTGCTCAATAATAAAATCTGCCTCTTCACAACCGCTACTACTCAATACCCAAATTTTTAGCCAAGCAGAGTGGCTATAGAGATGGCAGTGTTGGTTTGTCGGTCCACCACTTTGGTCCAGACTAAAATATCTCACCAACTCTAGGATGGATTGCTATGTTGGACATCCACGGTCCCCAGAGGATGAATCCTACAGATTTTGGTGATCCCTTAACTTTTCCTCTCGTGCCACCAGCTGAACTTTCTGTTAAAGTTAGTTTACGTTGTTTGTGCGGGTCATAGAGTTATAGCAAAGTTGATGAGACTTATAAAGTCACTGGTTTTAGTTTTATGGTGTGAAGTTGCTAGGTAGCTAGTTCTCCCCAACCTCCTCTTACATTTATTTAGGTCATAAATACTCAGCTTGTTTTATTTGTGATCGGATTATGTTTTTTTCTAGCTTCATACAATGTGTGTGTGACGGTCAGTGCAAAAAAGGAGAGAGAGAGAGCGAGCAGGAAGAACCAGGTGAGAAAGTGGACAGATAGTGAAGTCAAGACTGTTATATGTCACATTCTCATTAGGGAGAAAGGTCTGATCCTAGAATCCCTGATCCCCTGACTTTTTCTTCTAGCGCCATTATCAGGTAAATAATTTCATTTGTTCAACACTTTTGTTTGTGACCAAAAAACTAATAACTTTCCCATCAGCCTTAACTCCACTCTAAACTAAGATGGTGACCACAGCAGGCATTAGCTGCTAAACATGAACATGTTAGCACTGCTGACATTAGCATTTTGCTAAGTGCAGCCTCACAAAGCTGTAGATTTCATTTTTACTTGAAATAAATGTTTAGGTCTGTTGTTTTCTCAGTTCTCGAATGTCTTTAGAAGATCAAGGTTCTCAACGCACAGAAACATTTTACTTTTCGTTTGGTCTTTCTTTTTTTTTGTATTTCTTGTAGACACTATTTGATACAACACGGGCAATACAAGGGCCTGTATTAAGAGGAATATAAGTTGCAGGATGTTTGACAGTGGAAAAAGGCTAGTGGGCAGGACACTGAGGCCAGAGCAGGAAAAGCACCATCGCCTGTGTTAGTTATGCAAAATCTGCTCTCTAGTACTTTCGTATTTCAGTTGATTGACAACTCTCTCTCTCTCTCTCTCTCTCTCTCTCTCTCTCTCTCTCTCTCTCACTCACTCAGATATACCCTGCCTCCTGCTTAATCCTCAAAGTGCTGAAAGCGTTTTCGTTTAGTCATGACTCACTCCTCACAGCAAATTGACTGTAAACTCAATTTAGTCTGTGTTATCTCTGATGGGTAAAAATCAGATTTGTAACTAAACCAAAAACATTTCTTGTGCTACATCAATATGCATCGCTTTAATTTTTACTTGAGCAAGCCAGATGGGCACGAAGGATCGCACATACCGTACTTTACTCGCTCAATTATCTTCCAAAGCACAAAACCTGCAGTATGTAAGCCTATACTGCATGATGGGGATCATACACCCTAAGGAGACAGAAATTAAAACTAAAAATGCATTACTTTGTGATTCCCAAGTCATTTGCCTGACAACTTGCAGTACTGAGGGTTATATCTTGAAGACATGGATTTTTTCAGAAAATTTGGCAGCTGTTTGTGTTGGGATATTTTCCTGTACAGCTAAACACCCTGGTCACAGCTCAAAATCAGAATTTGTTACGGAGCGAGCTAATATCCCATTGACTGATAGTGCTAACATACTGATTTTCAGACAATAATTGCTGTAACAGATTTGAACACCTGTTCAACAACCACTGTGTTTTTTTCCCTTTCCTTCTGCTCCTGCTGCCTCATTCTTGCTGGATGGTTGCTGTGCAACCATGACAACAGGCCCCTAATATCAAGATTTTTTTCCTCAGTGCCATGACATTATACACAGTGACAGTGAATACAATTGTTTGTGCAAATATGTGCATGTGTGTGCTGGTGTCTGTTTGTGTTTTTGCTATATGTTGAGGTTGGAGGGGGATTAAGTTATCCTTCAGCTTATCTCCATTAAAATGACTGATTATGCTGTCAGCAATGGTCGTGGCCTAGATTTGAAAGACAGCCTCGTTTGCTCTGGCTGGGAGCCACTAGACCTTGTAAATACTACTGATGCACTTTTATCTGCAGACGAGTATTACCTCATTGTGTTTAGTAAGAGCAATAATGCTGCAGTTTGGTTAATGAAAGAGGTACAGGGGGCCTTTTCCTGTTGCTGATGCCTCTGAGAAACCGTATAGCCTGCGGTTCACCTAAGCATTCGCATAATTTGCATATAAATGAGAATCACATCACATTGTTGCTTAGGGGGTATATTAATAATGGGGTTGTTGAACAGGATAGAGTACTGTACAAGAGACTTTTGCAGATGCTGAAACAGGTGGAGCCCAGAGCGCTAGTAGTTTCTGCCTCACTGAAGCCATGTTGTCCCACATCTTTCCCCTCCCTCTGCCTCAGACATTCTTTCTTTCTCTTGTTTACATTTTTGAAAGATTTTAAAATGTGTTGCCTCTGTGGATCCACTGTCACTTCCTGAGAAGGCTTCTAGCTAGCTACTTAATAAAGGTTTTCTAAATTACTCCCTGAACACAAAAACACCACATGGACACAAAATTGCTTGACCTCCTGATCCCCTCCTATCTGTTCCTGCTAGTCCCCACCACTGTACCACTATTACATGTCCGTCATGCTCTGAAATTGATTTCACTGGCTCAGTGGGTGTGACATGGACAAGCCAAGGACCCCTCTCTCTGTTTTTCTCACTCACTCTCTCTCCCACACACACACACACACAGAAACTGGGTTGTCTGTTTTAATGCTGTGTCAAAATGCATTTGTTTAATTGTTTTATTTTTCCAGCTGTTAGCCATGTCTCTAGCCAGGACCAGAAGACAGCCCCCACAACTCGTTGGTTCTTTGCTGTTCAAAATGGACTAAAGGGCTTTGACAGTGTTACCTTTGTAATGGTAAGCTGATGTAACTTACGTATTTACCGAATAATGACAACAGAGTGATTAACCTCCCATAGCCTACTACAAACAACGTTTTCCAGCTAACGCTAATTGGTACACTGTTGTTAGCTAGCTAGTTTTCTCCATTACTATCAAAGATATTTGCAGTACTGCCAAGAGAATACTGCATATCCACAGGAATACAAACAAAGACAGCACAACAGAAATATTAAAGGAATATTTGTCTTGTTTTCATGGAGATGGTGGACTAAATGATAGTGTTCACAATAGAGCCTCAAGAACACTGAATAAAAGACACCTCACAGGATATTTTATATAAAGCAGTACAAGCTAGCTAGTGGGGTAGGCAGGAACAAAAAACATTTGAGCAAAAAATGCGTAAGGTATTTTTGTTTTTCAGTCTACATTTTCCACAAGGCAGTCATTCTAACTATCCCATATCTGTCAAGGCGATGCCAAAAAATAGAAAATTATGTTTGTTACTTTTAAAAAAAACCCAATATTACACCCATATTATGAGCACAACAGAGAGAAAACAGGCTTGGATTACACCAAACAGGTTTTTACTGCAGAACTAATGTGTTGCAAGATTATTTTGTCCATACATGTGGTTAAGGAAAACCTGCATGTGTTGCTTGGATAGGGATTAGAGGATTGCTAGCTATTAAATCTTTAAAATGACTGTTGTTGTTTTCATCATTTTGTGTGAGAGATGACAGGAAGTTGCTTCAGGTCTTCACCATTATCACAGGTTGTGTCATTGAAAGGTACTCTATGGTGGGGGCTGTGTTTTAAATAGTCTTAAATATACCCATCCAACAAATTCCCCACACAGCTTTTAATGATGGCTGAATTCCATTTAGCTGCTTCTCTTTCAGGGTCTTGGTACTGTGCATTCTGGCTCACTGTCACTGAATGGAGCCACCATTAATGTTATTAGAAACGCCTGTGCTTTTCTTACTGCGACAAGTCAAAATGCCTGCTGTGAAAAGACCTGGACCTTCCTTAAAACTGTGTGGAGTTTACAAACTGTGCTTGATTGACAGCTCCCTCAATCTCCTGTTAGTTTTGTTGCACCCTTTGCACCTGGTGGGACAAACTACACCTTTATCATTGTTAGTAGTTAGTTTGGTGACACCTGTGTAGATAGGGCCTTCAATTAATCCAGACATTTCTGGGTAGCTCTTTGTGTATTGTGTTACTATGTATGATATGGGTTTTGCAATCACCAAACTACAGTGTAATATATATATTTATATTTCATATAATTTTAGTAGTGAATTAAATGAGACAAAGAATATCACAATGTCAGGGTAGTTTATACACAGAAATGTTTCTTATTGAATTGAAGTTGTGTCTTATTGAGTTATTTTTAGTAAATACGTGGGTCAAATCAGCTCAGCACATGTTCTCTCCCATAGTGACCCACCTGGCCATAATAACTCAGCACTTACTATGTGTAATATTTGTGGCCTGCATAATTACAAAAGTTGTAGTTCTGTTTGTTTTTCTATTCTATTTTTGAGGTTGAAACACTAGTTGACAAAAATATCAATTCCAGGCCCATTTAGTTGCTGTTATCCAGGAAGAAGTATTCATATCCTTTACTGAAGTAAAAATACTGTAAATACTCCAATAGAAGGAAAAGTCCTGCATTCAAAACCTTACTTAAGTAAAAATGCTCATTGTGCAGTAAAAGTGTTTTACTATTATATATGATGTTTTTGGATTAATATTACTCCTGCATTAATGTGTATGTTGCATTTTACTTCTGTAAAGTTTAAGGTTGAGCTAATTTTAACAACTTTTAATGCATCATATTCCAGAAGATCATCAGATGGTTGTAGCGTCGCTGTCCTGTGAGAACCATGTATCTCCAAAAAGTCAAGTTTTCATGAGCTCAGAAAAACAGCCCTGTTTTCAGCTTTGTGAGAATTCATTTTCCAGGTAATCCAACTTTGGGAGGGGGGGCTTAATCCTCCAGTTTAACATTCACATTCAAAAGGATCAAATGTGGAGATACATGGGTTTCACTGGACAGGAAGGGTATGAAAAATTGTAATCTGAAAAGTAACCAGTAACTAAAGCTGTCAGACAAATGTAGTGGAGTAAAAGTTACAGTATTTGCCTCTGAGATGTAGTGGAAAAGAAGTTGCATAAAATGGAAATACTCAAGTAAAGTACCTCAAATATGTAGTTAAGCACAGTACTTGAGTAAATACTTAAAGTTACATTCCACCACTGCTGTAATTGTAGGCTACTGATCGAAAGCTACGGAACAGCTAGCCCACTAAATGGACCTCGTTTTGTCAACTACTGTTTTCAATGTCAAGAATAAATGTTCAGGCTCTTGAACGGTATAGAATATGAAAACATCTTAATTAGACGGAGAGGGAGCACAAATCCAACTACTCTATTCTATTCCATTGTACTCCAGTCTGTTGTACTCTTGTCCCCGCCCCACGCGCTGTCGTCACGCTCCGGGCAGCCAGTGAGGCGGAGGGAGGGGGTGCTTCACAGCGCAGAGGCAGGCAGCAGCGTCGCAGCGGCGCTACATCAAGAGCGGCTTTCGGGCTTTGTTTTGTGGATGTGAATGAGCACCTTCACTTCCTTCAGAAATGTGGACGGATATAAGGACATTGCTACTTTTTCATTCGTTAGTCCTGAGGCTTCATTTCTCAGAAGGTCAGTGGTGTCTTTCTTGGTTTCCTGCGTGTGAGACGTTAGTGAAATAAAATATAAACCGTGGAGTGTGTGTGTTGTGTGATGGGCTGCTGAGGTGAGAGACTGGAAGCGCTGCCTGTAGCCTACTCAGCGCGCGTGAGCGTTTGATACCAAGAGAGAAAAAGACAAAATAAATACTTTTCTCTATCATTAATACATAAGAATATGACTTACTTAACTTGAATGTGTGATAGCATGGTCGTTAAATGAATAACTGTGGGGGGAAAGCCTCTGCGTGTCTGTCATGTGTTTCCCGGCTGTGAGCATCCATACTGCATCAGGGGTAGTAGCTATAGTAGCCCAGACTGAATCTTTGTCTTCATATGGAGAATTATGTCCGGCAGACACGGGCCTCTTCTGCTGCTCTTTTCCCCGTGCAGTTTTTAACCATCTTGGAAAAAGTAGAACAACAACTGAAAGAAAACACAGACCATGACGCTCCCAGCGCCTCGGCCAATTGACCTGAATGAATGCTGAATATCAATTAGGCATTCATTTGCAAATGACAATTGAACTACGAGCGGTTACTACTCCACTATATCCGTTTGTTGCTGATCCATCTGGACGCTCTTCTGCCCTCTTGTTGTTGTTGTTTTTTTTTCCAGCAACGGATGAGTGTGAGGATGGACAGTTTCAGTGCAACAACAAAAGGTGTATACCGACCATCTGGAGGTGCGACGACGATGACGACTGCTCAGACAACAGTGATGAAGAAAACTGTCGTAAGTGTTAAAATCAGTGGAGAAATGAAAGGGAACTGTTAACTGGGAAAAAGACATGTGATGATAATGAGGTTGTGCAACTATCACAGTAAATAGGAATTTAATAACCGGTTTCAAATAGAGCAAAATGCAAAATGAAAAAAAAAAAAAATATTAGGTCACCACATCTCCTCCCTTCCCTCCCTTTCTTCCCAATGCCACCCACCCATTACAATTAACGGTGTGGGAATGTGCACTTAAACATAAAAGCATCTCATTGTATTCTTATGATCTTAGATAGTCCACTGAGTAGTGTTGTATCCATGAAAAAATGTTCCAAAAGTTAAAAAACTACTTAGATTTATATCATTAATCTCATCAAGAGACAATACCTGGAACTGCTCCCATCAGCTATCCATTAGAGCTTGACTTAATGGTCTGTTCATGACTGGAATGTGTTTTGAAGCTCCTCTATCTTAATGAGCTGTAGGCCTATTTTCTCATAATGTTAACAGTTGTGAACCAGAAAATGCACTCATATCTCCCCTACATCTCTGCCCTCTCATAATTTCTTATTATTTTCATGGTGGATTTGCTATTCTATTAGCATTTTATCTATTTTTTCTCTTATTTGCTCATTGTGCATGAAAGTGCCTAATTTTAGGGAGACATAAAACCTTCCAGAGTTTACAAAGAGGCACAAATAAAATCATATTTTGAGTGGGGATTAGGCATGTGAGTTTGTGCAGATGATTTCATCCCTACTGTATCTATATATAGAAATCTCAACGAGCATGCTTTTTTAAAATGAGGGTTGATTGGGTGGAACCATTTTCCAGTCATCTTCAAAAAAAAAAAAGCTGTCCAGCTGAGAGGCAGATTGCGTGGTGCATTGGTCTAGTGCACAAACCTCTGACAGGTATCTTGGATGTGTTGTTTCTGCACAGAAATAATAGAATTCCACTTTCCTTTCTGACTGCGAGCCAGTGGCCTATATTTAGGAAGAATGCTTGCGCTGAAACCAGTGAAGTTGTGCCAAAGCTGAATCCAAGCCCTGCATGTTTGCCGTGCAGCTATGTTCTTTTGTGTCTGGGTTAATTGCACCTCCCCACACATGCATGCATACATACATACATGCATACTCTGTATTTCTCCTCATACCTCTCGCTGTCTTTGTTTCTGTCTCTTTCTTCCACAAACACCCACACACACAGACCTGTTGTGCAGAACCACCTCATGGTTCGTCTGTGCGTTCGTCTGGAGGTGTTGCCATTGTTACCCTGTCTCTGAAGCCAGCAGGGCGAGTCCTCAGGCATGCCAAAGAAAGCCGGTCATTTGGAGCATCTTTTCCCTAAAACATTCATGTGTCACTGCTTCACACACACACGTGATATTTGGAAAAATCATTACTCTGCCTGGCTTTATTTCCTCCATATTTCTTTTATGTTATGAAATAGGAAATTGTCAGCAAGGGTTTGTTACCCCCTGTGTGTTTTCCATCAGACAGAGCTTCTGACACATTTAATGTTTGAGTGAAAACACTCCTCCTGAAAGCCTTTTAAGCTGAGACTACTGTCAACCCACCATTTGACGATTATGACAGTCCAGCATTACTTGCCATTATATTAGAGAGTGGCCTTCACTTGGTGTCCATTTCCTTTCATCGTGTGGCTTGTTGTATCTGCGTGGGCAGGCAGATGCGGCTGGTTGGTCTGTAGTGTTGGACCACTGATTGGATAAGGCTATTAGTTGTTCAACTTTTACCCTGTTTGATTTGGAGAAGAGGTTCTCTGGCACACTGTGCAGCTCTGGTAATATTTAATTACTGTGCTACTATTAAAGTCATTCTCAGGGGTCGCTTCTATAAACTCCTTTTCTATTTCTACATCTGAGGAGGCTAAAAGACAGAGGGACAGACAGTGTAGTGCAGTGAAGTGTAAACCTGTACAACATATGCTGCACAGGGGGAGAGTGCGGTAACGATTTAGCTTGTACACACAGCAAATCCTGTCCAGGAATTACACAGTTAGTCTCTTGTTGACTATGAAGTGGTTGCATTTTTAAATTAAGTTTCTGTGTGGTTGAATGGATGGTCTCACTTTATATCCTATTTGTATTCACAATATATTATTTTACAATACAATGCCAAGCCCAACAATCCAGTGACTGAATGTGTGCAACAGACCATGGGTATGAAATATGCTGACAGGAAGAAACCTTTGCCGCAGCTCCTTATTTGTCATGCCAGTGTCACCTTATTTCTAACCTGACAGGCGCTTGTAGTTGAACCTCACAGAACAGGTGTAACCTTCTCAAAACATGCTCATAGCAGTTTCTTACCCTTTATGCACCGTGAGCCTCCTCCATCCGCCACCCTGCTCCTGTTAACCCCATCCCCCACCAGTCCACCCCCAGACTGCACTCCCATCACCATCCCCCATCACCCAAACTCTATTCCCCACTGACCAGTCACTCACTGCATGAACCCATAGATTCATACATGCATAATTGCACTCATAAGTATGCATGGACACAAGTATGGACCAAATGCATGTGAGCATAAATGCATACATACATAAACACACACAAATGCATACCAATGAACTCTGCACTTTTTCTGACAAAGAATTGCAAAGTTGGATCCACATAAACAATAATAGAAGCAGTATATTTTGTTTACTGGTTGCATAACATTTCTGGGGAGGATAAGATGCAAAGCCACCCTGCCTCTCGCCTCGTCTGGAGTTGACAGCAGTGGAGGCAACAAAAGAATTCTGCCTTGAATTCTCAAAGTCAGATTTGTGCCAACTCTGACATGGAGCCGCCGTTTAATCCTCATCCTGATTATAGCAACATATCACCCAGTTTCCATCTATCTGCGTTACCTTCAAAGTCCAGCATGTCCGCTTGACTTTCTTCTCATCCTTGGATATGATAACAATCTATTTAATCCGTGTTCATGAATTTAACATCTATACCTGCAGGGAGGCATTTCACATTGCCACGTAGAGCTCAAAGTGTTCTTTTGTTTTCCTCTGTGATGCCGAATCAGCAACAAACTGAGCCTCCTCGCTTGTGTTCCTTTACCTAATAAATCCACACAGCTTCTTAAGAGGCAAGCTCACTTTTGAAACTGCTGGCACTCCTCCACACCTCCTGTAGTCATTGTTAATTTCTTTATTCCAAAGCCTTTCAGTGGATGCAGCATCCTCTGCTGCAGTGTTGTAACCAAAGTCCTGCAACAAACAAAGTTTTAAAAGTGCAAAAGTATCCCTGCACCCTTGATTACTGCTTATTTAAGGACTTATTCAACAGTGTTTAAACCTCAGCTGCTTTTTGCTCAGCTTACATCTGACACCAGTTGAGGGCAGAGTAAAACCATGAGTGTAAATCCAGCGTGCAGGTATCTTTTATTTATGTTGTTGTCTCAAGTACACGGTATGGTATTTGGATGTTCCCTTCCCTCCCCTGTCTTGTACAGTCTGTAAATTGATTAGATAATCTAAGATTAATTTTGGCTTCCAGCCATATTGTTGCTTTTCTATAGAGCTTCTTGCTGTGTTTCTGGGAGGAGATCCATGTCCATGCATCAGAGCCTTTCAAAGTGCTATTAAATCACTTGACAAGAGTCACAATAGCTCACCGGCTTTAACTTTGAAATCCTACTATTTTCTGCTTTTAAAATGCTTCAGGTAATGCTTTGGATACAATGACAGAAAACTGAGAATCAATCTATTCAATGGTAACTGAAAGCATGTGGGCCTCCCATTATGGGATTTGCCTTTGTGTTGCTTATCTGTTGCTTATCCTCTGCATTTAGTTTTTTCAACTTCTTTTTTCAAAAAGAGAAAATGGTTTGCTGTCAGAAATGTCCTCCAGACCTCTTAATGCTCACTTACAGTTATGTCTTGTGTGACCTGCATCTCTGTTTAAACACCTATTTGGAGCCAATTTGGCCCGATTACCATCTACAATATAGCTGCCATCTCTGTATCAGACTTCACCTTTTCTTCTTTTCTCTGTCATGTCAGCAGTGGAATCCAACAAAAACTAAATCCTGAGTTCATAGTGAAACTTGCTTGCTTTCTTTGGCACTTACGGGTGACTGGAGCACAAACCCAACTTTACGTGTTGAGTACTTATGGCTCTATTTTTATTTCTCAGCCAAGTTGTTCTTCTCCTAGCTGTGTGGACACTACCTAGCCAGGCTAGTTGACAGCAATATTTTATAATTATGTGAAGTAATGTCCACTGACTACACATGAGGAAGCAGTCTGGCTACCTGCTGAGATCTACTTGTAAATGCAGAAGAATAATACAGCAACATGTGATGTTCTGCTTTGTTTCACAGAGGTTTCAGGAAAAGAGAGAGATCATCTTGTTGTGTTTATGACTTATCAGTGTTGAAAACACGTCTTGGTTTGTGTGCATGTATTTTCCCCCACAGTCTTTGCCTCTGTTTGTGCTATGTGAAGAGATGTGTTTGACAGCGGAGAAGTGAGGGGTTGTTGATGATGTGGAACAACAAAGAGAGTGGGATAAAAACGAGTGAAGTTGAAGTGATAGAAAGTGGAAAGAAAAATAATTTTGACCTGCAGGGTGAGTCGGGAAAGTTGTTTGTGTTCCTATCAAATTCTCTCCATAATCTCCGCGGTTGTTGACAACTGTACACAGCGTGGAAAGGATTATGCCTTTATCTCTCCACGCAATGAGGCATGTTTTCCATTGGGTCTGTGGTCAATTTATGTTCTGCTAACTCACATTCACATAATCATGATGGAGCCTTAATTAGTGTAGTAATTTTTAATAGCCTGGATAAAGCAAACATTTTATGGCAAAATGTGTTGAATTCATGAATTGAGTAAATTAAATTGACCTCTATCCTATTTCTGTGAGCAAGAAGCTCTTAAAGTCTGTGTTCATAGTGAGAATATCAAGGCAGCTATTGCGCACATTTTCCCTTTTTTTTATCCAAAGAGGATAAAACCTTTATTGGACATATTTGTGGATGAGCGTTCTGTTGCGGTGGTTAACTAACATTTTAGTGCCGGTGTTGCTAAGTAACTTTTGTGATGCACGTCACAGCCCTGTATAGCCTACGACTGTTGATACAGACCCACAGAGCATCAGTTTGTGTACCATGAGCGATTTAAGACGTCTGTCCCCTAACAACACTCATTTGGGAGCACCTATTGTGCTGTTAGGTTTGTAGTGGAAGCTAGCAAGCTAGGCTAACTAGGTTCCTCTGGAAAGTTGAAGCTAGTTAGCTTCATGAAGCTTCAACGTTAGCTCTGATTCCCAATAGATGTTACTTTTCATTCATGTTATTTTAACACCCACTTGAGAACATCAACGTAGGGGCGCAATCACTGCAAAAAATAACAAATATAACTTACATTTCTTCTCTTTGGTAGTTACAATTCTGACCAAATAAATACGGAAGTCAAATCAACTTTAAGCAAGATGCACAGCACAGGTACTGTAAGTAACAAAGTAACTTTTATCATTACTAATAATTGCAATACATGCAGTTAGTGTGTTATTGTCCAGTAGTTAATAAGGTATTAATCAGGTTTCAAATCAGCTTCCAGTCTGACTGCATGACAGTGACTAGACATTTTCTCCCAGGATGCTCTGATACAGCCTGTGTGTGTGCGCATGCAGCTGCGTTTGTGTTTGTTTGCTTGGTCGCTGGCCCTACTGGCCTACTGCCCTGTGTCTCCAAGCCAGCTTGCCCAAAGTGATCATTAAGAAGTCTGCAATTGAGCTATTATCTCAGATTAGTGCGTGTCGCTAAGCAAAGATGCTGGGGGAGAGGGGGGGATTAAAGTTCAGGGTATAAAACATCACTCAGCCTCAACTTCTTGCCTTCATCCGCCATGCATTTACCCCCCATTCCACTTTACTTTTTAGTGCTCAACACCTAAAAGACACCATTCGTTTGCATTATTTTAAACATTACACCTCCCAGAAATCTCTATTCATTTCAAGGGATAAAAAGCAGATATTTCTCAGGGGACACTCTTAGCAGTTGCCTCATGAAAAATGTTGTTTCAGTTTAGTTGAATCATTGTGGTATTAAAACAACAACAACAACATAAACTGTATTCTGTGCAACACTGGTTTTTAAACAGAATAATCCTCTTTGTGGTTATAACACTAGATTCTAGCCTTAAACTTTAATTATTTTTGAGTCAACTAAGGCTTCATTGTGCCTTTATCTGAATCATGTTGTTTAAAAGCTGTCATGAATGCAAGAGGTTTCAAATGCAAGATTCATCACATGCCTCATGACTAAGTGGATCACTCATATTTCCCTTTTTTATGTTCCTTTCTTGCATATTTAGAGCTTCCCTGATTGTCAGTTAACACTGCAAAATGTGTTCCAGCAGCACAACAGGGTGCTTAACACACTCTATAGTAAATGTCAAGTAAAAAAATAGAGGTTGTGGATGTCAAGTGGTTAATTAATTCAAATATTCACAACAACTGACAATTGTTGTAAAATTGTAAAAATGAGTATACCCTGTTCATACATCTGGTGAAATATTTTTGTTTTTTTTAATGAGTTGTGAGCTGAGCTAGTTCTGAAATCCCACCATTCAGTTTTTATGAAAATGTTACAAATAAAGTGATGCTGCTACACATGGCTATAGTTTTTGTAACAGTTATTCAGTAGTGGCAGTGAAATGAACCCAGGTTAGCCTGAAAATCGATAAGACACATGCTGGATGTTTGAGAGAGGCTGCCTGCTCTGTGAACCCAGGTCTTGGGGCCACAGGCATCCAGGCAGACAGCGCCTTTCATCCAGAATCACTGTCAGAAAAAACAGACCCACAAGGGAGGATGTTGGCATACATTGGAAGAACGGTGGCCTTTTGCAACTTGTGACTCATTTTTTGTGAAAAATGCCACTTCATGTGACTCAACAGGCATGCTTGTGAATCTTTGCTGACAGCTCCGGGGAAGTTGGGATTGGCTGAGTGTGGCTGTGAGTCTCACTTTATTTTGATTTATCTGTTTGTGGATGAGTACACACACTCATCACAGACCTACAGAGGACATTATTCCACTCTGAAGTCAAGCCAGGGTAACAGAGAGCATCAGCAGCAAGCGTGGTAGTGAGTTGGAATGATGAGCAAATGGCTGTGACACAGCAACCAAAGCCCTCAGTCTTTCTTTTTATTGATGAGTCAGTGTAGCTGGATGAATTACGAGCGTCACCTCCACTCACAGAAGTAACAACAGTCGCCTCCTCTTGCCCAGCTACACAGTGACTCATGACATCACCACCATCACATTGTTAAAGCTTTACATGCAGGCCATCACTGCCTTGAAATCACTCCACCTGCCTCCATGTCTCCACCATCAACGCACCCACCAGACCCATTGTGTCTGGCTAGAAATGAACTGTGGCCAATGCATTCCTTCTCAAGGGCCATGGAGGTGTAAAGACAAAGGGACTAAACAATGGTCAAACAGATGCAGTAACAGTTTAGGGCTCGGAGATTCAATAATTCTTTACTGTCATTCTTCAATGTAAACTTACTCTTTAGTGCTGCAGTTATTTGGTTATTTTCATTATCAATTAATCAGCTGATTATTTTCTTGTGTACATCATGAATCATTTGCACTTTTCCTCCTCAGGTGTTTCCACTCACTTTTTTTAATGCACAAATTAAAAATAAGCATAAAAACAGGAGGATGGTAATGCACTTAGTGATATAAAACAGGGAAACGCAGCAAATCATCACGTTTGTCATCATCACTGCTGGAACCATCCACTATTTGGCATTTCTTCTTGTAAAATGACTTAAATGATCAAGCGACCATCGAAATTTTTGTTGATTCATTTTCAATGAATTGCTCAACAAATCAATTTGATCAACTCATTGCTTTGGTCAGCATTACGTTTACATGTTAAGATACCGTGGTTTACAGTTCTTATAGCGAAATGAAAATGAGTTTACCAAAACCTGTCATGATGTGAAATACCTAAAAACATTTTGTTTTTGAATACTAAAAAGAAAACATTTGATTCAGTGCAATGAACTGTTTATTTTTACCATCATATGATCCTTGATAGTAAATATTAACGTACTGTATAGTCAGAGATAAGAGTGTGATAATTATGGCAGTTATTAATTTTGATCATATCGCCCACCCCTAGTTATGATCTATTCAAGCAGGACAGAATAGTGCTTTGTTTTGAGATTGACCTCTGTGTAATTTCATGGAAACCCCAATTACAATGTGTTACAACTGGAGTGAGCACCCTGGGTCTCCCTGATGCTGCCCATTCCTGTGTGATTGTGAAGAAATATTGGAAATGTAGATGTATATACTTATTACATTCAACAGTCACTGTGTATTTTTTTTATTGGCTCAGCTGTTCTGAAGGTTTTTAGTCATTGTAGGAGTAAAGCTGAATTAGCTTCCCTTCCCTGTCAAGGAATGATTTGTGATTCATTTTCTTCACAAATGTAGAATTTATGAGCTAAACCTAAGTTAAATGGGGATTTAATATTGTCAAACACTGCATTGCCTGAACAATGATAGCAAATAAAAATCAGCTTTAGACTCATTTACTCAGCAGTAGAATTTTAAGGGTGAGAAACCTTGAATCCAACCAGACAATCAAATTATGTCCCTACAAAACCCAGCCTCCCAATTAGTGGAAGAGCCGTTTTTAACATGGGCTGAACAAATGTGTTAAATGTCTGGTCTGTAGACTCATGATGCTTCACACTCTGCTCAGTGTAGATGTGTCCAGAAAGAAAAGAAAAATGTGACACTTTATGACTGGTGTAATATAACATACTCTGACACAATTTAATGGCTGTGTGCAGAGTGCAGAGCCTTTCTGCAGAGCAGCTTTTTTCCCCCACAGTCCTCTGCAGGCCTGTTTTACATCAAAGTGTATTTTCTTTCAAAGTGTACTCTTTTTTCAGCAAGAGCACCATCATTTGATTTTTTTTTTTGAAATGTTCAGTTTTATATCAGCAGCATATGAAATTTGAATTCCACAGGAATTAAAATCATATTAACAGTCTTTTCTAAAGACTTGAAAACATGCTTAGTTTTGTCATGATTTCGATATAAATCTCCCCAAATGTTGTAGCTGGAACTTGATTTTGAATTTGAAATGAAATGACTTTTTCCATCATTTTTAACTTTAATCACAGAGTAATATGGAGCTTTTAATAGATTTCTGCAGTCCCTTCAAGGGAAAAGCAGATCTCATATCAGGAAAGGTCAGCCACGTCTGTTTTAATTTAGAAAGCTTATATTTTATAGAATTTAATGCTTATTCATGATTCATCCTGACCGTGTGTGTGTTAACACAAAAGTTGTAGCTCAGTGCCTCAGCTGAAGTTTTCTTGAAAGTGGTAGGTAATATAATGCTGATAGAAAGCAGAGGAGTGGGAAATGTTAGCTGGCAGATGGTGTCTCTGTATTGTGATCAAAGCTCAGCAGCTAAGCTCTGCCTAGAGATAGATATGTTTTAAATGCATAGCCATCGGCCGCTCACATACACACAAATATATGCACACAGGCATGACAGCCACACACTAAAAGATACTCATGGAACAGCTTGATATACACTGCAGAGTGTGGGATGTTTTATTGGTTTTTGCGTACCTGTCGTGCACGGAAAATGATGTAATCTCTTGTGACAGGGATCGCCAGAGAAAGAAGAACAAGAGCGATGGAGAGGGGAGAAAAATAAAAGGAGAGAAAGAGGAGGCAGTATAGAGGCGAGCCAAGGAGGGTGTTGTTGTGGAGCAGGGTGGGAGCAGGGATGAAGAGTGCTGCAGTGTCATTGATTTTAGAGTGGCTGTTTTGCAGTGTTATTGTTGTGATGCAAATCAAATAAATGTTCGTGGATAAGACAGACAGCCCATTAAAAATCACCTATAGTCTCTCCTTCAGAATGGTCAAAGTTGAGGATTTTTTTGTCTTTCGCTGCCCAATCTGGATGTTATCATGTATGTACTGAATAGAAAGAGGGTATCTATAGAGATATAGGGAGAGCAGACACCACAGCAACAAGACCATAAAGTAAACAAGACAGATGAAACTATTACTCTAGCCAGAACACAACATTGAAACCAATGGCACCCATTTGGCTTGAATGAAGACAAGCAGAGCATCTTTATGGGAGGCTCCAACTCTCTGCAGAACATCTGCTCGTCCTATCAGACAGCCAGACTGCTGGGAACACCTGGCAGACGTGCGGCTTTCCTGCTCTACTTAAAATGCTGTTTGAAGTACATTTTCTGTATTTAAGTCTGCTGGTAAATCAGGCTTTCCTTATATGTATTTCAAATTGAGCCAAGAAATACAATAGCAAGCTCCAGTCCATAAGCACAGCAATCTATTATACAACCTAAAAGCAGAACCGTATACACACTTGTATAATACAATGTGACAGCCCTGCAGTAATTACTACCTTTTGTGAACAAATAATTTGGACCTTAAAAATTGTATTATTTGTTGCAGGATTATCGCACGAGACTCCTGAACTTACTCTAAAATAGTATGTAATAGTAGTAAAATGTTCTACAAAGGTCTGTTATTTGTTTGTATCCACACAGCAGAAACCTCACTTTTGCATACAGTACTGCACTGTGGCCTACTTTGAATCTCGACACCACATATGTTATTACAGGGTAGAAATAGCAGCAAAAATGCCCCAGATAAAACCTTCATTAAATTGCCTCATGTAACATGAAGCTGCTATTGCAACTGAAAGTAACATATTTCACACAGTGCATTGTAAAAATATCATGATCTCGACATTAATGTGCAAGCTTTCATTCGTTTTATGCCAAGGGCTTGTAAATATGGCTTTGTAAATGCAGAAACTGTGCTAACAAATTCAAGTAGTGTAAATGCCTTAAACATGCTTTTAAATGAGTCTCCAAAATCCACTGGTAATGTTATACTGCCAAAGCCATCTCAATGCCTGTGCAGAGGATCGCTTGATCAGTCTACCCAGTGCTGCGTTAAATCAGTTTTGTGTTGTGACATTTTGGTCTTTTGGAATGTAGACCAATGCTGTTGTAATATTCCTCAGCCCATGAAGGCTTAACCAAGATGTTATGAAAACAGGTAACGAATCACTTCACTTCTCTTCTATTGGTTTAATAAAGGCCAACCGAAATGCTACATCTCAGATCTGTAACAAATGCACCATGCTTTTAATGGAGCCATCTGAGCACTTGGAGATGCAGTGTATTTTTTTCATACTGATACTGTATGCAGCTGATGCAGATGTATAGTCTTGCATTGGATTAAGGAAGAGAGAGCTCTGTGCCCTGTGTTTTGACAGGAATGTGTGGTGGTTGGATTTGACTATTGATCTTATTAACTCCAAGTCTGTGCTTACGTGTGCTTGGTAGCAAACATCCAGACCTCACAACCTCACATGCCCTTCTGACCTTCAGGGCTTCAAGGTGTGTGTGTGTGTGTGTGTGTGTGTGTGTGTGTGTATGTATCCATTGATAAAGTATTAATCTATTAATGTCTAGCAACAGCTTATGTGACTTGCCCGACCCTGGTACAGTAACTGCATTGTGCTACTTTGCGAACATTCAGCAGCTCTGGTGGTGAGAGGGAAGCCTTTAGTCACGGTCTGAGTAATCTGGTTTTATGGTGGGTGGCTGCTGGACTCTTTGATTGGACACGGGCAATTGGTGGGCCCTCACAGAGTCCATCAATAGCTGTCTGTGACCTGTCTGACTCCTGTGTGCTGTTTGTGTTAATGGGAGAGAAGAAGGAAGTATGAAGCTAGAAACATGGTGAAACAGAAGGTCTACTCGCACACGTGCAAAAGTGGGTGAATGTGAGTGTGTTGTTTTTGCATGTAACTGTCGGGTTATATTCAAAGGCAAACAGCAGCTGGGACTAAAATCTGACTGTGTCTTAATTACGCTGCTAGGGGCAGATTTTCTAGTACAAGAAATTTGACCTCAGGCAGTATTACAGTTATGCTAATTTTTGTCTGCAGTGGGAAATGTAAAATCCTGCTCTCAGTGCCTTGTCACATGAATTTGAATGCCTTAGTCTTCAGGCCAGTGAGGGTCTTTCTGAAAATTCGGTCTGCAGCTGGCATTGTGTTTCGTGTTATTGGAGTCAGGTCTTTGCAAGAAAAAGAGAGCAAAGGAAGGAGAGATGGAGAAAAGAGAGCTATATGGCTCATTCTCTTTGCAGGGTAAAAGGCTAATCTCCCAATTCCTATTACAGTCCCTCAGTTAGTAGACACCGTAATCCAGTGTGGCACACATTTCCATATACAGGAGTGACTGTGCTGTAGGCTCTCCTAATGCATCTGGCTGCCTGTGACTTAGAGTGGCAAAGCATTTATTCTTAAATCCAGACCTATAGTAAAATCAAGATGCATAATGGAAGACTACTCGAAAGTAGTGAGAATAAGGCTTTTAAAGAGTATTTGATTTGCTGTTTTGTGTTCAGAAACATAAATGTAATGACATACCATTTACACCTGTGTCTCATCTAGATGCAGTTTATTTTAGCTTAGTCACTGTTAGCGAGATCTGTCTTGGTCTTCCCAGCGCTATGTCATCGTTTTGTGTTTCCCCTTACCTTAACTTGAACCTAACCTTAGCCCTGACCTTCACTATATAATCTCCTCGACGCCTATGCTTAACATAACTTAATACCACTGCCCATGGTTGGGGTTAGGTATCGGAAACACGACTGAAGGGGAAACAAACTGACATAAGATCTGGCTACATGCAAATCAGGGTTGACCCTACTCTAGTCCAGATGGTGGTGGTAATGCAACTGAAGGTGTTTGGTAATGGATAAATAACACCAGTTTAGCAATTTAGTTACAACAAAACAGTTTAGCTAGCCAACAACTATCCAGAAATGATCACAAACACATGTATAAGTCGTATTGATAGACTGTGGTTTTGCTCATCTTCATGGGCTCTCACTCATGCCACTCCCTGCTCCCTGACCGATACAGATGATTCAGTAGTTGCACTGATCAGGGATCTGATAATCCCTACAACAGCACTTTATACCTTCTGTATGATTGTATGTCTTGAAATTACTGGAGGGCTTTCTTCCTGTCGCTTTAAATGTGACAGGAGAAGGACGGATAATTTGTGTCACTTTAGCTGCCGTTATTACAGGGCACAAACTCTGTTAGTTGCTATTTCCACAGATCACTTACTGACCTAGTAACCCTTGGGAGGAGTAAGATAATGTATGCATCTTGGAGAGTTGGATGCATTTACACCTCGTCTGGCTAGAATGTGTCTTATTTGTCCCTAGGCCGTTATGCTAGCGGTGTGGTTCTAGGGATGGCAACGCAGGTCAGTTGGTCCACCATTTCAGTTGGATGGATTGCCATAAAATGTTGTACAGACATTCAAGAATACTACTGACTTTGAAGAATCCCCTGACTTTTCCTCTAGTGCCACCATGAAGTTGGCATTTTTGGTTTTAAGTGAAATGTCTTGACAATTATTGGATGGATTGCCATGAAATTTGGTAATTAGCAAATGGTGGCGATAAACAGTACCATAACTGTGCTAATTAATAAGCATGTAAGCATTGGCATTGTGAGCATGCTAGCATGCTGAGGTTAGTATTTTGCTCAAGTACAGCCTCACAGAGCTGCTAGTGTGGCTGTAGGCTCTTGGTCTTGTTTTATATTTAGCTATCCGGTTTGAACAAGACCCATGAAGTGGTTAAATTTAAATGGGGTACAATGTTCCCATCACAAGCTCATCTTAAAATGATAGACCCACCAGCTCAATAGTGAGTGATGGCATTTGGTCCTGGAGTCATAATTACTTTTGACAGATGGATAATGATTGTTAAGAAGAGTGTCTCCTGCGTCAAGCTACATTAAAACGGAGCGGAGATGGTCCAAGTGAAGGGGGAAATCACTTTGGGATTCTCCTCATTCATTTCCATTCATCTGATCGCTCAGAAGCGCAGGCTCTCATTTCTGAGTCATACTTGTTCTCAGATTGCTGTAAAAGAGGGTTAAAGGCCGTTTTGTGTCTATTTACCAATTCTGTAAAGTTGGATAACAGTGAATAGAAAGATGAATGTGTGTGCACATGCAGAAGTACAGTTTGAGTGTGTGCTGGTGCGTAGGCACACTTAAGATAGTATTTGTTACCCCAAGATTCTTGAAGTCAAGGGGTATTATAGTCAATCTGTTAAACCTTATGCTTATATGAGTACATTTGTGCACTTAATTAATCAGTAAACTTGCTCTGTGTTTTACTGTAAACTCACAGAGCTGATATTCTCCCCCAAGAATCTTCTATGAGGCTTTAAAAGTTCTCTGCTTCTAATCTGTGAATTGGCACATCAGATTTTAAAGTTAGTTGTTTTTGTAGTGAAAACTTTTATTCCAGATTTCTTTTATAACTTGAAAACTAATACTGAAATGTATGGGCAGCGATAGCCCAGATGTGTGTGGACTTTAGAGTTTGGAGATTTGAGCTCTACTTGAGGCAAAGTTAAACACCCTGCCTTTCTCTTCCCAAATATCTTTGAGTATCTGCCTTAAGCAAGCTTCTGTAGCCCCAGCTCTGCCATTGGAGGCACTTAGTAGCTAATATATAAATGACTACTTTTGCACACAGCTGTAGGATGAACTGTTTGGATGTGAAGCAAAGCATTGCTGAGAAAGATTGTGTGTGCAGTCAAGCGTCCCTGAATCATTAAAGGTTAAAAACTGTCAGTCTGATCAATACATCTCTCTTTCTCTCTGGGGAGAAGGGCTGGGTAGACAGCTGTGACTGTGATGAGAAATACAAGACCTCAGGACTCAATAACACACCTCACAACACAAAGCAGAAGGGTGCAACCTCTGCAGAATATGCAAGTTACGTTCACCAGGATCTTGGTTTGAACTCCAAGCTGCAGACGGCGGTGTTTCAGGCCAGGCAGAAGGAGCATCTGGCTGCTGTGTTGATTTGGAGTTATTTCCACTGAAGCATGCAGAAGAGGCTCTGGAGGGAAGAGCAGCAGTGGAGGTGTCAGCTGTTTGGCTGAGGGATCCATCCTCAAATTGTGTGTCTCCTTGTTTTCTAGACCAGGGAGACTTTATTACCAAAAACTGTGGGGCAGGTGACAGACTGCACCAACCAACTTGTCTCCTTTCATCTGGATGGCACTTTAGTTGGAAGGTTACCAGCTTTATTACATGTATTTGACAATGTCATTAACTAAGTGTATACGTTTGTTTCAATATGGCTTTTAAGTCCTTTTGCAGAGGCTTGTGATTTTTGTGTGTGAACATGTCAGAGAATCAGACTTTTATCTAAATGAAGCTTTCAACATTTTATCTTACCACAAGAGGCGCGGCCATCTGTCTAGCAGGATTAGTTTTATTAGGAAGTTTGCTGTTTTTCTGCTCATTTTCTGATAAAAGTAGGATTCTGGGAGTGCATGCACTAGATCTAACTGCGGAAAAGTACACATTGTCTGACCCTTGCCATGGATTAAGAATCAGCAGTTTCTGGAAACACCCGCTGTTAAAATCTTGCCTGCTTCCACCACCGCCCACCATAATTAGATTTCTCTGCCAAAATGCTTTATTTCACTCCAAGCACAGGCTTCCTAATTAAATGCTTAGTAATTTTATATATTTTTGAAAGCCCAATTGTTCTTGCAGAAAAATCATAGACATCTAAGTCATTGGTGACACATGATTCCGATTCTCAGCTGAAACACAAATCACTTTCAACACATGAAACAAGGTAGTACATACCGTATAAGGTGTCTCGCTGCATTTCGTACCTGCATGCGCTGCTGCAGACTGGCTGTGCTGTTTACTTCCTCCTGCGTGGTTCCTGCCGTCTGTTTCTGGAAGCATTTCTCTTGAAGCTATGTCTTCCATATCTCAGTGATATCTGTCTGCTTGGCTCTGCTCTGACACCCCTGGGGTTTGATTGTGGTCCCCCCGCTGAATCATTACGGCCGCTGGACTTCATACAGGGAACACCCCAGAGAGCAGAACCTGTACCGCCATTTGTAACCACTTGTACAACAATTGTTTTAAATCCATAATGAGACGTAAAATTCCTGGCTGAATCTAGGTTAGACTTTCCAGCAGAATTGGTAATTATACAGGATTGGATGACATTACAGCTAGGTTGCATCACTGATGCTGCTTTAGAAATACCATATGTAAGCTGTAAAGGAGGTACAGTACACTCGTGCTGTATATTATCTGAATCGCCTCCTCTGTTCTCGTCTTAATTCTTATGTTCTTCTGATTTTATATATTCATAGATATGGTATAAATAGGTCATATGAGCACATGTTCACAGACTTGTGCTTTGCCGATGGACCTGATGCCTCCTTGTTGATATGGATACTATTCTACACAATGACAGTTCACAATAGCAAAAAACAGTGATGTTGATAGGTTTTCAATGTCCCGGGACCCAAGGTGTTAAACCCGTGTTTAGGGATGGGTATCATTACGATTATATCGATTGTACTTCTCTAATCTATACTCTTTTCGGTTCTTTTTCATTACTAAAGTTACCGCTGGTAGAGAGAGGAGGGGCTGGTTTGTCTCAGCCAGCAGTAAGTTTACAATCTGCCAAATTTTAAGATACGTGACAATCTAAGGCAGACAGTTAGACTACATACAGACATACAGACAGCTTCGTTTGAGCTTGTTTGTAACAATTCGCTATTAGCCGAGCTAGTGTGCTTGTGTGAAACACAACACAACATGTTAACATGCTTGTGCTTGTTGAACAGGTGTATTGATAAAAGATTGGCTTTTTGCTCGCTAAGGTTTTATTGCACTTACTTACATTAATGAGTGTAGTTGTCGTCAACTCGAGTAATCGCCACCGCGGCCTGTCTGATCTGACTGCGCTCCGTGTGTGTGTGCTCAGCCCTGACACAGAGAGCAGGTGAGAGGCTGTAGCCTGATAATAAATTACCAAGGTTTCTGACAGCGAGGTTTCTTTAGTTTATTTATATGATTTCAACATGTATTTGCTGTTCACAATGTAGCATTATCAGGGAAAAATAAGATGCGTCCTCTGGATGCAACGATTGTGAGTTTCCTGCGTCCTTTCGAATTTTAATGCATGTCACATATCACTTCTCTATGGTGGCTGTATAGTAAAAAATGATAAGCAGGCAGCAATAGTGGAATTAAACTTGTATAGGTATTGTTAGCTAATGTAGGTCAGTTCATTATCTGACTGCACTCCTCTTATTCAGCAGTCTATCATGAGTCACAGCAAAGATGTCCAGAACGTTTCTACATCGACCAAACACTGCATTGAGCTCAACAGGGTTTGATTGCGTCCTCTTCTATGTTCAATACAGTGAACACATGGTCATGTCTGGCCTATATATTTTATTTCCATAGTTGATCATTTGATAGCAAGCCACAGATATTATGGGTTATTACCTTGCTGAGGAGTTGAAGGTGTGCAGTGTGTCACCTGCTGTCCTTCATCTAACAGCTCACAGTTCTTGTTTCATTACTTCCTGCAATATTAAAATGCGGCCACAGTGACAGATGCGTTGCTTTTCCCATGGCTGCTTCACAATAAAAGCCACTAGCAGCCTTTACTAATTGTCCAGAATCCTGAAACTTTACCAGTCGTTCAGATTTCCTTTTCACCCTTGACCAAACCTAATTTACCTAACAGAGTGTTCAGCTTGTTTGACTATGTAGAGTCCTGTAGCTTTGGCCTGCCCTGTAGTTTATATAATGGAACAGTGTGTTGCAGTGAAGATGCAAGACTGTAGGATGAAAGTGTTGACATATGGCGGTACAACAACCAAATTTTGCTTCTATAAACCAACAAACACAGGAAAAAAGAAGAGTAGCAGAAGGTCAGACACATGGAGAGGACATCATGCGGTTAAGGGCAGGGAAATGTGTGTGTGTGTGTGTGTGTGTGTGTGTATGTATATTTTTGTGTAGCCTATTTGCTGATAGTCAGAGCAGTGGCAAGCTTTACTTGTAAACACCGATGTATGTGTTATCTCAGCAATCTTTGTCAGTTTAAATTCACTGCTATGTGCATCTTTTGTGTGTGTGTGTGTGTGTGTGTGTGTGTGTGTGTTTGTGTCCACCTACCATGCATGGAGCATGCAGAGCGAAAGGAAGTGGACCGCCACATAAATAAGCATGAATAGAATTACACTGAAGCTTGAAAACAGTTTGATATATCAAGAGTTCAGAATGTTGATGCGGCTCAGCCGTGTCCTGTTGCCTTCTCACAGACGCCGGTGTACAACCACCTGTACCTCTGGCTGATATTGCTCTGTCATACTTCAGGCATCGAGGTAAATCTCTTGGGGTTTAGCCAAGCTGAACCAAACCATATTCAGTATAAGCCACTCACAGGCTGCCTCAAAGGAACTAAGGAGCTCTGCTAGCTGTGCCTGCCTGGTCTCCTCCTTGGTCAGGAGGTGTTTGTGCCAATGTGACCTGACAGGGGGAGAGAAAATATGTCTTTTAGCAGGCTGAGAGCTATAATTAGCACAGTATGTGTCTTTGATCAGTACACAAGGTCAGAAGAAATGCTGGGCAGTGAACAGCACCAAGTAGCCTCCCTTACCTCTAGCATCCTGAATGTATTGTGATGCAGACCTGATAGCAGGCTTTGTGGGTTATGTAAATATGGCCGTAATGTTCATCTTTATCACGATTGTTGTTAGCCATCAGTAAGGCATATATTCCAGTGTTGCTGATTTATTGATGTTCATTTTAAACAGTGGCCAATATACTGACCAACAGTACAGTACAAGTTTTCTATGACTACAGTTATTCAAAATGGTGAAAAGGACATACCATCAGACCAAATATCATAAAACAATGCACACATTCCAGCCAATCATACTCAAGTTAAGTCAGTTTTATTTAACCTTTTATCAGCTTTGATTTGGATAAGAAAAACTCCATTAAGATTGAGTTTGCAGCCCATAGGATTAATCACCTTAAATCCAGCCCCCTAGACACCCTCCATTCCTGAGCCCTCCACGCAATGTAAAGAAACCTATCTGGAACATTGGAAAGAAGAAACTAAAAGCCAAAGTAGATCAGAATGTTATTTGGCCCTAAAATATATATATATATCTACTGTCAGAGATAGAAAGCAGAGACAGATCCTAACCAAGTACAGGTCACAGACCACAAACTGGCAATCGAAAACGGAAGACACAAAAAATCATGGCAACCTAAAGAAATCAGAATATGTGGTCACTGTTCAACAGTGAGGCTGAGACAGAGATGCACTTCCTCCTACAATGTAAAACATTCAGTTAAATATGAAACATTTACTTGAAAAAGTTCAGCTGGTTAATCTCAGATTTCAAAGAGCTAAATGAGCTCTCAAAATTCAAAATAAACTCATAGGAGAAGCAGACAGAGCAGATCTTGCTGACCAATATGTATCAACATGCCCCAACCTGAGGGACAGTGAATGACCTAGACACACACACACACACACACACACACACACACACACACACACACACACACATTCATAAAAAAATGTTGCAGTCTTTATGTAGTTTTCACTGTATTTTTAACTGCAAATCTACAATTTATTTCTTAATTTATTATTATTATGATTATTATTATCTTATCTGTATATATTTTAATAGCATTTTTTTGGTTTAAGTTTTTATTTCACACATGCTTTGGCAATGTTAACGTCTGTAATCAACAGGAGAAATTACATACTCACTCAGCTGGAGCTTCTACTGTAGGTATACAATAAAACAGATACATTAAAATATAGAAAAATTAGAGAACTTCTGCCTGTGCATCTGGCACTTCCAGCAAACCTCAACACTCAAATTAGCCTAATTAAATTCTGTAATCATTCGCTAAAGCAATTTCAAGAACAGCTTGTCCCAAGTCTTGTTGATGCCATGCTGTATTTTGTATGCTACCATGATATCCCATTAATTTTGGAAGGTTTAGTCATTTGCATGCCGGTTTAAGCCAACAGGATACATTATGTTTCCTGCTTCGACAACACTCCCCTACTTCACTCTGAGCTAATGAGGCCATTTGTCTTCTGATGCCCAGGAGAATGTGCTTATCACTGCATTACCTATTAAGCTTCTCGTGGCCTCCTAATGGAAAGAGCTGTCATTAATATCCTTCATAAAAAAAAAAAGTTTCTTCAAGGGGTTAGGGTGTGTGTGTGTGTGTGTGAATGTCAGATGACTGAAGGCTGTCTGCTGCTCTGCTCTTGATCATCACTGAATGATTGAGTGAGCTCGGGTCTCGACAGGGTGCATTAAGAATTACATCCAGCAGCCTTATGCTCACACATAGGTATTCACATTAAGGTTTCACCCGTGACTTTTTGAAGCTTCCTATATGGTATTTTGTACCAATATTTAATACCTTTGACTATTTAGAGGCTAAGAAAATCTACAAAACAAAAATTATGAAAAATACTCTCAATTTAGATTGTGATACTGAAAATCAACTGAACCAATATTTTAACAAAACTAAGACTACAGCCATGCTAGCAGCTTTGTGAGGCTGTACTTAGACACAGTGGTGCTTTAAGCTAAATGCTGATGTCAGCATGTTAACAGGCTCACAATGACTATGCTAACATTCTGATGTTTAGCAGGTATGTTTTCCATGTTCATCTCACTTTAGCATGTTAGCATGCTAACATTTGCTAATTATCACTAAACACAAAGTACACCTGAGGCTGATGGGAATGTTATTAGTTTTGCAGGTAGAGAGTTGTGAAATGAGAGGAGCTTTTTTAGGCAGTAAAAGTCCCAGTAATTTTCCTCATAGACAATGTTACCTGACTCACAGTTGGAGCACTTCAATGGCTTGAATGGACACGAAACTCTGCCGGTTAAGTCACCAGTACAAACGATTAACAAAAATATCTCAGTTCTTTGATAAAAAGTTGATGGTACAAGTCTGTGTACATAAAAAATATGGGGGAGAAGTTAACTACGATTCCCAAGGTGCCTTTTGGCAAGAAACATTCAATGACCTAGCTCAAAATATGTGCGCCACTAACGGCGGATGGAAGCTAGCGATTACGGAGTTGGTTTAAGATACAGATTATATTTCTGAATAAACTGGCATTATAATCTGTAGCTTAAACCACTTTTGGATTCATTTTGAATGAATTCAGAAACTTTGGCGCTGTGTTTTGTTCCCAAATTCACCAATGAAGCGCTTTGAATTTGCTATTGCTCTGAATTTGCCACCTCTGTCTTTTTTCTCCATGGCAACGGCGGCCAAGGCTAGTGTAGCATTTTAAGCCATCCACCTTGCCAAACTGACAGACAGAAACATGATTTCTAAGAAACAAAGCTAAAATAATTAAAACTGGTGGCCATAACATAAACCTACTTATATGCCTACATTAACTGGGAAAGTCCCATTTTTCTGTGTTAAGTAACACTGAGGACATCATTTACAAAAAATTGGAAATTGGAATACAAAATGGGGAAAATTACTTCCAGACCAAAGTACTGGACTGACTGACCGACATTGCCATCCCTAGAGCCACACCGCTAGCTTGGTTAAGAATGTTAAATGCTGGTTAGCAGCTCCTGAAGGTAGGATAAGGCAGATTTCCTCACAGTTTTTACACTCCCCTTAAACTGCTGAGGAAAATCATATATCAGTCACATCAGTGAGCAAAACTGACAACACCATATCTGATGATAATAATATAAAGCTCAACAGCAACCCAGTGTAACTGTGAACCCATGCACTATATACTGTAGGTCTACCATGCACATTCACATGAAATGCGTTTAAGACAGATGAAAAGGATTAGAAGCAGTGAAATGTTGACAACATCGGCCCCAGAGGAGAAAGCTCCAGGTGGGTTTGTCGGAGTGTGGAGCTCCTTCCCACTGTACCTCCTCCAGGAGGCATAACATGGCTGGGTGAACTCCCCTGTCTGTCTGTGTCACATCCCATTTGGAATGGATGCGATAGGTGACTCACACAACACTGAATTGCTATTGTTTTTGTTTTTTTCTTAGATCTTTCTCAGATGTACACACACACACACACACACACGCGCACACACACGCACACATACACACACAGTCTCCCTGTTTGACTATAAATGGTAGACTTTTACACAGAGACACGGCCTCTGTGTAAAAGTCTACCATTTATAGTCTGGGAGACTGTGTGTGTGTGTGTGTGTGTGTGTGAGAGAGAGAGCTGATCCAACTGCATGGCACAGGGATTAACATTCAGTAAGTGCTATCCCTGCCATCTACAGTAATATTCCCTGTTTTTATTCAGTATCACACTTTCCATTAGGATTCCATAAAGCATTATTACTGTGTATATCACTTTCCATCTCTGCTACTGCTCAGCTTTCAATCTAAAGACGTGCCTTCTTCTCATTCTCCTGTCACTTCCCCCCCACATGAGCCTAACATTTTAAAACCTCTCCTAATTAAGACAGAAAGTCATTCCAAGCAGATGGCATGAGCTGGCCTAGGTAATTATTGCCAAGTGAGCCATGGCCCCTGTAGACCTTCACTGAAATGAGTAGCAAGCTCAGTTGGATTGGGTAAGAAGCTCAGAGAGAAACTCCACAACGTGGGCCCTTCTGACCTGCAGAGGCCACGGACCGGATCAACGTGAGATTTTCAAGGTCTTTGTCATGCGATCAAATAAAGTCTTAAGCACAGTCTTAACCAGCACATACTGCTTTGCCTTAGGTTCTCAGTTCTGCCCTCAGCTCTCTTTTTGTTCATCTCATGGGAGTCAGATTAATTAATTAATTAATTAATTAATTAATTAATTGAATAAGAATTTTAATGTGTTGCATCTTCCAGGATTTGTAGGATGTTATGAATCTAATTATTCTGCTGCTTTTAAACCTGGTATTATGCCTCAGGGTTTCTCGTGTGTGTCTCTTTCTCTTACACCACCACACCTACCTACATGAGTGATAAATAGGTTTTGAAAATATGCATGCGGTATGCGAATGCATGTGTGCTTGTGTGTGTTGCAGGAAACATCAGAGTTTGTTTTTTTATAACGTGAGCACACCACTAATGAGTTTATACACTTGAGGGAGGTGTTGGTTAAAAGGATGTCACAATCCTCGTTTGCCCCATAATCATCCGTCTTCACCTTTAACAAAGGAACCACATTCCTGCTTTCTAATGAGGACACAAGTGGCACTTAAGCTGCACTTTGGAAAACCTACGCGCTTTATTTGATCTAAGAAAAATGACAATCAAAAATGTGTTTATTTTTTTTGTGGTGGCAAACTTAGACGGTTGGAGTTTAGAGAAGGGAGAGACCTGAAGGAACAAAGGGAGGAGAGGGACGGTTTGCCACAGTAGTTTAATGGGGTCAGTTCATTACGCTTTGCAGAAAAAGGCGAGAAATAATATTAATTGACATTTTTGAAGGGAAATGAAACAAGGGTCGCTGATTGTGGTTACAGGCTGAAAACATTTACCGCTGAAACACATGTCCTATTAGAGCGACACTATTAGACATTTCATAATTTTCTTTTGATAGCATCAACAAGCCAAGATGAACCGTTATCGCTTTGACTTTGGCACTCTGACACAGGAGATAATTGAGAATGAGGCAATTAAACAAGATTTAGAATTAGAGACGAGCAGTTTCTAATCAGTGCTTCTCGGTGGCAGGCTATCCTGTACTGTAGCTGCTGGACTGCAGTAGCAAGACTTGTTATTACATTATACATAACATAACGCGTAAGTGACACATACTGTAAATGTGATGATTAGATTTCAGTGTGATGTTATGCGTGTTGAAAAACAGCCAGAGGAAATGAGACAGAAGAGCGAAAACAAAAAAGGGTCAATGGCTGGACATGTCCCCCTCTTTTTTCAAAGTCTTTTGTCCTGACTACATTTACAGGTTTACATTTTGATCACGTTAAGCAGTCCAGTCCTTACTGTACAGCTGTCATAATTGAGATGGGACAAGCTCTGTGTTGATAAAAATACTAATATTTCCATCTAGGTAGTAGGTAAGAGAGTACAGTTGAATCAATCAAAAATGAGGTAGTAAAGGACAGTGCAAGTGACACACACACAAATTAAACATTTTTGTTTCACCAGCTGAATGTAGGAGCTTAAGTTAGAGTTTAAAGTCAATACAAACTGTTACGTTGTAACCAGTAAGTTTCATGCTAAGCTTGCCACTTTGTTCAGTTGCACCATCTTCACTTATGCTACAACCTGTAATCAAAACATTGTCGCAGAAAGTGCCGTTACAACAAGTTTAGCTTGGGGGGGATTTTTGGGAGAGAAAGCCAATGCTAACTAATGATGGAAATGAAGAGTTTCAATAGACTTTTTTTATTAAAAGGAGAAAATAATGTATGCTATCATGTGTGAAGTAGTTAACATATGATACAGTGTGTTTGTCTGTTACCTCATTAATAATTTAACAATAATTTATCAATTGCTCCTGATGTACTAATTTTTACTAAGGTGAGGATAGCTGGATCACACACAAACATGGTCATAAATAATAACTGTATTAACTTGCTGAAAAGATTTGGCTAACGTCAACACCTTAACATTTTCAAGATTCTGTGACAAGCTTGTTTTGTACAAGTAAGGGCCGGTTCGATAACGGTGCACATTTTCAGAATGTGTCATAGTTGTTCATATGAAAAATGTCTGATATAGTTGTGTAAAGAGTGAAAAAAGAGAGTCCCTTCCCCACCTTGACCCTGCTGGCCAATCAAAAAAGGTGAAAAAGGTGTGAATGTCGAATTGTCAGTTTTGAAAAGCCATTCTGACGTTGGAAAGGTGTGGGGAGAGGGAGTTTCTGAAGCTATTTAACCGTCAACAAGCGTAAAGGGATGTAGTCTGTCACAGGAAATGAACTCCCAACGTGAAGAAACTGTCCTCTTGCTCCTCTATCATTAGTCCCTACCATTTTTTTTTTTTTTTTTTTTTACTATTCCACCAAGACAGCAGTTAATAAGGAATAACTTAACACATGCTCAGGTGTAGATTTAAAGTTTTATCTTTACTCTACTTTGTAATTAACTTTTGTGATGCAGCCCATTTGGACTAACTTAAAGTATAACTCCTCCACTATGTTCAAACTAATGCTACTTTTGAACTTACAGTTACACTTTTTGCCCTTTGATGCCAAGGTCAAGAAAGAGCAGCAGTTGGAGAAGTGCGAGCAGGGTTAGATTAGTGTGAGCACAGCAAAAAAGACTCTTGAAAATCACTGCCTGCTCTCTTTCCTTACAGCCCCTCAGCTAAGCTTAAGCTCCCTGCACATCTCTAAACGCTCTATCTAATTTAAAGCATCAGAGCCAAGATGGGGCCATCTTAGGAACAGTTGCGGTTGTGTAACAACACCGCAGACCTCAGCTGAGGGCCTTTTAGCCAGTGATTTATTAGACTGTACTGCAGGTCCTGCTGGAGTAATAGGCTGAGGAAATTAAATGGCTCTGACCTCTGTCTGCTTCTGGCTCTCTGGCCGAGCTTGCAGCCTAGTTGCTACAGGTGGAGAGTGTGTTTTGTGTGTTTCTCTTTGAACACAGAAGGTTAGCAAGATTTGGGTAGCAACCGTGATAAGCTCTGGGCTATTGCGTGAAAGTTTTGATCACTCTGTTTTCTTCTTTCTGTGTAAACAGGCCTTTTCCTGACATGTTTTTTGATTTTCAAGTCTCAGCACGCTTGACATGTTTATCAGCCCGTGGCCTTGCTGGCTTGTAGCTTTCTGTGGTAAACAGGTTTGGGAGGTAAAAGGTTTAACCTCCCCAAGCTCACAGCGTTCAGCAATCAGCATCCATTTCACTGCTCTGTGATGGAAAACCTGAAGGAGAGATTAGATTTTTGGAGACCAGCAGATGGAGGGAGGGGAGGCAGAAGGGGGGAGGCAGACGGGGGGTGGTGGGGTGGTGGGAGCACAATGAGAAAAAGTCAAGAAAATAGGGAAAGTGGAGATAATGAGTGAGAGCACTGGAGTGGGCTGCATAGGAATAATGTAAAAGATGATGAGCCTGATTCCTCTGATGATAGGGATGATTGCTGGGATTCAGATAATGTGACCAGTTTCATGACAGTCCTACTGCAGACTGACCATGCTCTTACCCTGTCGTATTGTCTTCACACGTCCTATTCTCATTGTTATTCTCTGTCTGTGTTTCTCTCTCTCTGAGCAGCCAGGAAGACATGTGCCCCCGCAGAGTTCGCCTGCTTAAATGGCCAGTGTGTCCCGGGACGGTGGCGATGCGACGGGGAACCAGAGTGTCCCGATGGCTCTGATGAGGCAGAGGAGACCTGCAGTGAGTGAAACCAATCATGTCTGTTTTTTCAGACTTTAATCTTTGCTTTAGTCTTGTGAAATGCTGCACATTTTTATCTCTTCAGGCCTAAAAATATGTTAAAATGAAACATGCAGCCTGAGGCGAGGGGTTGCAAGTAGATGTTAAGATGTCACAAGCAAAACAGATCCAAACTGCTTTATTTGGAGGTAAAACCAAGTGAATGTCAGTTATAATCTCTCTTTGCATAGGAACATTTTTGCAACAGTTGCACCAGGAAGTTGTTCCATAAACTGTGGTAGATGTTTACAACGGGCAGTTTGCATAGTAAATATACCATTCCCCTTTTTCTTTCGAATATATTTAGCTGAAACCTGTATGATTGTCAGACTGCTTGTGCTTCTTGCCCATTAGACTTCTTTTTAGTGATGTCACTGCGTTACCAGATCTCAGCATTTAACGATGTTGTTATTGATAGAAATCATGGACAAAACAACAAAAATATTAACCAGGCCGTATGAAACTGGAATTTCCCTTTATATGCTTTTTTCTGAATCAGTGTCTGTGTTGTTTTTGATCTCAACTGGAGCATCTAAGAGGCACAGTGGGATCTACTGCTACAGTCGATCAGATGTTTTACACTAAAAAAAAGAAGGCGCCGTGGCTGGCGAAACATGTTGCCATTTTGCGTTTTGCATCAGGATAGCTGTCACGCCATCACCTCCTTTTAGACAAGATTTAATTTGACTCTCCTAAAACATGTATTCAGGTTGCTAATTTCCCTTATAATCTTGCCGTTCAGCCACCTCGCCTGCCTTCACTCGCCCACGCACTTCAATACTCAATGCTGTCTGATGGCGAGTGCAAGAAAGGCCTCGATTACCTCTCTGCCAAGCTGTTAGAGCCAAGGATCTCTGGCTGGCTCACTTTAGTCTGTGCCAGTCTAGCGCACCCACACACTGGCCCTGATGGGGGTTAGGTGAGTTGACGTCTCCACAACCAAGCAGGGGCTCAAGAGTGGGAGGCTTGAACCAGTTATGAATTGTTTTCTTTCTTTCTTAAATGCTAATTTCTTTTTCTCCCATGGATGCTTGCTTCTCTCTTGGGGTTACAGAAATCATACAGAGCTGAAAGGACTGCACTGATAAGTAATGATGTCTCAGGGAAAAGCAGAGAGTATCTCCTCACTGGAATATAGCGCCAGAAATTAGTTAAACTGAACAGGTGTTCCAATCCTACCAGGTCTTCATCGAGCAAATGTTATCCTCACTGTAATACATTTACAGTGAAACAAGATCTGATATCATACACCACACTGCTTCTATTTATTTTTAAGTGTGGTAAGATCTGCACATATAAGGAGCCAAAAGTACACAGAGGCAGTGCTGTTGCACAACATTAACTGCCCCATTATTGCAAATGTAGGATTATTCAATGTAGGAAATTTTGGAATTTTACAACATATTTGAAATCTAAACAGTTAACTTCTCACCCCAAAAAAGTGACACATGAACATCAGCTTATTGCTATGAGTGACTGGGTCCTACTTGAGCAAACAATTCTTCTACCAAAGTTGGATCATTTTTGTTTTTGTCTTTTTTTTCCTGTGCTCTTCTCACTGGTTTGAACTGGTCTCAGTTGGAACGATGTGATGTCACATACTCTTGTGTCACAGTATAGCAACATTTGAATCAGAATCCGATGACAGTTGGTGGGTTGTTTGGTCACTGTCAATCAAATCTGATCAAACTGCACCCACACAGGCCTGATGAAACAGCTTAGTTGAGTTTTTGAGTGTTAAACAACCATGAATATTTAATGTTATGTAGAAATACGAAAGATTTGAAGCCAAGTTTTGAAAGGCTTTAACAGTTTTACATTTGGCTGTCTGCCCTCACCCATCGCCGCTGTTTGATGTGAAATACATGCTGGGATACAGCGCTTGTCTGCCCCAAATTCACACAAGTCAACTCCCAAAGCTGATAAATGGACACTTAGACTGTACTTGGCTAAATGTGGACTTTGATGTGGACTTGATGACAAGTGAAAAGTCACCCGCAAATTTGAGAAGATGTAACTGCCATTATCACAGTTACAGGATGATCAGCCGTACCACGATACCAGAATACATTCTACCAAATAAAATTATTCAAATCCAGTAACCGTTTATAACTTATAGCAGTAGGATTCAAGAGGAGAACTTTCTGATGCTGATAATGGTATTGTGTAACCTGTTTGAAACTGATATTTTGGGTCTACCCACCATTATCATGCTTTGATCTTTAGACTCTTTCCTAAAGTTATTGTGGGAGGGAATTAAAATGCATCAAGCGGAGCAGGAAATGAATCAAGAAAAAGCCGAATGAACCTTTCAGAGGATATTCATTCTAGTTTTGATACATATTATTGGCTGTGGATGTGTGGGTCGGTTTGATGAATAATGTAGCAGCTGAGCAAAGCTTCTAATGTTACCCCCTGAAAGTTGAGTGCAAGGAGGGAGACATAAAGGGACCTCTGAAGGATAACAAGTTTATATTGGAAATCCAATTAAAGATAAATGAAGAAAGGATTTATCTCTTGGCTGCAGAATAAAGAGATAGAGATCTGGGCAGAGAAGAAAACCATTTATATGGAAATCTCATATGTATTCATATGATGTTGTAATGTAAACATTTTCAGCACCAACAGTGAACATTTTTTTCAAGATTTTTAATTCTCTCTGCAAAAAAATAATCAGTATAGATTTTCGTTGTACCAAGCATTTGTTTTACCAAGTTACCAAGTATCTTTTTAGGTGTGGAGTGATATTTGTTATCTTTTTACTGTGCTGTCCTCCTCCTCCTCCCTCCTGAAAGTCAAACTATAATACAGGTAGTCCTCACCACTGTTCGGATGAGGAGTGTCAGATCGAGGCTGCATCCTGAACAGAGGGACTGCTAATGAGATCCACTTCATCACAGCTGTCTTTCAGTTTGAGTGGATCCAACTGTGCCATATTCACACTGAAGAGAAAAGAGAAGGAAAAAAATATGACTCAAGGATGGACATTGTGTGAATATGCATGCAGCATCTTAGGCAACAGCAACCAACATACTCTTGAATGGCTCTCTTATCATCTCATTAACCTTATTTCACTGGTAAATGACCTGTCTGTGGCAGCCACAACGCGAACTGTACATCTGTCAGGGAAAACCTCTTGATGTGCTGTATTTTTCTGATTAGAGTGAAGATGCATAAAACAACCTCTGACATGAAAATGTAGCTTATCCAGGCTGAAATGCCACCAGCATCAGCGTTTTGCTTAACACCCCAATCCCATGCAACACTTCACTTTAAAGTCAAAAGCTACCAAGCTTCACATTTATCAATTAAACTTTGCTAAAGTGAGTCTTGTTTTGCTGTCTTAACAGTGGAGGGAAGGGCGGAATTTCACACAGACTGCATCCAATCTTTAATGTGATAGAGATATGAAATTTGCCGTTATGTAAATAGCAGAGGCCGCTGACTGCACGATGGTTTTACACTGGTTAATTACTTATAGCACATCATACACCTTAATGCATCATGCTCCAGGTATGCTAAAGCCTGATAAGCCAGGCTGTACTCTCACATGCGGAAAACCCTCATCTTGTTTTTCATTCAATTTGCCCCCCAGCTCTCCTGTACTTTCTGTCTATTTCAGTTTCACATGTGCACAAACATACAGTACGCACTCACATTTGCACACACACACACACACGGCTAAGACTTTTTGGACTCGATGCTGCAGACATCTGTGCGACAATCATTCTGGCTCACTGAGTGGATTCCCAATTACACGCTGGAGTAGCGTTACACTGCCGTATTAAGAATTCAGATTCGGGCCGCACAGAGTTACTTGCGAGCGCTGAAAAATGAATGACTCTATGGAGAAACGTGAAGCGCCAGAGCTCATAGTTTTTGTATTAGATTAATGTGTAATCAAGGAGGAACTGGGCCACTGCAGCCATGCTGTGTAGCGGCTTCTCTGCTCCCTGGCCAAAGCAGTGGCATTTTTAATGCGCTCTTAGTTGCCTAAGTCAGTTTTAAGGATTTAACATTTTTTGCTTTCTGGCAAAATTGCTGAGTTCAGCTCAGTTCTGCGTGTCAGTTTGTCCTCTTTGCTTTTAAATTCATTTCTAGGAGTTGACAGGTGTAAGGGAACTTGTTTGATCTTTCTTGAGGAGTCTTTCATTATGCGAGGACATAACCCTGAACTGGCGTATATTTGCCAAATGTGGACTATTCAAACAGATGGAACTTTTCTTTTTAAATCCACCATATTGTGTTTTCAATTTGTTCTTTTAAGTGTTATGTAATTATTTAGTGAATTATAGATATTTCTCTGAAAGGGGTTTTGATGAAAACTTTTTCTATAAACCTCTTTAGAGATACTAAGCTCTAAAAGCCTCACTTTTGTATTGACTTTATAATAGGGAAGATTTTCTTTGTAAAGATGTTTGCATTGCACATACTGGATGCTACAGTTCTGTGTGTTTAATCCTTTGGATTTTCTTTCATGTGGAGATGTGGATTGTCACTGTAGGTGCTATGAGAGAACTGTTTGTCAGTAAATTTACTGTAGGCTGATAATGTCGCTAATAAAAATATAAAACACACACACACACACACAGATTTATAGTAAATTTGCTATGTGGCTCTTATGCCTCCCATTCTAAATGTTGTTTTTCTGACTCTTCTGTCTCCTCTTTCATACTTTGCTGCATCGTAAATTGTTGATGTGTCACTATAAAAGTAGGTTTACCTTCAGAACCTGGTTCTTTTCCAAATTACTATGTGGGTAAACCCAGAACCACGGCTGACAATTTTGAGGATAATACTTGTAATTCATAATTTAGTTTCATAGTTATTTTCTTTGTTACATAAACACTTAAGATAATAGAGTTCATAAGAGTAATCATGTGCGCTTCACCTGCGCAGAGTTTCAGTCGGGTGTTGAAATGTGTTAAATGTGTTTGTTTCCCCAAAACAAATTCAAGACATTTGTCGGCTTCTGCAGTTTTGTCAGTTTTGAAAATACAATTCAGCAAGATGATCAAGAGATATGTTCACAAGACAATAACAGTAATAGATGACACTAGGACTGCATCTGCATCATGATTACTTTATTATCTGTCAATTATTTTCTTGATTAATCATTAAGTCTTGAACAATGTCTTAAAATAGTGAAAAATGTCCATCTCAATTTCCTAAAGCCCACAGAGACATCTTCAAAAGGTTTCTCAGTAACCCAGATTACAATCACATTAGCCAAAGAATTTTTGCTTGAAAAATTACTTTAAACAATTCCCAAAATAGTTGTAATTAATTAATTTTAATTGCGATTAATACATTCTCTGTCAATCAACAAATTGATTAATTGACTAATGTCGATTGCAGCTCTAGATGACAGTAAAGTTTGAACAGTAACCTCGTAAAAATCAAATCATAAATAAAAACTGAATTAAAAAGAAGGGTGGCGTGGTGGCTCAGTGCTTAAGGCTGTCACCTACTAGCAAGAAAGGGGTTTAAATCCACTAAGTTGGCTAAACTGTCCCTCGGCAGTGTGTGTGAATGCTTGTCTATGTGTTAGCCCTGTTATAGACTGGCAACTGCCCAGGGTGTACCCGTTGCCCAATGTCTGCTGGGATTTGAAAACCCAAAATACATGGCAAAATATTTAAAACTGCTAATATATTAATCTGGCTTTATTCAGCTGATGAAGTCACATTCAGCTGATGAAGTCACATTCAGGGAGCTCAGGTACAGCACTTGATATTAAGCAGAGGTGCATGCCACAGTACATTACTTGCCAATGCAATTTGCTGATATTTTCCATCTTGTAGTTTGCAAGCAGCCAGTGTTCTCCGCTGTACCAGATCTATAATTCAGAGAGGAGGAAATGGCCACGCTAACCCGGTTTAATGAAGCAGTAAATCTGACTATGACTCATGTTTATTGGAGCGTTTTGTGCCCTTTTTAGCTCTGAGGCAGAGAGGCTGAGTTATCTCCTTCACCATCCAGAACCTGAACATTAACATACACAGGTGTACATGCTTGGGAAAGGGCTTATAGTACACAAACCCATGTAGATGCACACATAGCCACACAGACCCCAAAGCCTTTTAGCTCTGGCAGTTGAAATGGAGGGCACAGGATTAATCAATAATGAGTGGTTAACAGTAACAGGTTACTAACTGGAACTAGCTATAAAGACAGTTCAGGCTGTCACAATATGCTGAGTGCACAAATTCACATGTAAAAGCTGCCATGAATTGGCTGTAGGATGAATCACCACTGTACAATATCTGTTAGTAATTGGAAGCAGCAAAATAGACAAAGTGATAGGAATAGGCTGCAAATTATTACTTCGGGAACTACATGCGATGCTGTAGTTTGGTGTTACATTTGTTATGAAGCCGTGGTTCATTATATCAGATCAGTTTAACACATTTTTCAGCTCCATAGTGCTTATTAGGCCCCACTGTATCACAGTATTACACCACATGCCTGGTGACAGCTGACAAACTGAAGAATTTCTACACTTCTTCATTGAAAGCCAGGTTTAGAGTAAAAGGCTGTCAGCAATAACAATGTCAATTTAGATGGTCAAATATAAAAACTAAAGCAATTCCACCATTGCAGTGTTGAGATGAGCACTGCCTTGTGTCTGTGAAAGGTGATGAAGTCTAAACAGATCTTCTGCCAAAACGCCACAGTGGAGATGAATCCTCATTTTTCACTCACTACAGCCAGGCAGTCAGTTTGTCTGTGAGTAAGTGGCTTTTATTATGTTGCCTCCTTCTCAAGCAAAACCCCATTACCCATGTCTTTATAAAATCAGAGGTTTCACTAATCAATAGCTGTCATGAGGAGCAGCGAGGTACCACTACTTTGTCATGGCGAAGTTTGTCTTCTCTGTTTGGATTTGGGAGGAACAGAGCTCACGCTTCGTTAAAGAGTCATCAGTTAAAAGGACAGGACAGCTCGCCCTCCACTTGGTGGATTCAGATTCTGCTCCAGTCTGCGCTTTGCATGCCTTTCCTCCTTCATCTCTTTCCACTTGGTATGGATGGCTTTGATTTTGCTTTAGGATAAGAATCTGAAAGGTCATGCAGCAGTTTGTCTCTTCATCCGTTCCCCCTTTATACAGTATCTTGCTCTTGGCGTGTCTCCCTTCTTATGGATCCTTTTTTTCCTCAGAAGCTGTCTTCTGTATTTCTCCTTTTTTCTGCTCTGCTCTCTCTTTCACCCTTTCTTTCATTTTCTCTGTCTGTTTCCTGTTTTCTGTCAGTTCCTCTTTGGAGCTACATTAGTTTGAATTCATTCAGGCAGCATGTAATTTCCTCTCTCAAAGATTCCACCTCCTCACCTATTTCATCTCAGACATTTCTAAGAAATGTTTCCTGTATTTCTTCCCTGACCAGCAAGTCTGTCATTTGGTTTTCTGACATTACTCAGTTGTAATCATTCCTTTTAGCTAATCATTCCTTTCCGTCTTCTGTTTACTCAGTCTTCATTAAGCTTGTTTGCTCACTTGAAAATCGTGTCTGGAAAGAACTGCCAATTTTTGACTGAAAAAAACATATCAATTTAGCAATGACGCAGGCAACATCAAAGACTGTGTATCTTTTGCCTTGGTAATACACTTTCCAAACTTCCTTGCACATGAAACAAAGAGAAGAAATGAAAAATCTCTTTTATAACTCATTCACATACGTAAGTCATGAGGGAAATGACAACTTTGCCAGAGCTGGCAGGTGGAAGAAGTTAACTGCACTCCATATCACTCCGCTTATTTCCAGCGGGCGGGGGCAGGATCTGGCTGCATCAGCCATTCTCACTGCTCGGTCTCCCCAGGCACCAGCTGTCTCAACAGCCACACAGAAATGAAGGTCTGAAAAATGTACCTTCCTACTCAAATGACATGTAATGGTGGTTACCTTACCTATCTGCCAGGCTGATTATGTCAGCCAGTATTAAATTATTGCAAATCTCTCTGTATATGTTGGCCGATAAGTAACAAGGAAGTGCACACCACTCCATTCACTACACTAGCTCCCTGTTGCAGCTCTCATCCTGTTCAAGAGACTGGTGCTGGCCTACAGGGCAGTGAAAAGAATGCGTCCTGGTGGCCTAGCGGTTATGCTTGCATACCATATCGTGGTTCAATTCCAGCTGGGGACCCTTATTGCGTGTTGCACCGCTCTCTCGCACTGTACTGTATGTTTCCTGTCTGTAACTACACTGTCACTATAGCAAAATGCCAACAAAATAACCTTAAAAAAAGAAATGCTAAAGGTGAGATTGAGGTAATTTAGAAATAGTGTAGCCATTACGTAGTTTGTCTGCCAGTGAGCACTGCCAAGACTATTTTTCAGCTGTTAAAGGTCCAGTGTGTAGTATTTTGTGCCACCTAGCAGTGAAATTTGAATACTGCTTTCCTCACCCGCCCCTTCAAGCGTGTTGGAGAAACTACTGTTGCCGCGAAACTCGTGAAAAACACGAATGGCCCTATCTAGAGCCAGTGTTGGTTGGTTGGTGTGTCTGTTCTGGGCTATTGTAGAAACATGGCGTTGCAACATTAGGCATTAGGCTTATTCTAAGGTAATGAAAACACAATGATTCTTATTTCAGGTGATTTTATACACTAATGAAAACATATAAATATTCAATTTCTGTCAATAGCTCCTCCTAAATGTTACACACTGGACCTTTAAATGCCCCCTTCAGTCTTTAATAACCAACTTTAATGGATCCTTATAAAATACTTATGGTATGTTTTGAAAAGTAGGTTTTTGTGTTGAAGAACTTGACCTGCCATCATGAGAACATTGATATTGTCAATTGCATCTTGGTCAGAAACCAATAAAAAGATGAAAAGTCAAAATGAATATTGGCTAAAATAGGGTTATCTGATTTTTAAACACTCAAATATTGATATTGATATTAGCCTTCAAACTCTGGTGACACGTGGCAAATACAGCAAATACACTAATCTTTTACAAGGCATTATTATTCTGACTTGAAAGAAAGGGTTCTTTACCATATAACTGTAAAAAACTGCATTGCACTTCATGCTTGTTGTATAAATGATTTTATCACTGATATCACAGAATATGAATTTACATTGTAGTAAATTAAATAAAAGTACGAGTGCCAAAAAAGGTTGTGAACCATTGTTCTTAGATATAATATGAAAATAAAAATCATGAAAAAGATAAATGATTTGCCATGTAAGCTGACCCTTTGATTTAATTCTGGGAGGCTTAAGGCTGCACTGTAAGCAAAGATGTATAATTAACAACATGCTTCATATTAAACGCAACGTGTAATCTGGATCAAACCTACCCTGTGCCAACTACAGCAGATTGGCAGGAAGGGGGGGGGGCTGGGTTGTTCTTTTGCTTTACAGCCAACTGTGCATTTGCTTTATTTCATGATCTTTCTGCATGTCTCTTTGGAGGGAGCCCAGACAGTAAAATCAATTGGCCAGAGTGGTGGAGTTTTGGATGAGTTTTAACTGCATCGTGGGAGCGATAGAAATCGAATCCAGCGGTGTCTTTTAGTTGTTTTTGTTGCTTCTTTTATGGGACCATAAAACCACTGCAGTAATCCCCCTCCCCTATCTCTTTTATCTCTGCCCACAGGCAAACAGACGTGCCCTCCAGAGAAATTTGACTGTGGGGGATCCACCAACAAGTGTGTCTCGTTGTCATGGAGATGTGATGGGGAGAAGGATTGCGAGAACGGGGCGGACGAGGAGGACTGCGCGTCTGGTGAGTGTGTCAAAGTCGGCTGTCAGTTCTCTACCATAATGGAAATAACCTCAAATAAATACATGAAGCACTGTTTCTGTTGGTTTTACTTACATTTTTCGCACTAACTGCATTTCAAGAGGGTGTTTTAATTCAAGTAGTAGCAATGACAGATGTGAGAAGTGAATGACTTGACGTGGCTCACAGTCAGTAGAATAAGGAGAATCCAATTCCTCCTTTTTTGTATTTTATGGGGTTTCATCCTTTCTGATCTCACTTACCATCCAGAGGCTTGAGACATTAAAGCACAGCAGGGAACACTCTATATAATTAGGGATTTGAAGTGAGTTTGAGTTTTAAGCCAGCTGCACTCGACAACAAAGTCCCCTTTGATGTGGAATGATTTTTGGTGGGGAATATCAGATATTTGCAGCTTTCTCCTGATATCTGGAGGTTTCTGTCATCCCATGTTGAACCTTGAGTCTTTAGCCTTTCCACTGCAGGGCTCTCAGAACCATCAAAAATGACATCACCTCCTACCCAGCCAATCAGGCAACTCAACCGTGCGTTACCCCCACCCCCCGCCCCCTGCAGGGACTATCCTTGCCCTACTTCTGAGGCGCCGTGAAGAATTGGCTTCTTCTTTTCTCTCTCTCCTTTCCTCTTCACGTCAAGAAAAATTGATTGAGGCAACAGAGCTGTATGGGGTGTGGTGTTTGGACTTTGAAGATTGTGCAAAATGGCACGTGGCGGCAAATGCACAGGAAGAGAAAAAAGCCATCTCCTTATTATCCTATATAAATGATGTTGTTCGTTTTTCAGGCATCTGCTCCCTGTCAGTTGTTTGTGTGTGGGTGTTGAGACTGTGACTGGCTGGCGTCTAAGCAATTCATGTTTATTTGTTAAGAATACACACAATTTTGAGGTTTTATTTAGAGAGGATGCCAAATCAATTTGTCATCAAAAACATAAATCAGAAAAATTGTCTTCTTGAATAGATATTTACCTTCTCCTCCTTGAAAGATACCTGCTTTTAATTTGTCATGCAATAAAGATATTTTTTGCCTGCAAATAGCCTTTCAATGACCCCCCGTCTCAAAGTGGCCCCACACACTCACGCCAAAGCAAGTGGTAGTGATTCCATTGCCTTTAGATCTAATGCCTTCCTAGCTTTGATGGCTTTTCACTGTGCTGTCCACTGAGACCCATTCTAGCCTGTGCTAATCCTTTTTTCATTCTAATGTCTGTATTGATGTGGCAGTCTTAAGCCTCTCAGTAGTGACATGAGGGCAGGCAGCAGGCTGCCGCCCACCCATGCAAAGGCCAAAATCCCCCCAGAGGTAAATGCCATCCAGCGTAACCTGGAGGGAGAAGTTGACTCTGACACCAGCACAGCACAGTGCTAGATAACATCGTGAATTAGGCCTATTAAGTGCTGCTCAGGCCAGTTTATCTGAAGACTGATTAGGCCCAATGCCAGCCTGAAAGATGATGTCTAAATAGAGGGCAAGAAGCTTTTAAATGTTGCCTCACTGCAGATCAATCTGAAGGTATCAAGCATTGATTCTTCAGTGTTATGTTTGTGGTCCAGCCCAGTGACCTGAGGAGTGATGTTCATATTGGACATTGCTGCATTACATTTAAGTCCAATACCAAGGGTCATTGCAGGAAGTAGTCTGATGTTCATGAAGCTGAAAAAAGTGAGGTTAACTTGTTTGCCTAAATTCCCTCATTGTCTCCTATTAGAATTTAACAAAGCTTGCTTTAAATATTTAACAATAACGAGGAGTTTCCCTTATTTTAAGTGTTTTAAGTCCTAAACCTAACCAGATCTTACCCATAGTGCCATGACTGGCTATTATAGGAATAAAAAATAGAAAAGTATTTGCAGTGAACATTCAAATCATTGTCCTTGAGCATAATCCATGTTTTGTAGACTTGTCAAATCAGCATTCTCAGTGATGAGTGTGCTGTACGGTTAAAACCTGTGTCAGTGCAAACTTAAAAGTCAGTTATTATTCACAGAATTAGAACTGGGCACGGATGATAATTTCCTTGTGTCAAAAACACTGAGTGTTGTATTAATCTTAAGTACTGCAGACTGAAGGCTTTAGATCTTTCACATTTGCAGTCATGAAGTGAGTCGAGGGAGAAGTGGCGGAAATTACCAATTGGTTTGAGTATGTCTCAATGTGTCGGTTCAACGCAGGTTAGCTGTTGGCACAGGGGCAGCTGGAGAATTCACTTCAAAGCAGCATTAACTCGGCTGTGTGTTTGAGTTTAGAGGCAGTCACACAAGATCGAGAATAAAGCTTTTTTATGAACAGAGTATGCATCCAATTGCATTTTGTTCCTGCCAGCCAGCCAGCAAAGGCACAGCTTCATTGAGTGAGGCTGCAATGTAGTTCCAAATCATCTTTGGGTTCAGATAATTCAAAATAATGTTGAAGGGAGTCCCCAAATGTAAACAAGGAGCAAAAATGCTGCTGCAATGTGTGTCCCATTCACAGCAGAATCAGCATTGTTTGAGATAAAACTCTGTGGCTCTGTCATCTTTTCTCTTTAACACATGTTGTGTTTAACTGTGAAGGCTTCCATGTAAGGGTGGTAACATGCTCGTTCAGATGTGCTGTTTGGATAATCTGTAAGTGGTGAAACCCCCCTCTCAGGAGGTCTGGGCGCTGCATTGCCTAATTTTTGGTAATCCTGAAACCAAAAATCTCTCAGGCATGCCCTCAGCAGCGATTGGCCAAGTGTGCACAGGTTTAAAAATGGGCAAAGCTTCAAGCATTGCTCAATCTCTGGTGTGTAGCACACTTTCAAAAGTTCAGACTGACACAAAAATGATATATTGGACAGTTTTGGTAACCTGGCATCGTACAGCCCTGTGTAGACCCGCCAGGGAAAATCAAAACAAAGTTGATTCCAGTGACTGTCACATCAATTCAGTCTGTGGGCTTTAAAAAAGTTCACAAGCTAATAGTTGATTAGTAAATGTATTAGTTGTCTCTGCAACTGGTCAGAAATAGTGATGAACAGGGAAAAAGGACAGAGATTACGTATTTTCTACCACAACATAATTTTGAAAATTTTTAATTTTGAGTGTACATATGTTTAGTTTAGCTGCTGAACTCATAAGTGTCACAAATCCACCATCGCACAGTTCTTTAGTTGGTCCTCTTTGCGTTCGCACCACAAACTTGTGTTTCACACCAGAGTTTGAATGACAGTGCTCACACCAGCCTAAACAAACCAACCAAACGGGCAAATGCACCAGATTTGGTTGGAGCTGCACTGAACCGATGAGTTGTGAAAGCACCCATAACATGAGCCTGCTTTTTGTTGTCTTTCACACTCATGCTTTCGTGAGCATGCTCAAGATTAATCCTGCATACAGTGAGCAAAACATTCAAACTCACTTTACAATTTCACTTGTGTTTACCCAAATGTGAGTAGAGAGGTTCCACTCCCAAAACTGACTGAGCTGGAATGTACCCAGTTAGCCCCAGTGCGCTCCGCTATTAGTAGAAATTTGCAGAGCGCATAGCCCGCTGCGGACTTGAAAAAGTAAATCTTGCAGAGGCATCCACATGATGAATTATGTATTAAGTAGAATCTAGTGCTCACCATAGTAAGTTTTCCCTGATCAACATTACATTAAGCAGCAGTTCTAGAGAGGCTCCGCAAGAAAGTTGAACTGTACCCAGCCCTCAGCGATGTGGAGATTAATGTGCACTTTCTCACTGGGCTTCTCTTCTGAGTACGCCTGTCTGCTGGGATCTACTGCGAGTCACAGGAGCTGGTCTGGATTTGTGTATTTTCATGTGTGTTTGCATTTGCACTAAGTGTCAGGTTGAGTTGACTGCCTTGTGTGTGCATGTAATATTTCTGTGTGGTTGTATTTAGGCTTGTCTTCTTTATTCATATTTAACGCTGCTTGGATAGCATGAGGCAAACAATTGCTTCCTGCAGTCCTCACAGCTGTCTCCGTGCCCCTGTAGTGAAACTGAACCAGCAGAAACTGTGCGTCCCCAATGATGAAGCTTTCACACATTTTACTTCCACTGAAAACATTTCTATCCAATTTAATTCTGCTAATTTAGCTAAACGGTGAATATTTTGTCTCGTCTCAGCACTCATTCTCGTCTCCTTTGCCCTGTCCCACTGGCTCTCAGTTAGCTTACCTTCTCAGTCAGTAATGATATCAGAGGGGAAGATAAAAAACTCCCTTCACTTTGACTCCGGTCTTGTCCTCTGTTATCTTCTCTTGGTTGTTACTGTAGATGAGAGTTGTTTCTTCTCTATTATGGCTGTTTCCTCTTTTCCTCTGTAAATGTGTGTGTGGCATCACAGGTCAGCCACTGAGCTATTTCCCCGGTGAGCCACTGTGACCCGTCTGAACTGGCAGGCAGTGTGAGTGTGTGTGTGTTTCTACCAATCTAGGCTTGTCTTTAGTGGATGTTGTGTGTGTGTGTGTGTGTGTGTGTGTGTGTGTGTGTGTGTTCCACTGACCTTGCTGCAGTGGCTGTGGCTGCAGTGGACTTCAGCTCTCTGACCAGAGCGGACAGGTCTGAACTGTCCCTTCAGTTTAAATCTGTGAATATCTATGAGAAAGCTGGGAGGACGTTAAGCTGCACAGACAGTGACTGATGTGCTCAGAAGTATTTGTGCGTGCACAGATAAAAAATAAACGACTCTGTTTTTGCATGCTTACACACAACCTGGATATCTTTCTTTCTCCCTCTTTCCCTCCTCCTATACGCTAACAATTCTAAATGTACCTTTATTCTGTCTTTGCTTCATGCATCCCGACTTTTCACACACGCACCACACACTGATCGGCTGTAATGCTAATGTGAGTAGAATGACTTGTCACTACATCTGAGCCACTGGTTGCCGCTGGCAACAATCTCCTATCACCAAAGCGGCAGAAAAAATAAAGTGGGTTACGCTTCTGACTACCACAGCTAGAAAAGGTTCTCCCACCCAAGGAATTAAAAAAGAAGGGGCAATATATGAGTGTGTGCCACCAATTTAAAGCTCTCAGTGAATGAGCATATTGATGGAGGTTTTATTAGTTGACATTAGAGTGAATTTTCTATTTAATTATGTATTATTCATTCATAGCCAGCAAACAAAAGTTGTGTTTGCCTTGAAAACAAAGAGAAGGAAGGTAGCCGTCCTGTCTGGGGAAAATCTTAAAGTTAAGTGAACTCTTTTGGTAATAAACAGTAAAAGTAAACTGAAAAATAAAATTAAGGACCAGAAACGCTGCTAGTCTATCAGCAATTCCAGAAAGTTAGCACAAGTTGCTCATTCTAGCAGAGTAAAGAGCACAGTCATAAATTGTTTACAACGCCAATTAGATGTCTGCTGTGCCCCATGATTTGTGAATTATTCATTTTGATTGTGTGCAACGTTAAAGCCAAAAGTAAAAAATAATGTTTCTTTTGTCAGTTTCTTAATATTTTCATCTTGATGCTAAAGGAAAGTTGTTGGTTGCGAAAAGGGTCTCATTACAGTATATGTAAGATGTTATAGCCTATTCAAATTATGTTGATGGACTTTGATCTAAAGCCAATGAAATTAAAAGATTCATTAATTAATCAAATAAAAAGAAAAAAACTACCAGACAGACATTTAGTAATATCAAAACAAAGTGTTTAAAAACAAGACTAAGAGTCCACAGCCATGCTAAATGCTAACTTGGTGTTTAGTTATTTAGTTATTTTCCTGCTTTTGTTCAAACAGCCATACCAAATTATGTAAATAGATGGGTAATACATCTGAAAATTCAACCCACTGAGTGAAATGCTGGGTCCCTCTGCGATTTATTTATCATTTAAAACCCACTGACTTGTACAACATTTTATAACATTGGGCTCAAAGTTGCTCAAAAGTCTTGAAATTCATTTACTCAGTGCCCCCTCTGGAAAACAAAGTCCCTCCCCAGTATAACCAGGCCACTCATGTACATTGCTAATGGTCTGCCCCCTGTGTAATAATGTACATGTCTATTGAATCCCCTTAATTATTTAGTGCCAAATTAGTATGGAGTTAGGGTAGAGGCATAACAGGGACAGTAGTTATAAAACACATCAGAATCAGGAGCTTGTTTAATATTAATGAATATAAAACCTTTCACTGAACTGAATCCACGGCACTTGTTTTTCGTTTCAGTTGCTTTCCCCATGCTGGCAATCATGTCGGTACCAGTGAATTAATTGAACACTGATGTTTGCAATAGAGAAAATAGATAGTGACTTTAACATATGGTATAATTACATAAGATAGTAATTAGGACACTATCTTGCATCTGATGTTTGTTCACCCAGTTAAACTCAGCACGTGGGAATGCTTATGATTTTCCACTCTACTGTGATATTTAATTTCTATTTTTTCTGAAGCTGTTTTTGATTCAGTTTGCTTTTTTTAAAACAGCCAACCGAGGACAACTACCTAGTTATCATTATTTTTTAACTGATGGTTAAATGTTGCTGCCTTTTTTAATTTCTATTCAGAACATTTCAAACGGTTTTTATTCTCAGTAACAGTAAAAATAACATAAAAGCTTGAATCTAAGACCAAACCAACTTCTTGACCTTTGGGGGATGTGAGCGTTCTCCTGCATGTCACTGACAATATGCTACCACTTTACAAAGTGCTGATTATGTGTAAAATGTTTTAAAACAGCAATCCCTTCCTGTAACCAGCCAAAGGCAGCAGTGTAGAAGCTGAACTCCCTGTGGTTTGTGAAAATATCAAATTCTGCTTCTCCCTATGCTGGCCTGTGTGCTGCTATGGGCTCGCAGTGGGAACCCTGACTCTCTTCACAGCCTAAGTGCTTTTGGCCAGACATTAGTACAGAGAGAGAAAGCTGGAAAAGGTAAGGAGAGAGAGAGAGAGAGAGAGAGAGAGAGAGAGAGAGAGAGAGAGAGAGAGAGAGAGAGAGAAGGATTTACAGAAGCCTTGAGGTTGGCTTTGTGAAGAGAACAAACTTTTCCTTTCTGCATAGAAAAGGTCAATACTGCCTCATGAAGCCAGAATCTAACTTTTTGAAATAAGATCAGAAAATATTATTCCATAGAAATGTGTGCAGCAACTACAAAACAGAGGTAAACAAACTGCACTGACTGCACTCTGGCTAGTTAAGCTAGCTGGTGAGATAGCCACAGCTAGCCCTAAAGCTAATTTGCCCCCTTTTTCCTACCTGTTTCCTGTAATTGAAAAATAAGTGTTGGTGCTTCAATAACTTAGTAACTGAGTTTGTTGTAGCCCATAAATAAGGCAGTAGCTAAATGTACTAAACTAGCTTGCTAAAAGCTAACTAGGCCCATTTAGCAGTGTAGCAAAAACTGCCATCTGACCCACTGACCCACCCTAAAAAGGCATAAAAGTCCGGTTTTAGTACTTATATATCTGTTACACAGCTTCACTATGTAGCTGTCAACCTTCAAACCATTTTTCCCAACTTCACTGTGCCTGTAGTTACTGCTCTCTGCATTTGTAAGATAGAATATCATTCAAGGTCAACTGTAAGCTATAGTATACGGATAAACAATTTCTCCTTGTTGGTCACAGACCAGAGAAAGTTTAGCCAGGGAACAGACAAGAAAAAACAAACACACTAGAAAGAGAGAGATCTTTTGAGGGAAGAGGACATACCATGACAGAGATCTGTCACAAAGAGAGGAGAAGGACTGGCTCACGGCAAAGAGAGCTCTATTATCTTTCACTCCACAGGAGAGGAAGCCTCTCCCCATCGTCTTGTGATAAGCACCATCATCCCCCCTCCAGCACGCTTTCTGTCTCCTCCCCAGTTATGGTACCAATATTTGACTTTCAGCCTACCTGAGAAACTTTATTTCTGTCACTGTGTCCCTATATTTGAAGTTTGTCATCTCTGTTCTTACTTTCTCTCATCTACCTACAGCTGGTGCCAATGTTGAAGCTTCATCTTTTATTCTATGCACTGCGAGCTAAAGCTGAAACACTGGTGTTTTTTATGTCTGTGAAATTGCTTGTTATGTTTCAGTTCATAAAGATCAGGCCTTTAAACATATTCATTAAATTCCACTTTTGAGTAATTAAGGGAGGGATAAGGTAGCAGCATGTTGACAAAACTGTAAATTCCAAGTGAATACACCTTCCCGTTTTTAAACTGGACCTATTAGCCTATGTTTTTCCTTATTTTCTGTCATATAAATGTTACAATGTTGGATGTTCATACAAACGTGGCCAAAATTTCAATTAAGGAGGTAAATGTATATAAAAGTAATCTCCGAGTCTCTGACTGTCTTGAATGCTAGGTTTCCTACTTTCCTGCCTAGCATGGCTAACTGAGCTAACTAGCTAACGGCAGCTAACATTACAGCTATCAGCAATTAGTGGTTACTTTAGAGCTATATGTCCATCTAAAAACTCCATAAATATGATCCAGTTTCACCAAAATCAGTGAATAAAGTTATAAAAGTTGTGTGTTTTTGTACAGTAATCAGTGGCCAAGCCAAGCATATCTGGTACCTGCACCTGCTCTGGCAGCGTCTATCATTTTTCCAACCTTATTCTAGTCTCATTTGTCTCTGATAAACAGTAAATTCATCAAATTCAGTGCCCCATATTGCTATTTTCCAAAAATAAGTTAAAGCTGTCATATGCTGTCGAACACACCTGTAACTGTGGGGCTGCTGGATTTTTTAAAACTGTGAATCATGCAAAGAACCTCTAGTGGAATCCCAGAATAAAAATATAGAGCTGGAAATGAGCATAATAGGTCCCGTTTAATGTTGGTACCGTAAGACAGAAGATAGGCCCTCATTTTCTCTTTGAAATTCTCTCTGAGCTTTGTTCCTTCCTGCTGGTCCTCTAGATGCCAAAGCCTGCCCCAGCGGTGAGTTCATGTGTGCCAACCGCAAGTGCTTGGCCACCGTGTACGTGTGTGACGGTGATGACGACTGCGGAGACGGCAGCGATGAGCTCAAGTGTACCTCCCCTCTGACCTGCGGGCCCAACCATCTCCGCTGTAACACCTCGGAGTGTGTGCCGCTCATGTGGAGCTGCGACGGAGACCCCGACTGCTCCGACAGTTCGGATGAGGGACCGGAGCGCTGCGGCGGTGACGGGGTCCCGTACCTGCCTAACCGCCGGGCAAACTGCACTGCTGGGGAGTTTCGCTGTGCCAACGGGGAGTGCGTGCGTTTGACATGGAAGTGTGATGGAGATCCAGACTGCAAGGACAAGTCCGATGAGTCTGACTGCCGTGAGTTCCTCTTTCTGTGTCTTTTCTTCTTATCTCATCTTCTTATAGTGTACTCTTTTGTGCACCTTTTTTTCCTCTTCTTTACCTTATATGTTCTCAAGGCTATCTCTCTATTCATATTCGAAAGCTTACATTGATGCAGGACAATGATGCTCTGTGTGAAAGGGTTTCTGTACAAATGGAAAATGTAACTGGGTTGAGGGATAGTTTCAGTACAATAGAGAATGGTACATACTGTATGTAGCCATGGTTTTCTGAGTGAAGAGGCTATAGCTGTGTCCCAATTCCATACTACATACTAATTCTAAGCAGATTTTGAGTATGTAGTCTCACTGGAAATATATACTCAAAAAGGTCAGTATGCATACTAAAAATGCTTGTTTTTGAGCATGCAGTTGATGTATACTGTAGTCCCACAATGCAGTGCACAAAGGAAATTGAGCTATTTCTAGCTGCAAAACAGTAAATCAATTTGTAGATGGTGGTACAACAGCTTGAGAAAGTTAAAAACAAAGTATACACTGGTATATTACCTTGAAATCTTGTATACTAACTTCAAAGAGAAAGTATACTATGACAGTATTAGTAGTATTGTATTATTGTTTGAATTATTTTATTGTTTTTTATGGTGCTGTTGCTTATGTTTTATTGTTGTTTCTTTCACGGTTTTTATGGTCTTATTTTTGATAATTTTACTCTTGTGAAGCACTTTGTGACCTTGCTCTGTGAAAGGTGCTATACAAAATAAACTTTACTTACTTACTTACAGTATTAGTATATAATACATTCTGTTTACAATTAGTATTTAGGGTGAAATTGGTACACAGCACATCTCTCCAGCTTGAGGCTGCTTGTAGAACCATGGTTACATACATAAACTTCTGTTCTTGTTTGCATTGGGCAGTTTTGTTCAAATTTCTATGGGGTTTTCATTTTGTTTAAAGGGGCAAAAAAGATTTGGCCAGAGTTTCAGTTTAAAACATTCAAAAAATGAAGTAACTTTATCAACAGAATGTGAAGAAGTAACAGTAAGACATCTATATATTGTGTTGCAGATATATCAACTGAAAGTAGTATGCTAACCTGCTAGCTCTGAAGTAATTACACTGAAGATCAGTTTTATTTTATTCATTTTATCTCTGTGTGGACAATATGATAATAAGACAATAAGATATTTATTTGCTTTGAGACTGGAGAGTGGAAAAACAACAAACTGTATTTCCTTCCTACTTCATTTAGCACATTTCTACTCTGCTGGGAGTTGGGCTAGGTAAATGTGTCTGGTAAAGAATGTGTTTCTGTTGATAAACACCGTGTGAAGATGGGGCCTTGTGATAAAATAGGTTTGCCTATTAGCTGGTCATGGATGGGGGAGCCCTGAAGCTCTTGTCTCCCTAAGCCAGAGTGTGAAGCCCAGATAGTCCCACTATTCATTATCAAGATGTGCAGTGCACACATCAAACCCACCTCCCACGCTCTGTGGTGTCATATAAGCAGCACTTACAAGAGACTGATGTTTTGTTAGCCAACTGGATCCCTGCATTAAGATAGAGGACTGGAAACAGTTAGAGGCACAACCTCGTATTTGTCCAGAGAGGTTACTGTGCAACCTATCGATGCTCTACTTAGACAAATGGTGTTGTTGAAAAGGCTGTTGACTGTTGTGCAAGTGCCCACACATACTTCATCTCAACACCTATAAGCCTCAGTGGTTGCAGTGTTGTGCTGTTGTGTTAGGATAAAGTCAGTAAAGAAGAATTAACTGTATATGTGTATCTTGTGTGTCCTTGCCGACAACCCAAGGTGAACATCACTAATATATAGCTATTGTGATTCATTCATTCAATATATTTCTGACATTGCTGCTTGTCTATTCTTATGAATATACAGTGTGCGCATGTGTCTTTCTGTATGCAGCAGTAGGTTATTGGCCAATCAGATCTCTAGATTGAGCTTCCAGATACAGGGAAACACTGTATAAAGAGTATGCTTCTAGTGTCATGTGTGTGCACATGTGTGTCCAGGCTACAGCGGCCCTTTCTCCATTACATTCCCGCTGTGCTGCTCGTTTTGTGATAACACTAAATCATATCCCCTTCAGTCATATGCAGTATATTGCTTTTTAGTGTGGTTAAGAGAGAAGTTATATGAGTATACTGGGCCCTGTTGATGAAAACCTTGTCTGTGCTTGGGATATTAATGAAATTTGGTGTGGCCTCCATCTTTGCCTTACTATATTGAAAATCATTCATCACACGCCCTCAGGTTGACTGTCTCTGTCGCAGGCAGCATCTAACACTGTGAATGGATAGAGATACAGTATTGTACATGTTACTGCACTACATTTTTGATTTCATGCATGCTTCTACAAAGGATTTTTTAAAATAAGTCTTGCCTTTATTAGACAGGCAACAAAAGGTCTTGGGTTGGTTTCCACCCCAGAATGTTGTGTTCCTCTCGAAGGGATTAGAGGGGATTTCACATGTCCAATTTCTCATGTGTGTTTGTGTGTGTGTGCGTCTTACAGCCCTGTTGACTTGTCGTCCTGATGAGTTCCAGTGCGGTGATGGTTCCTGCATCCACGGCACCAAGCAGTGTAACAAGGTCCATGACTGTCCTGACCACAGCGATGAATCTGGCTGTGTCAACGGTGGGTACACCTGTCATCGCTGTCTGCATGTCTGGCTGCCAGAATTTGTCCACCTCTCTGGCTGTTCACCTGTCTTCTTCTTTTGTGCTTGTTTGAATCTGTCTTCCTATTTCTTAGTATTTATATTTGATTCAGTGTGTCTCTGCGTTTTGCACATGACTTTGTGAAATACTTTATAACAAGAGGGAGTTGGAGCGCCCTAGTGGCTTGCCTGGTGGAGGGCACGCCCCATGTCCAGCCCACGGCCCTTTGCTGTGTGTCATCCTCCCTCTCTCTTCCACGTTTCCTGTCTCTCTTCAGCTGTTTCTATCAAATAAAGTATATAGTACATGCTACAAACCCCCTTTTTTCGTTGCTTGTCTGCTGTATGTTCACTCTCACTACTTTTAAATGTTTCCAGCTTGTTGTTTGAGTTTAAGTCCAAGTTTAAGTCCAATATCAGATTGTGCAAAATGTAATGAAAATTGATGAATCAGTCCTGGTTGATTTGGCGACACCTGTGGTTACTGGTGGTATCAGCAAGTGCAGTTTACTGTTCTACTACAGCAAACACTCCTTGAGCAGCTACTTTGTCAGAAATTTAACAGAAGAGCAAATGGTGTGATCTGTTTACAGCGCAGTTAAACTGACTCATGCTGTTTTAATAAAGAAGTCAGTCAAAAATATAATTGTACCGCAATATGATTTCATGCTGCGCATAGTGAGAGTTTGCACTGCACGGTAAAAGGAGTTGGCTACCTTGCTAAGTTGTTGGTTTTGTAAAATGCAGAAAATGATGAATGATTGCGTTTCTTCTTTAATAAAAGCCAGCCCAGTGGAATGCTTTAAATGTGAAGCAGCAGCAGTAGGAAGTATTCCATTAGCAGTAACTTAATACAGCTCTGATACTTTGTGAGGAGAGTGAACAGTAAACAGTGTGATATCAGTGAGATAATATAACGCTGGATTACATGCTGCATTTCTTCCTGTGGATACTTTGTGTGTCGGTAGGCAATTTGAATCCATTGTAGGAATGGTGGATCCCGACACCAACAATGAACATCCAACAACAATATATAGAGAGGTAATCACAGAATGTAAATACATTGAATGGCCATTGCAGAAAAAATGCTGACCATAAATAGTATCAAAAAAAGGGGTTGATTTCATGAAAACCACAAGGATTATAACTTCCTTTAAATAAACTTATGTGGGATTGTTCTGACCATAAATTATTGTGAAATTAATTGCTATAATGACCATTGATGTTATGTTGTGTGGATCCAGCCCAGTGCTTTTTGTAAGCTGATCTCATTACTTGTCCCTCTTCTGACTATGATGCATAATTTACAAGCGTACTGCAAAATTCTTTTGCGGGAAATTAAGCCCTAGCACTGTGAAACTGGACCAAATTAAAGTTCAGTTTTTATTACACTAGGCTTTTTATGTGGGATGATATGAATATCTGAGTGGGAAGTATTTTTTGCTGTCACTTGTTTCTTGTGAGCTGTCACACTGGTGAACCACTGGAGAAATTCAATTTGACTTCACACACTTTTTTATGCATGAGGTGAATCAGTTTGCAATAGCTTATGCAAATAAATGTTTATGAAGTTTATAGTGTAGATGCTGATCTAGCTTCTTCTTTTATGTTGCAGCCACCAAATGTGAGGGACCCCTGAAGTTTCTGTGTAAGAATGGAGAGTGTATTGATAGCTCCAAGGTGTGTGACTCTGTCAAGGACTGCAAGGACCGATCAGATGAGCCTAAGAAAGAGTGCGGTAAGAGGACTTTTTCTGCACACAGTTACTTGGTTGTAACCTTGTGTCAGCTGTTATCAAAAGCTCTTTTACCCTTGAAGCAAATAAAGTTTATTTATTGCCTTTTCTTAATTTCCCAGTAGTACAAAATGAGGGAAACTGTGTGCGTCAGCGGAGCTTTTGTGTCAGCCCCGTGCAATGTGAGAGCATGTACATATCCATTGTAAATGGATTCAAGCAGTTAATGTAGCAATGTAATCGTGTTTGCCATAACAAAATGCGACTACCTCCCCCCATTACCTTGCATTTCAAAGGCTTTGGAGGCACACTCAAATTAGCAGCAGCCTCCGTTGATCAGAACAAGAGCTTGCATGTAGTAATTACCATCAAATGGTAGAAAAAGGCTTCTTCTACTCTGGGATAATCTCTCGGTTCTCCATCTCTCTTCCTGTCTCTGTACCTTCATCTCTTATTTTACTGACCATGAGTAAATGAAAGTGATATCTTAGGTAAAGAAACAAAACATTGAGAGTTTATCACTTTCCCTCTGTGTTGAGCTCAGTCAGAAAGTTTCCGACTTGAGAAAGCCAGAAGGAGACATAAGCTCTCATAAAATGTCATTTCCTCAGAGGAACATAAAGTTGAGAAGGGAAAAGTGACAGCTGACAGAGTAGAGTGACCTCTGCAAGGGACGGAAATTACAAGACCGAAACTGGTATTCCAGAGAGTGATTCTCCCTTTCTCCTTCCTCTCCCTCCATCTCTTCCTCCCTCTCTCGCCTCATATCTCTCTCCCTCTCTCCTTCAACTTAGGTCTTCTCAGCTCATTAAAAGCGTGTCCACACCTTGCTCATCGTTCTGCTCGCTCAACCGTTTACTCGCAAGATGTTCACCAACCAAAACACACACGCAAAAACTACACACAGAGACAATTATACTCCCCGCTGCTCGGAAACACACTTATACGTACAGTAGATGTTCGGTGTGATTGCATTTGCTGCATCAGCCTTACATCAGTGGAAAATAAAGACAATACATTTCTCTCTGTGCGGAAACAAATGTTGTTCTGTGTTTCCCATCTCATTAGAAATAATGGCATATTACCACAGTACTGACTACACCATCACTTCCAGCTTTCACTGAGAGGAGGGCTGAAAATAGGTAGTATATAATGGGTTACCATTGCGAGAGAGAGAGAGAGAGAGAGAGAGACAGAGAGAGAGAAAGAGAGATGGAGGTGGGGTAGAAAAGGAGAGACGTCATGTTTGTTTGCCCATGGGAAAGGAGAAGTGACCTCTAAATCATGGCTGTCCTTGGAGGCGGTCTGGAAAAAGCTGTTCATGTTGTCACACAGGGCCTCTCCTGGGGCATCTTTGTTACCCAGCCCCTCTCAAAGAAACAGGAATGAGTGAGTCCTCAAATACAGCTAAATCTTGGTTTTTCTTCTGTCTGCAGTTAATTCTGAACTGACATGAAGGGAGTTAGCGGGAGCTACTGTGAGTGGCAGATTGCTGTCACCCATCCAGCTGAATTAGAGATGGGAATTTAAAGCTGGCGGTTGCAGTGCTCAAAGTCTGCTGGCACGTACACAAAGCAAAGATAAACTATTCCTACAAAAGTAACCTTCAGTCAGTCTTCTGAGAGTCAACTGTGTCTTTCTTTATTTTTGTTTAATTTTAACTTTGTTTCCTCAAACCTCCACGGATGAGATGAACAGGTCATCTTAAATCCCTGGAGTCAGTGTACTGCTGGTAGTGGGTCTAACTCTGTGTTGTGTTGTATAGTAAACGAGGACCACACTTCCCAGGACTGACCTTCAGCATTTTATTGCTATTGGCACAAGAAATTGCATCAGCATAACTTCCCTGTGATTGTAGAGAAACAAAGCATTCACATGGTCTCTCTTGCATAAATGTTCTTTGCCTGTGTAGTGTGTAACAACATAAACAGCACTATTCAACACGGTTGCAACACTTTAGCATTACAAGCTATATGGACACATGCGTCGACAAACTTCTCTTCTAATTATTAGATTTCTGCATTAAAATGAATAAAGCTTTAGCTCCAAAATGTAAAAATATCAATACATTCACTTTACACTTGAATTATTACGCTTATTTCTTTCTTGTGAATGATTAGATGAGATGATTGATACTACTCTGATATCTGTACGGTAAATATGAAGTTGGAGCCAGCAGCTGGTTAGCATAGCTTAGCACAAAGACTGGAAACGGGGGGAAACAGCTAGCCTGGGTCAGCCTAAAGGTAACAAAATCCACCTGCTAGTATCTTTTAAAGCTCACTAATTAACATGTTATATCTTGTTTGTTTAATCCGTACTACAGTCACAGTGTAAAATCAACATGTTACAGTGTTACGGGGGCTTTATGCTGGAATAATTCTTGGACAGGTGCAGTAACTTCCTGGAGTCTTGTCATTGCTATGAGTTTGCCAGGCGACCAGCCTAACTCTCGGCAAGAAAGCAAATAAGTGTATTTCCCTAAATGTTGAACTATTCCTTTAACGTTACATATACAGCAAAAATACCAAAAGTTAAGTACGAGAAGAAAATACGTACCTTTCCTGGAAAAGGGCCTAATGAAAAGAGGAAGTAAAGCTAGCGGAACTGCTCACATACAGTTTGTAAAATAAAACATTTAGCTTCCTGTCTAAACACAAAACATTCCATTAAAAAAAGTGTGTAACATGAAAATATATTGACTCCCATGAAAATATATAAGCAACACTTTAAGAATATAACACGGGAAGTTAGCCTGTACCCTTTTGAAATAAAAGTCCCAGCTAAATCCACATAGGATTTTAGAAGAAATGAATGCCCTGTTTATTTAGCACTATAACATAAACACTACACTGGCTTAGACAAACATCCACAAAAGGAAAGTGTTACATATATATGGTGTGAAAAGTCATAATATGTAAAAGTTAATGTATTTTTTCAGTTTGCTGTTTATATAATTCAAGTAGAGTTTGCAGATGCAGTGCTTTTGCTTTAGGCCAACTGTTTACTAGCTCACACATATACAGTAGCCCTGCTTTCAGTGACATAAAGCTATATATATGTAGCTCACTGGCTATTGACAAATGTGTTACACTAGATTGGGTAGGATGCTGTTGACAAAATTAAGCACTCATGCCGTTTCTCTTGAGCGCTGATGCGGTTTCTTATCCATTTTTCTCTTTATCACCCCGTTCCAGTTGTTTGTGTAAAAAGCAAATCCCTCTATGCTGTTGAATTAAGTGTTTTTTGAGCTCTTCTTGCTATCAAGTAAGTCATAAAGCCATTGTGTGCAGCACAATCAAATATAACTGCCTCTACCTTTATTGTGTGCCAACCTTGTGCCAGCTGCTGGTGAGAGTGGTTATGTTTTTACATTCAAGTCAATTTTATTTATATATCGCCAATTCATAACAGAAGTTAACTCACTGCACTTTTCAGAGAGAGGGAGAGAGAGACAGAGAGAGTAGTAGCAGTTGTCGAGCAGAAACACAGGGACAGCAGGTGGCCCACAATCACAGATCCAGACTCTGCAGCTCCGGAGGCAGAAATACCTGCTGAAAGTCACAGAAGGAGAGAGACAAGAAAGCACAAAACAATGGGAGAGAGAAGATGTCGAGTTAGTAACATGCATTAATACGATAAAAATGCATACAGAGGGAGAGAGGAGCTCAGTACATCTCGCTTTTTTTCGCTTCTTTCATTCTCCTGATGCTTTTATATCACTCTGGCCAGGTTTAAGCAGTGCGCCTGTTTAATTTAGATGTCCTCACTCCTGTGATAGATCCTTATGGGATATTTCAGAATCCCAGTTCACAGCATTAATCCCCTCTACACACATGTTTCATATCCTTGCAGATGGACCTGATTCTCAGTTTAAGAGCTTACTGTGTGTGATGTTGTGTCTCTTTGATTCCTTTTTTCACTTTTGGGAACATCTGATAAGGATTCAAAAAGGATGGAAAAGAGCTGAGTACAAGAACCGAGATAAAATGAAGATTTTGAAGATGATATCCATTTCCCCCACCTACGTGTGCCACACATACGTATACACCTTTATTGAATATCACAAGCCATTCCACTGCTCTTACCCCTTTTAAATATTTTTTTTTACAGTAAATGAGACCGAGGCCTTTTTCTAAATCTAGAAATTTTGACCTTTTAAATGACCTACTGGGCGACCATATTGTCCCTACCTCTTCAATGATTGGCTGCATGTGACCACTGGCTTCTTTTCTTTGTCTCCCAGGGCTCAATGAATGTATGATCAACAACGGTGGCTGCTCCCATGTCTGCATGGACCGACCGATCGGTTTTGAGTGCCAGTGCCCCACTGGCTATCAGCTATTGGACAAAAAGACTTGTGGAGGTAAATAAAGAAACTTCAGACAGACAGATAGATTAAAAGATCGAGTGGCAGGCTGGCTGCTGAACAAACTACAATGAGTCTGTGTGCGCGTGTGTCAGTATGTGTGTATGGGTGGCGTATTGCTTTGGGCAGCTCTCAGCTCTCTAGCTGTCGGTCTTTGTTTAGTGTGCCCAGCCTCAGTCACTCCCACTAGCACAGCCATACTACTCTCTCACACTCACATACACTATGTCCTTCACACCCTTCCCCATCCTTTTAGCACCATCGTTTCCTCATCACACCCAAGGAAAAAGCCTGAGATCTGCTGGAAGGAAGCAGAGCAGAGAAGTCGACAGGGACACGCCCTGTCTCCCAGTCGACTTCTTTCTTCCCATTAACTGCCAATGACAACATGTCTGTGTGTTTCTCCAGCACTCACAGTTATAAATGTGCATATTTAGTCATCCATTACAGCTGTTATTTTCAGAAAGTCATTGCTATATTTACATTTCAAGAATTTAGTTGCCGCTCTTATCTAGTGCAGCTAACGAGGGTGAATAAGTCTCCATCTGTCTCTGTCTGACTGTCTGTCTCTCTCTGTCTTGCAGTTGATTGATAACCTCTCTTTCCTCCCTCTCCCTGCAGACATTGATGAGTGTGAGAACCCTGATGCTTGTAGCCAGATCTGCATCAACTACAAGGGAGATTTTAAATGTGAATGCTATGAAGGTTATGAGATGGACCCTGTTATGAAGACCTGCAAGGCAGAAGGTGAGTCACAATGCTCAAAGATCAATCATGCAGGGTGTCTGAGACATTTGGACATGGATCCGACAGGATGCCAGAGATTCAGAATTTTTTGTCATTATACTTGATGTTTCTGCATTATAGAGTAAATACAATATTTTGTTTGTTTTGTATTTATGCTGTACATAGTTTCTGTTAAAACCAGTTTTGCGTTGTAAAGATAAATCTTCCTCCCCTGAAAGTTTAAAAAGGTGTGTTGTGCTGTTGATAACAAGACATTCTTTCAGATATTGCGTTGCCTCATTAGTGCAACACTCCACTCTCAGCTTTTGTGCCACAGTGTCAAATGCTCCTCATCTCATAATCGCAAACATCTTTCTGCTGTTAGGTTCTTATCATTGCTCTGCACTTGCTTGTGTACTTGACGTAATTGCTAAATCACGAAAAAAAATTCAAGCATCACCAAGGCAACCATTCAGCTTCTCCCAGGCCAAATCTGTCCTCCAGTGTCCCATCCCATTAGACAGTTTCATGAGTTGCAGACTGATGTGTTCAACCATGCCGAACACTTATAATTAGGTATAGCAACTCTTCAGGGGTACCTGGCTGAGTCACAGTGGAGGCTAATTACAACAAATTTAATCTGGTCTCTCGTTAGGCTTGTTGACAAGAGTTGTTAGACTAGTGGAGAACAAGTGAACTGCTAAGAGACCAATTAATTTTCTTTGACCTCCAACTATGGCCAAAAGCTATTAGCAAGAAGATTACAAACAGAGGCCAGTTTATATGTTTACACTTAATTTCCCCCAAAATGTTAATTATTTAATTGGCAGGAGTCAAATACAATGTGGTGATTTTGTCCCTGTGGCTGTCAAATGCTGTGTTTTCATTTCCCTCAGTTAAACTGAGCTGCTATCAAAGCTCAGCACTCAATATGTGTGTCTGTTTGCATTTGTACACACTGTATATGTGTTTGGATTGTGTCTGCCCCATGCCTCTGTCTACACTTGTGTAATTCTCTGTGCATGGCTGCCTGGTGTGTTTGCTATCAGGAGGCCAGGAGAGAACTGTTTGTCTGGATGTGTGACAGAAGCAGCGAAAGCAGAATCTCAGTGAATGCAGCAGTTCCACCGCTTGGTTTTGAGGCAATGAAAACTAGCGCTGCCATGACAGCCCATAAAACCAGCAGGGGACCATTTTCCCCTTTAGAGGGGTTGGAAATGTTGTCATTGTAATGGCCAGTTTTTGAGAACACTTAGTCCTGGACAGCACTGTCATCATCCGACTTTGGACTGGCAGAGGAAATAAAGGGAAGAAAGAGGGAACGTGCTGGAGTACGATACTACAATGAGGCTACGACACAGACTGTCAAAAGGAAAATTGAGGCAAGCGAGCCATTAATGAGAGAATATCATATCTGCCTCTGGAGATAACTGGCTGCAGCTGCCATCCTATTACCATGCAGTGTCAGAAAGAGATAGGCTCAATATAGATGTTACAAGACAAAGGTGGGCTGTAGTTGCTTGCCAGAGTGATAAAACCTTCCCTGCAGGCACACACTGTTGTATTGGTTACCCACTTGGCTTTTTCCTGCCAGAATTATAACGAAATAAGCATAAAGACATGATAATATAAATGCGTCTAAGGCCCCTGTTCAGATTTCGGTCTAATTAAAATCCATCCTGTGTGACCTTATCACAAGTGGACAGCTCTAAAAATAGGTGTGAATGCACCCAAAATGAAACAAGGACACAGTGTGATGTAGGCGCTCAGTGCTAATAACTATGTGTGCTAATACTGTATAGCATGACAAAGCTACCAAACGCAGTCTATACCTGATGTGAATCTTTTGTGTCTCTCTCTAAGACAGTGTGGTTTTACACTGTCATGTCAGGGTTTTGTTTTCAGCTTTGTCGTTCTCATTGTGTGTTTTTTGTGTGTAGTTTTTTTTAAATCCAGTATGCAAATATCCACTGCAGTCCTCTTTTGTAGCTCTGTGGCTGAAAGCAAATATGTATTTTTTGTTATGCTAGCAGCATAGCTCTAGGAATGCAATGTCGGTCGGTCTACCGCTTTGGTACAGACTGAAATATCTCAACAATCATTTGATGGTTGCAAAATTTAAATTTCCCAATACTTTGGTTTATGACTAAACCCTTGTGTAACTAATCGGCCTCAGCTGCAGTTTGTATTTAGTGCTAATTAACAAATGTTAGCATGCTAACACGGTTTTGACAGTATGTTAGCATTGTCATTGTGAACATGTCAGCATGCTGATGTTAGCATTTAGTTCAAAGCACTGCTGTGCCTAAGTATAGCCTCAAAGAGCCGCTAGCATGGCTGTAGATGTCTTCTTGTGGCTAGTAGTGGTCCCAGTTTCCCTACTGATGAGATCAAATGGGAGTGGGGAATGGAAAATCTAATCACAACTGATCATATGAGATGCATTTGAGATGCATTCTGCTGCCAGGTGAGACTTGCAGTCCATAGCTGCCCCTATATTAGGTATTACCACTTAACATTATTACTGCATTGCTAGTCTTTTAGTGTGTGTGTGTGTGTGTGTGTGTGTGTGTGTGTGTGTGTATTTAGTTGTACTGCCTGCGTGAAGGTTGACAGGTGCAGCCGAATGCTAAGGTACTTCTGATCTATATTTGCAAGGAGAAGATAATAAGGAGTGTACAACATAATGATGCATACAGACACACTGATCAATACAGCAGCTATTCAGCAGGATTATTGTCCCTGCACTCTTGTTAGAGGAGGATATTGAGCTGCATCACACAAGCTTTGTTGTGTTATTTATCTGTGTTAAAAGATGACATTTAGAGCATCGACAGTGCCACAAATGTGCAGCAGCACATTCTAAATTGCTTTGCACTGTGGCGGTTCTGTGATTGTAAATTTTACCTGGCTGAACTCACCCATACTACGGCTGCGAGTTCACACTTGCGTTTGCCTTTGTGCCCATTTTTGCAAAACCAGGGCATTAAATATTCTTTGCTTTGTGTGCAGGGAAGAGCCCTTACTTGCTGTTCACCAACCGGCATGAGATCCGACGCATCGACCTGGTGAAGAGGGACTACAGCCAGGTTGTGTCCACCCAGAAGAACGCTGTGGCCCTGGACCTGGATGTGGCCAACAACCGTGTCTTCTGGTGTGATCGCTTTCACCGAAAAATCTACAGGTAAGCCATGAACAGAAAATTTAGTTTAGAGCAGAAACCTGAGTTACGATTTCTAACCTAATTTCATTTCAGATTGTCATAGACCAGAAACTTGATCTTGGATTTGGAAAGCCAAAGCTGATTTTAAATGTTTTTTTATTTAGCTTTTAGCGTTTAGATTAGAACACTTATCCAAGATTTGAAGCCTAATTTGAAATTCAAAACATTAAAGGTACCCTGTGAAGTTTTTTCTAAACAAACAAAGTTATGTTAAAATGCAATGTGTGTATCCCTGAGGCCTAATTAAACATGTTGTACATGAATGTATTTCATTCTTCATAAAACATTTGCAAAGCTGATTTCTGGAATAAATTAAAACCTACATTGTTTCCATCTATGTTCGCTTGCTAGCATTCATCTTTTTCCTGCCTTTCTTGGCACATTACTGCCACCAACTGTTGATCAGTGGAATAGCATAAACCACCAGCAGATCAATGCATGGCACTCACATGTGCTTGGGCGTCCTTGTGTGTGTGCACAAGATACTGATAAAACAGGGGCCCACTCTTAAAAATATTGCTCCATAGCACTACTAGTGGTCAAAAGGGCAACACAGGGTACCTTTTAATTTAAATCACAAACTGGATCTTAGATTAAATGCCTGAGTTTAGGTCAGATACTGAGGCTACATATAGAAAGTGAGGCCTCACTACAGTAAATGCCTTATTTAACTGTAACAAAGCGTGAGTTTGGAAACACACCTGACTGTACATTGGACTCCTAAGTAATGCATTATGTGCCAAAATGCCTGCAATTTGAATGACATTTGAATGCATATACATTTGAAATATAAAGATGCACTCGTCTCTTATTCTAACTAGGTAGATAACTTTTACAAACATTATTGCTATATCCCTGGTTTTCCAAAGATAAACCACTGGGACATTTAGCTGTTTTTACAGTTACTGAGAATTTACAGCTTATGATTTAAAACAAAACAATCTAAATGTGACATTACAGACACTTGATATGCCAAATGTTATATTGTTGTACCCTGACATGATGATGTACTGAGCATAAACTTGTTCAGTCTTTTGATGTTTTTGAAATGTAATCAACTGAGTTGATGGCTCAGGCCTGCTATTAATTCCACCCTTCCTATTGTTATCCCAACTACATTTTCTCCCTAGAGTGTATTCTAATTGGAGCACTTTGTTCTCTTTATAAAATGGATGTTAAGAGAAAGATCTCTGGGGAAACTAAAACTGAAATTCCTGTTCGGGAGCACAGCTGCCTGGCCCTCACCTCACACCTCTGCCGGGGCCAAATCATTAGCGAGCAGGGCAACCCCTGAGGTAGGCCTTGTCTATTCTGATAAGTGGTCCACGTACGAAGGACACTAACCCCCAGATGAACCTGCTCAGCGTATGGCCCAAGGCTACAGCTCACATATCAGTCCCATTCTCCACTCTGCAGTCGCTTTACAGCACAGTGGAGATGATCAGTTGTGATGATACATAATCTTTAGGTTATTCACTTGTCCTGTCACTGTCCTGTATGTACTCATATATCCACTTTATATCTACTCACAATTTATCAAAGTAATGTGCCAAAAATACTTTCTTTGGTTGCTTTAGACAAACATAAAAGCTATTTCATTGTATTATCGTTCATTCATTCATGGTTGCTGGATTTGCTTTCACTGCTGTGATTGCACTTACTTTTCTATAGTTACAGTCTAAATACATTACAAGCTAAAATGTTTTAGCTTTTAATGAAATCACTAAAAATCAATATCTTACAAGGATAAACCTTTTTGGTAGGGTGCCATGTAATAAAAAGAATAGTGTATATAGACTCATTATCACAAAAGAGGGCCCCACCAGGCAGTCTACATCCCTCCACTAAACATCAATTTTGCAATAACAGCTGGCTTACTGTAGATTATGATTTACATATTCTCCTCCCCTCAAAATACCCCCTCCTCCCTCTCTCCCTTTATCACCCTCCCCCTCCCCCTGCAGCGCCTTTATCCATGAGGCCAGTGACCCCTCCCAGCAGGTGCCACTGGTGGATTCATCCCTGCAAACCCCTGTGGGTCTCGCTCTGGACTGGCTCCAACACAACCTGTACTGGACCGACTCCGGAGACAAATCCATTTCTGTGGCCTCGGTGGATGCCACCAAGAGACGCGTCCTCATCAACACCGACCTGAGTGAACCCCGGGCCATAGCACTGGATCCCCACCACGGGTAAGGAGGAGGTGATGTGTGTTTCTTTGTCCAGAAACACAATACGAAACACCTTGAAACCAGGCCCAGAAATCAAGCATTGATCCAATTATGTAAATCCCAATATTGTAGATACAAATGATCAATAATTATGGTCATTAAACAATGATCTCTATTGGTCATTACAATGCAAGCATCCACTGACCTGCACAATTCATTTCTAATTTCAAAAAGTATGCTAATTACTAAACTGTATAATATGAATTTACATAACAATTTACAGTATGTCAGCATAAAATAGTGTCAAACTGAGTTTATATGTGATACCCTCCTCTATCTCCTCTATATCTCTTTGAATATGCTGGGAGACCCCCCCCCCGTTCTATAATACTGACAGTGATGGTCATTAACCCCAGATAAAGATGTGTTAAGTGATTTCAGCTCAAGACTAAGCAATTGAATCAGCATAATCTTCTTCTGGGACCACATCTAATGATAAACATAAGAGAACTCTTGTTGCTGTATATGCGAATCCAGAGTAACAAGCCTGTGACCCATTTAGCATCCTGACTCAATAGTTTTTTAGAAATTCTGTCCTAGATGATCGCTCCTAATCTGGGAAGCTTTATGAATTTGTGCCAGCGTGTGCTTCTGCAGCTTTTGTGTTCTGGTGATCCAAACCCAGATGAAAACAAGCACCGAAATAAACTAAAATAAACAGGCACATTTCTACACAACACAGACCCAATCATAACTGCCCAACAGGGATCCAGAACACACAGATTTCTTACTGTGACACCAAATGACTTTGTAAGAAAATTCACTTCCTGTAATAAACATTGACTTAGAAATGACTGCGTAAATCACTGTGTATTTTGCTGCTGTGGTGACTGATATTGCCCAATAACCATTCAAACTATAATGAACTCATACAATAAGAGCTTTTAAATTAGGTGGTTTAAACACTAGGGGGTTGGTTTAAGCCTGCCACAAATCACTGCCATGGCTGCAGAAGTTTGCATGTTTTCCATTTAGCAGAGTATTTACTAACACTGATGATGTAAATTAGCACAGCCCCAGAGTTAAACTGAATACTCTCATTACGACATAATAGGCTGTTTAAGATTTGTCTTGAACATATCTGGAAAGCAGAAGTTTCTGTCAGTGAACCAGAAACCAATAAATATATTTTGGAACTGACATCATATACTCCTCCCTCAAGGACAAGATCTGCATGTAAGGAAATAGTTAAATAATGCTGTCAGCTCATCAAAAACATCAGTGATTGAATTAAAAAAAAGCCTCCTGGAATATAAAAGATCTGTGTGGGAAATTTGTGATTGGCCTTACAACTTAAAAGAACCACATCTACACAAGACTACTTTACACACACAAACAAAACTATAATCTTTGTAAGTAATATGATCTAATCATATCTAAGTAATAACTATGTAAACCATCATATCAGAAGTCTATATTATAGCTGCTTCAACAATGCACTTGACCTACAATAAGCTGCACAGTCTGTGGTGCTGAACGGACAGCTCCCATAGAGTGCATTTTACACAGATCAAATTTGCTGCAGTTCTTTGTTTCTGTCACTAATATACCAGTAGTTATTAACAGACATTTCTCCCTTTCTGTCTCCCCTTTTGAACCAGAGTTCAACAAAGTTTACAGGTGCTATTCCCAGACATCAAATCAGAGACAGTATTGCCTCTGCTATAGTGTTCAGTCTGTAGTGTAAAATCATGTTTTCAGCTGCCATTTGAAAAAACTGACATTCTCCAGTCCTATTTTTTGCAGTCTTATATAGGATCATTCTACAATAGGCTGTATATTGCATAGGCAGTTTTTAGCAGCACTGCTTTTCTGTCATCTTGGCAAAGCAACAATGTTGGTGCAGTCATCATAATAAATATAGAAGAATGATATCTGACTCATTAGTACCTAAAAAAAACTGTGACATAAAGTTAGTAAATCAAAACACCTGGTGTCTGGTAGCAGTTTCTTTCAAAAGTTCAACAAGGAATGTCAGTTTGAGACAAACTGATTGATTGATTGATTGAGAAGAGTCTCAGTGCAGAACAACACAACAGGGACTGTTACATAATAATTACATTATAAATTATAAGAATCTGCAAAAATTTGAAAAATGGAAGCTATCTTAGTGTAAAATAGTATGATACTTGTGCACTATAAGATTATTACTTCCACATTTCTTGCTGAACACAGCAGCACTACATGAACACTCCATAATAACACTAAGTATGCTTCTTTTGTTCAATCCAGCTTTATGTACTGGTCAGACTGGGGCACGCGAGCCAAAATAGAGAAGGCTGGGATGAATGGAGTGGACCGACAGGTGCTGGTGGCTGATAACATTGAATGGCCCAATGGGATCACTCTTGGTGAGAGGAGAACAGCTGTTTTGCAACTCTTGTCCTTACATTACATGTTACACAGTGCTATATTTTATACTTTTTTGGCAGTTGTTGTGTGTTGCTAAATGTGCCTGAAGCACAGTCCTGAAAAAGAGGTAATGCTCGCTGCTAATTGAAATAGAAAGGTTAAATGTTAAATGATGGCAAAAAAAAGTTATCACAGTTGCTTTTGAGTGATATTTGAAGTGTTAGGAATTATAGATCGACACAGAAAAACGTGCAGTGATGTAATCGTGAGAATCTGACATTTTAAAACGTAATCAATATCACCTAAAGGGATTTGTTGGTCAGAGTGCACGAGTGCTTACCGCAAAGACAATCAATTTCTACTCAGCTTGGGAAAGTCCTATCAATGTGTGTGTGTTTCTCAGATATAGCAAACAGGCGTCTGTACTGGGTGGATTCAAAGCTGCACCTTATAGCCAGTGTGGACCTGAACGGAGCTCACCGCAGAACACACATATCGTCTGCAGAGAGACTGGGACACCCCTACGCTCTGGCTGTATTTGAGGTTTGTGTGCAATAGATTTCTAGGACTTCGGGCCTTTGACCATGGTATCATAACATATCTACGTCTCTCTCATCAGCATCACAGGGGTCTGCAGTGTGACTGGGAGTTTGAATGTAATGGCTATTATATTCAATTTACTGTATGCTCAGTTTGTGTGTGTGTGTGTGTGTGTGTGTGTGTCCTTGTGTATGGGCTGTCTGTTTTCTTCTGTGGAATTGACTGGCATTGCATACTAAACAGAGGACAACTAGAGGGAGTAGAGAGCAGCCTAAAGAAACACACACACTCATGCGTTTGGTCATCAGCCAGCTTCCCTGTGTCTGTGCTATGTCATGGCCATCAGAGAAACTTAAATCTGGTTTTGTGCCAAGCAGTCCTGCAAATCTGCTGCCTCGTGGTTTCTATGTTGTGTGTGTTTGTGCCTGTGTGCAGACATGCTTTTGCTTACAAACTCTTTTCTGGGATGTCCCTGTTGTTGCCACTGCAGGAAGTCCCAGCCAGTTTCAGATGGGTGCTAATGACATCACCCACGTGGCCTGTTCCCCAGTGGGACTCCTCTCAAGGGGAACCGGTCTCAATGGGAACAGAGATTTAGATTTCATTCAGCAGCAGACCAGATTTACAAGCATGGATTTTTTTTAAATATCCAATTGGGTTTGAAATACATTTGTGAGCTAAGGGGTCATGAAACTCGTCCCAGGTGACTTTTTTATGTCCACACACCAACACTGGATCCCAGTGTCCCTCATTTGACAGCAGCAACAGATTAAAGAAGCCTCAACTCTGCAAACTTGATCTAAAAAGCAGAGGTGGAAAGAATACTCAGATCCTTTACTTAAGTAAAAGTAGCAACACCACCATGTAAAAATACTCTATTATAAGTAAAGGTCCTGCATGCCAAGTTTACTAAGTAAAAATTCAGAGGTATTATTAGCAAATACTTAAAGTGTCAAAAGCAAAAGTATTCATTTTGTAGAATGACCCTGGTCAGTGTAAAATTGTCATACTGTATATTATAATACTGGCTTATTATTGATGCATTATTGTGCAAGCAGCATTTTAATGTTGTAGCTGGTCGAGTTAGAGCTAATGAAAACTAGTAAACGTACTGTTGGGCAGTGTATTCTAAAACAAATGCATCACATTTAATATGTTTTGTATGTAAAGTCTTAATCTGCAAAGTAACTATAACTGTCAAATCAGTGTAGAGGAGTAAAAAGTACAATATGTCCCTCTGAAATGTAGTAGAGTAGAAGTATAAAGCATAAACTAAAGTATAAGTACTAAAAATGTGTATTTAAGTAATACTTGAGTATATGGATTATTCCACCCCTGCTAAAAAGCTCTCTCGTTACTCGTCTTTTTTATAATATAAATTGCTCACACATCGCTCTTGTATTAACCTTTAAAAATGAAAATACCAACAGTGTTAAGCTCTCCAAAGCATAACCTTGAGGAATCTTGTTTACTGTACTCTGCTGTTAGTCCAGCGTGCAGGCAGCACGGTAGTGTAACTCACAGAAATGATGATAAATTCCCTCTGGTCTAATACATAATCGATCTGGGGCTTCTCTGCCCGCTGCTCAGTTGTGACTTCAAGGTGACCCTCTTGTTCAGGATGTTGAACATAACCCAGCTCAGTGTTATTGAGTGTAGATGGTTGTAGTGTACATCACATTACCACCTCTTTCTGACTCAATCACTGACTCAACACAAACACACACATACACACACTGGAGGTTAGCCTGTAGTTTCTAAGGCAACCGCAAAAAATGTCAGCTCTTGTCTAAAACTGTCTTTTTAAACTGTTGAGGGAGTGAACTAGGGAAACAAAGCAAACAATTCAATTAATAAATAACAAGCATGGTTAAACCTAACGCTATAATAAACCAGAAAGGATAGGCCAGACCCCATTTATTACATGCTTGCTGTTTACTGTTGCACTGCTGCTCCAGTTGAATTAAACATGTCTTATTTACCATTAAACCTCTGCATATGCTTTGCCTTGATACATTTATCCCCTTCTATTATTTGCAGCAAAGTCTAATTAACAAGCTCTCTCTTCTGCAAAGGATAATGAATTAGACTGTGTAGCAACAAATATTTATCAGTGCATATTTCACTTGCACTAATTTTGTCTCTTATTTTTACTCAGATAAATTAGACTTGTGAGTACTGTCGAGGGTGTAGAGGCCAGGTCAGGGCCGTAGATTAGATTAAGTCTGGACTCCCTTCCAACATTTTACCAATAACTCAAAAACCGGAGACTCAAAGAAGGCACTGGAGAAGAGTCAGAGTTCGATGCAATTAGAGTTTATTCTTTCACAAGAGATAAACCCGAGCCCGGCACCGGTACAGGCGTCTGCATCATCTTTTTATATGATACAAGTCCCTCCTTCTGGGGATTTTCCTACCTACTTTTTTACAAACACATCAGATTTTCTCCGTATATAATGGTATCTTGTATCTTGGGCAGGCGAGTTACCCCTTCCTGTCCTCTTCCTAACCCCTGGACTGAGTCTACTAGTGTTCTGCTGAACCTCTTCGGACTAGCTCTTGCTGTCCTCCTTCTAATCCCTGAGCTTAATCTACTGCTGTTCAGACTAGTTTATGCTGGGTTTTTCCCCATTATATCCGGAGTGTCTGATTTGCCTTTTTTTTTTTTTATTTTAATACTTTTCACACATGATATACTGTATATGTTTTTAACATGAATCAGTTGCACTTAACATCATATTTTGTCTAGGCATGTAACATTAGTTCTTTGTGTTTACTGTAAAATGCTATAAAATATGTACTATTTTTAGTTTTAGTTGAGTTTATTTGACATTACGAGGAAGAGAACATAAAATCACACACATCTGCAAAAATGTTGAGGATGACATGATTAAGTCCAAGATGTATTTCCATTGTGGTCCTTGATGTAACAAGACATGCTAGCAGCTATGTGAGGCTTTACACAGCGGTGCTTCAAGCTAAATGCATAACATCAGCATGCTAACATGCTCACAATGACAATGCTAACATGCTGCTGCTAAGTAGGTATAATGTTTACTATGTTCACCATCTTAGGTTAGCGTGTAGCATGTTGACATATGCTAATTAGCACTAAACACAAAGTACAGCAGAGGCTGATGGGATTGTCATTAGTTTTGCAGGTATTTAGTCATAAACTAAAGTATTGGAGAAACTGGAAGTTAGGAAGTTATTACAATTCACATTGTACAATTCCAATTTCATGGCAATCCATCCAATAATTGTTATTGTTATTAATATTTCACTTAAAACCACAAATGTTGACCTCATAGAGTCACTAGAGGACAGAGGATCACCAAAGTCTGTACGGTTCATCTTCTGGGGACCAAAAATGTCTATACCAAATATGATAGCAATCAGTTCAATAGCTGTTGAGATATTTCAGTCTGGACTAAAGTGGTCCGGCATTGTCATCCATAGAGCCATGCCGCTAGCATGGAAGATGCACGAGTCCAGGTGACTGCTTGACAGCACACTACCAACAAACCCAGCAGAATTAATACACATATCATCATGAATAAAATCGAAGTCGAACATCAAGTAAAATAATTAATATATATTAAAAAAAAGAATTACATACAAATTTTTACTAGGATGGTAAGCTTGCACTTCCACGTTTCCCAAAAGCCATAAAGTGACCATCTTCTTGAAATTGTGTATTGTAGAGGTTAGATACAAGTTGTAATTGTATGGCTTTGTCCTTCAGCGGTTACAAGCCGAGCTGTTAGATATGCTGTTTGCAAATATGTGCTCTTAGGTTCAAGCCCAACGCAAACTAGACTAACTTGTTCTGTGTGTTACCCATATTAAGACAATGATTTTCCCTGTGTTTCAGGATCGTATCTACTGGACAGACAGAGACAGGGCGGCGGTCTTCATGGCCAACAGGCTGACAGGTCAAGACATCCACATGCTTGCGGAAAACCTCAACGACCCCCATGACATTGTGGTCTTCCACCAGCTCCGACAGCCACAAGGTGTGTGTACAGTATGAGTGTGGGAGACCTTGCATGTGTGTCTGCACGTCTGTTCGCTTTCCTCCCCTCACTGTGATTGTGTGAGCTGAGTCGCATCTCCGTGACAAAGTTTCCTCTGTGGGTCCATGTCAACCCAGGCATATGAATAAATGATGGTGAGGCTTGTGACTGTGGTGGAGTGATCAAAGCATTGGGAGCAACAGTACATCCACACATCTCTCAAAACCCTGCCTCCAACCCGGTTTTCTCTAACAGGACAATCCTGATTTGAGTTGAACTGAACAGAGCTCTTAATCCTGAATGTGATGGCTGTGTATTTCCTTTCTTGTGTGTCATTTTCCATATCTATCTCTGCCTGTGTGTCTTTTTATTTCTTCCTTCCAGTGCATAGTCCATGCCCATTTATATTTCCATCTTTCACTATATTTCATCACTGTCTTTCTAATTGGATCTTCATACATTGCTGTCTTTCCTAGTTTGTAACTAAACAAGACTTTGGGATGAACACAGTGGAGTTGTACCTGGCACAGTATCACAGGAACTGGTTAATATTTACTGCACGTTTCTGTATGTTGTCAGATTTTATTCTTTGTATTGTTTAAGATTTTGTTTATGCAAAATAATGGGCTTTGTTGAACAATTCATCATCTTCACAGTGGGGAACAATAATGTGTGGCAACTTCTTATGTCTCTCTCTGACTCTGCTATCCCCCCTCGTTGAATAAGTGATAATCTTATTTATATAACCATAACTGTGTAACCATGTCTCTCTCTTTCTCTCTGTCACTGTCTCCAGGCCCAGACAGCTGTAATCTGGGCAGTGTGGCCAATGGAGGCTGTCAGTACTTGTGTCTTAAGGCTCCACAGATTACCGAACACTCGCCCAAATATACCTGCGCCTGCCCCGACGGCCAGGACCTGGGGCCTGATATGAGGCGATGTGTGCCAGGTGAGCGTGTTTATGAGTGGTAATTGGGAGTATTTAGTAATCAATAGCACCTAAAGGGATTTGTTGGGCAGAACGCCACAGTGCTTACTGTGTAGATAATCAGATTCTGCTTCACTTAAGGAAGCTCTTCTTTTTCTTTTTTTTTTTATTGAGCGTCATCGAAGGGGAAACTTGAGGGATTTGGAGCAGTTGCCTACTGGATTAGTGCAAATGTTTAGTATCCAAATATAGATAGTGTTGTTGTTGTTATAATAATAATAATGATAATGATAATAATTCTAATGATGCACTTTTTTATGACTTTATGACACTTGTCTACAACACTTGTTACAAAGTGATTTACAGTAATAACAACGAAGCAAAATGGACAGAGAATGTAAAATTTGCTGAAATGATAAGATAACAAGGCATGAGAAGAATATAAAATAAACATAAGAATTAATTGAATTATATTGTGCATTCTGACTTCTGGGGCTAAGTTTCTTCAAGACTGCTTGAATTAGGCTGATTATATTTACTTCTCAAATAGCCATTTCGCTGCTTGACTCTGCTGTGTTGGTTAACAAATCATTTAGTCTAATTGTGTGCTGTTCTTGTTGACAATTATCTTGTTAGTCTCCTGCTTCTGCTTTTTCCTGTCTTATTAAATTTTTACCATTGGTGATTAAATACATTACATTCTGTTTTGGTCTAGGGTTTGTGCAGTCTATGGTTAACTTTGTGGTTGTGGTGAGGTTTAAGTTCAGAAATCACACCTCTTCCATGATCTGTATAAACTTTTGTTTGTTTGTTGAGCTGTCAGTGGAAATGAGTTTATATTTCCAGGCCATCATCACTAGGGTCATTGTACTGTTAATTAATAGGGGGTGTGGTTAGCACTGTGTAGCTAATTGAGCAATCAGCACATTTATTTTACTTCTATACTGTATTATTACCAGCTCAGTATAAGTAACTAATAATAATTTTCAAAAGTCATGTAATCGTTATTTCATGTTCAAATAAGCACTGTACTGCCTGAAACTGGTTGCTGGGACAGCTGCTTTGAACAGACCCAAGATCAGTTGTGTTCCCCATAATTATAAACAAGAAAGTTTCTGACTGAAAGAAGCATCATAGGATTCACAAAGGAAGTATGTAGTGCATGACCTGAAGTGCACTGCTGTATATTGAGTTCATGCCATTGTCCATGGTGTGTCCACCCTCTTTAAGTACTAGGTCATATGAGTGGTGAATGTTGATTTTTGGTTAGCTCACTGATGTTGAAATAGGTTTGTTATGGATCTTACAGCACCATTATGCCTATCACAATAGATGACCACAACCATAATTTCATAGAGAAATATCAATGAATATATCAATATAAAACAGTATGTAAACTATGTAAACAGACTGCAATAGTAGTAGAAATACTTAAAAGCCCCAAAACATATTTTCTCAATCAGCTTCTTACAATGTGACACATGAGAGATTTCTGTATTTGTGTTGTTATCTGTGCTTCCCTCACTGGTGTGGTGATGTGATGACAATTGGGGGGTTGTTTGCATATGTTTCCAGGCCACTGTCAATCAAATTTGATTAAACCACACCCACACTGTCATGATGAAGCAGAGTAGCTGGGTTTTGACTGTGAAATACCTAATAAGTCATATCTAAGGATGTTTTACTGAACTTTAATGTTGAGGTTAAAGTTGCTTATTAAGTCGTGAATATTTCAAGGAATAGTTCAGAATTTGGGGAAATATGCTTTTTCTGTTTCTTTCCAAAAGTAAGATGAGAAGATCGATACCTTTAGCTTCAGAGGTGATGGTAGGCAGATCTTGTTACCTTTGGTAAGAGACAAGCTAGCTGTTTCCTCTTGTTTCCAGTTGTGCTAAGCTAAGCTAACTGTCTCTCCTGGCTGTAGCTTTACATTTAAGAGTGAACTGAGAGTGAAAGAGAGTGAAAAAGCATATTTCCCAAAATGTCAAACTACTCCTTTTAAGGTTGTAAAGAAATACATCAGATTTAAAAACACATTTTCAGGGGCTTTAACATATCTACAATAATTAAGTTTCTTGAGCTGAAGCTTTCTGCTGTTCTTTTCTTTGCAGCAGCACCAAGAAACGACATGAAACCGACATCCTCACCACTCTCTGGATTTACACCTGGCACTAGAGCGACTGTTGCTGAAGACTTCCCGCCCTCAGGGGGAGTATCACAGGCGGACGCCACACCCCACTTGACCACAGCTCCATCGGGCGCCCCTGATCCCCTCACACCCCTCTCCACTCTTAAGCCCATGTCGTCACAAGAGTCAAAGGCGCTGGGCTCACACTCCACCGCCAGCACTATGGTGGTCTCCACCACACCTGCGGGGGACAGCAGCATTTCTCAACACTGTAAGTGGGCTGTGGATTCAAAATGTTTATGCAGGCAATGCTGCCTGTGTATGAAGATACTGAAAATACTACTACAACTACTGTAAATATGTCTCGTTTAGAGAATTATAAACAGATATGTGATGATGTCACTTCAAGAATCAGAATCAGAAATACTTTATTGATCCCCGAGGGGAAACTCTTTCATTACAGCTGCTCACTATCACTTCGATGCACACAGGAATAGAAGTACTAAGCAAATCAAAATATAATACACTATAATACAGGTAAGATAAATTAAGTACAAAGTGTATAAAAGCTAAAATCTAAAATAAGTGTAAGTACAAAAGTGGATCTAGAGGTTGATAAGTATGTGTGGTTTAATACAATGTAATAATATAAGTAATAAATAATAGTGCAATAATGAGTACTGTCAAGTTAAGTGTAGCTTATTAGATGATTATGAGATGGTGGATATTGCTACAAGAAATCCAGCACTATGTGAATAACATTTTTCATGTGACCCCTGGGGTCATCTGCATGATTTGGAAAGGGCAGCGTGGCCCATTCAGGACTTAACAAGAGATGGGGACCCAATTCTCGGATAAAGCGTCACTATCACCTGAGCGTCCCCATCTCCTGCCAAGTACCACATCCTGCAGTCCTACTCACACTCATAATGTAGCATAACAACCTCACCCTCACTGTAATGATGACACTAAAGTGAGAGATCTACAAGCCCTAACAACCGCACTCGACTGACTTTAATAGGAGTGATGGATGGTACCTGGTCGCCTTGAAAATGTCGCCTTTCCATCCATAAATTGTGCTCTGTGTAGGCTGAAGGGTGTTGTATGTCTGCGAGGGCATGCATGCACTTGTGCAACTGCACATAAATAAGTGTGTTAGTAAGTATGTGATATGTAAATGAGTGTGAGGTGACATTGGAGCGTGATGGAGCATGGATGGATGAAGTGTAGAAGGTCAGGGGTAGTGTCAAGGTCACACTCTGGCAAATGTGAAATGCCATCTTTCTCTCCCTCTTTCATTTTTATTCCAACCTCTTTTCACTATCTGTCTCTCTTTGTAAAACACTCACAGCCGTGCACGCATGATCACCCGCTCCCCGCCTCTCTCTTTTATCTCCCTTCCCTTCTTCTCCCCCACCCCCTCTTATCTCTCACTCTTATTTCTCACACATTTTTTCTCCCTTATGCTTTCTCACTCTTATCCTCTCTCGCTCTGCTGTCTTTTCTGACTCTCTGACTCTGACACTCCTTTTTCTCATTTCATCTCTCTCCTCAGCTGGAAGCGAGCATTTCCTCCTGGGCGAGAACCTGACGGTGGCTGTTTTGGGAGTGGTCATCCCCATCGGTAAGTCACCTGAAGCCTTCTTGTCTATGTGTATCTGTCCACATTAAAGGCCTGCAGGGCTGCGTGAAGCTGCTGTCTACCTGCTGCCTACAGCCACTGTGTTTGTAGTCCATTCACACTGACCCTGCTGCGGCAGGATGAGAGAAGCCCTGGCCCACAGGTGTTCTTGCTGAGGTTTCTCAGGAGTCATTTTCTGTGCGTCTGACATCGCTGCCACACTGCATTATTCACTCCACACTGTGTTGTGTTGGGTTCTGCTACAGCCAGACTTGTCAGTATACCTTTCGTCTCTGTGTAGTTAGCTACTACAGTGCAGTAAGAAAGCAAATAAAAAGGGCTTGTGCAGTTAAATTACCAAAAATATTTTCTCACTTAACCACTAGTGGTACTTAGCCATCCAAATAGTTTGGTTTTATTGGCCCTTCTTTTTAAAACCAATACAATGGACCCGCCCCCCTTAGTTACTGTTGCTACACCTGTCAAGCTTTCTGTTCTCGAATGTAGTTTACACTGCTAATGGTGGCAGATTTACCTCTCAAAATCCTTAGTAATTTTTGAAACAATGGGTCCTTGATTTCAAACAGAGGTAGACAAAAGTAGCCTCTCATTTCATGCCAGTAACTGTTGATTTTGGCGGCTGGAATGGCACTTGGAGTTGCAGACCTCATCAGCTGTAGCTAAGTAGCTAATTAAGCTAACATTAGCTCCATGAATTGGTTGAAAATGCTTTAAATATAGAATTCGTTATATTGTATTATAAGTATATTATGGAAAAATGGAAGATCAGACTGTTATTTGTTCTAACATAACTCTTGTATATTGTTAGTATTTTCAAACAGTACGTTTTCACATTTAATGTTTCAAGAGAAAAGGCTTGTAGGATGCGGACTCACTCATGCGTTTGTAACGCTATCTGAGGTAACATTGGCTGGGGTTGCTGAAGTGTAGATAGTGATTGGACAATCGCTATCATTTTTCTTTGTGAAATTACATCTTTTTTCCAAAAGATGTGTTCCTGTTACTCTGGATAATGGAACTGCGCTTTTAAAGAGGAATACAATTTGATTCAAATAATAATTTACCCTGGTAATATTTTCTCTTGAGTAAAACGGGTCCTGCTTTGACACCACTTAAAAAATATATAAAGGCTGTAGAAAAATAAAAAATACTGTGTGGAAATATTACCTTAGACTCTTGTGCATCTTTCAGGTAAACAGTACAGTTTACAGTAAACACACAAAACCAATGCAACACCAAAATGAAACAAAATGAGACAGCCAATTATTTCAGATGGACTGTTCTCATTATATACTTCATAAGGTGAACAGACAGTACATGAAATCATCATTGGTGCTTAATTGGTGTAATTTAATAAAGTATTATTAAATTATATTTCTTATTCAAGGACATATTTGCTGATGATGATTTGCCAAGAGATAGTGATGAAATGTGATACATTTTTGCTCCCCAAGGATAGTTTAAAATTAATTTACTCCAAAGCCAAGCCTCTAATGGTGCTTCACACAGCTGATTCAGTCTGCGTTAAAAATCTGTTGGTTGGTGTATGACGCGACTTTGGCCCCATGTTTAGCCGAGCCACCCACACACACAACCTGATCACTGCCCCCTGCCCTCTCTGTCCCCCGCATGCCTGTTCTGCTCCTCTCTGTGCCTCTCATTTCATGCCATGGACTCGTTATGCCTTGTTAACGCTCCCCCTTCCCGTGTCCCTGCCGCTGTGTGTTAAACGCATGCAGTTCCTATCATTGCCACAGTGGTGTTCGGCCTGGTGTGCGCCGGAGTCTACCTGGTGTGGCGTAACTGGCGGCGCAACTCCACCAAGAGCATGAATTTCGACAACCCCGTCTACCGCAAGACCACCGGCGAGGGCGAGGAGGACGAGATCCACATCGGGCGGACTGACGGCATGGGACACCACGCGCACCACCATCCGTACCCGCAAGGCGTCAACATGGGAGTTGTAGGAGCAGGCGGTGGCACCTGCCCGCAGTTCATCGCCCTGCCACTCGGGGGCAGCATGCCTGATCCAGGGACTCACTGGTACACAGAGCAGCCGATGCTCTCCACTGCAAAGTGACCCACAAGGGCAGATCCGGGGGAAGATGGCCGCTCAGGCACACGCACACACAGTGAGGTCAGGGGTGACTTGGACTGAGTTTGCAGAAGGGACAAACAACATATCATCAAGTGTTACATGCAGCCATTCACAGACATGTCCTATGCCAATTTCCATATGAAAAACAGCAGAATTAATAAGACTAACATGATTCTTTGAAAAATAGTTTCATACCTTTTCTGTGCTGGAGCTGGATCTACTTTTTCTCCAGTAGATGCTGAAAATTAATAACAGAATTATTAATGTGTTATAATGTGTTCCCATCATTGACCTGAACTGGAATATGGAGTCAGACTGGTTCCTCTTTTGAGTCTATTGCATTGATAAGTGAGTGAGGTGTGTGTCTTATGTATTATTCTTATGTATTTTGTAACAGGGCTAGTGAGAGGTTCTGTTTCGTCCTTGATGTATTAATTTGGGCTTTGTGTTATTCCTGGTGGGCAGTGGAGCTCTGGGAACACTGTTTAGGAAGGAGGGGCTCCGAAACTGCGACAGCGCTTGCGTTGATGGGACAATCTGTACAGATTCATGTTAGATTCAATCACAACTGTCATAAATGTCATTTCTGGAGCTCTTTTGTAGTTAACATTTTCCTGGATGGGTTTTCTTTTGTGAGATTTTTCCATTCTCTGATTGATTTTAAAGAAAGGTTACCGCCCACATTATGTGCTTTCTCTCTGGTTCAGAGACAAGCCTTTAAGGGTGAGTCGTCTAACATTTCAGAGTGCTGCTGAACACGGTTGATTTGAGGGGTTGTGTTTTTATTTGACCTCCAGCACCAGTTTTAGGAGAGTGCAGAAGGTTTGCAGACTGGAAAAGAATTAAATGGAGACATGCAGTATTTAGACCTTTGTTTTCTGTGAGCAGAGAGGATCCGAGGTTAGAGGGAAGTGGATTTTACACAGGAGTTCTTTCTTCTTTGTTGTGACTTATTTAGGTGTTAAATGGTTTGAGAAAAGCAATAGACTGCAGCTTTTAGTCAGGCTGCAGTGTTACGTGGTTGACAAAAATCCTCAAGTGTTAAGAATTTTATTTGATCACCTGCTTTTGACTGTGACAAATGCACACATAAATACACACAGGGCGCAGTGATAGCAAATTCATGCTGTTCTCCAGAGGACGGAGACAATGTGCACTTGCCCTCTCCGAAAACACAAACAGCATGCATAATTGCTCACCAACTGACAATGCAGCCATTCATTGTTCCAGGCAAGATACACACACGCACGCATGTATGAAAGCACACATTCACAAAGGCAAGCTGGATTCCATTGCCTGCTCTTCTCCTCATGAGAGGGCTGATATCTGAGCAGACAGTTTTGGATAGTGCCGTGTGGGAAGGCCCAGCTGGTGTGTGCATGATGAAAAAGATCTGTCATGTGATGTAACCACAGAAAATACAAATCAAACTCTGATGCAGTGAGGTTGAGACCAAATTGTCCTATCGGTGAACATGTTTCATGCTGGTTTAGTCCCGTCATTAACACTGTTAACTCCATTCATAAACCTTAAAAGTCTCTGTGTGTGTGTGTTCATTATTATGCATGTGAGTGCTAATGTTCATCCCACAGCCATATTTGAACAGTTTTGTATGCTCTTTGTTGCACAACCCTCTTAGAATGCCTTCTGTATTGTGTATTGCATGGAAGAAAACAGTGTATGAAGATGTGTGGATACACAGGTGTGTAAGTGTGTGTGTGTTGTATGTTGTATGTGTGACAGTGTGTGACACTGGAGAAGCTCTGAGGGTGCTTTTTGATTCATTGATTTGTAAATATGTTTTCATAAGGTTTTTGATAATGTATTATACAATTATGTAAAAGAGAAGGTGTACATAAGATTTTAGATAAAGTGTTAACAGGTATATTAATTTATTTGTATAAAAGGAGAGCACTGCATTCCCTGATTGTAAGAAATCTGAATTATCCACCAAAGTAGTTTGTGTTGTTTCTTGCTGTGCATCATTTAGCATCCTTTTTGTGCGCAAACCTTTTTTTTTCTTTTAGCCCACATAAAACATGGTGTCCCCTCCTGAAAAACTCCCACATCTTTGCAACGCTTTCCAACCCTGGTTTTAATGAGATGATTGATTTTTGTTAATTTGTGCCTTTTTTTGTTTACTTTGTCATTTTCCTCTAGTTTTTTTTTTTTCATGAAAAGGACAGGGAACAGCCAACTACTGTACATGCAAAGATGAACTGTATTAAGACCAAACTGGTTCCACTTTTTGATTTTCTGTAATGGATTACTTTTGAATATCTCTATATATTGATATATAAAATCTGATTGAAAAATGCCTTAATGTGTGCTGTTTCATTTTCTTCTACAAAATATCAAATATCACACATACACATCACAGACCTACTGCTCAAAGACAGTATTTTTGTGTCATTGAAGATTTTTAAAGTGAGAAGTTATGCTGAACTGCAGCCACTGGGGCCACAAATGGCAATAACAGGATATTGGCACATTGATTTTCCTTTTATTTTTCAGTTCTCTTAAATTAGTTGCTTTAACCTCTTCCACTCCACCCCTCCCTACCATAAACCCATTTTTGTTTTTTTTTAGGGGGGACAGGGGATCTTTAGAGTGAGACAGCAGGTCAACAGTATATGCTACATAGAAGTGGTATACATCATATGAAAGCTGGGAAGATTCATTTGAGATGAGGTGCACAGCACTGTGTCTGGCGATTAGATGGCGAGCACTTATGTTCTGGAAATTGCTCAGAAACCCTCTCATTGTCAATATACCTAGGGAAGCCATACATCTCCTGAATGCTCCAGGTCTCTAGTTTGTGGTTGTAAAGTTTCATGAGGTTGTGATTATCCTAGAGGTCACAGTAGCTCATTGTATACACTGAGGTCAAGTTTTTTTTTTAAAAATGGTCTCACGACAATGAAATGGCTACTATGGGGACTAACATCATCACACATGAATACAATTGGGCTCATTGAATCCACAAGAGTCTCAGCTTTCTATGCAGTTCCAATACTGTTTGGGGACCCCAGTATGCAGAAATATTCAAATACACCATTTTTAGAATAGGCGAAAAAAACCCACATTTATACTGCATGCAAAAAACTGCATGGTTTTTGCCCCAAACTGCATGGGATTAGCATCAAGTGGGCAACTTTGCAGCGTTATTTAACTTCCCGGCGAGCTAGCATGGTGACGTGGTTGGTACCAATGGATGCCTTACCTCATCTAGTTTCATATGATGCCATTATCTTCACTCAAGCTTTAAAACTGACCGGCCAATGAAGCCGGCGTCCTAGTGGAGTTTAACATAAAGCAGCACATTTTTTTACATTAACAATGGGTCAAATGACTGTGTAATATGAAAGGTGTTGCTCAAAGTGACAAAATCACAGAGAATGATTCCTTAAATTCCCCCCAGCTCATTGTTTTGGTTTTCAGGCCCACAAATGTACAGTTTGGTTTTCAGCAAAGAAGCTCTAATAAACCAAATGTATGCACCCTGCCCAGCACCAATCAGCAGACAGACAAAGTTAGCGACTAGCTGGTGAACATAGATGAGTATTTAGAAAGCTAAAGAGACAGATATTTCCCTCAGGATTTGGTCAAGACCAAAAACAAAGCTATAAGTGTGTGTGAATGTTGGACTTACATTCATCAGGTCACCCGAAATAAATGCTAATGTTAATATTGCTACGTGCCTGCTGGATTTGTAAACAGGCAATTGTTTGCCAACACTTTAGCTATATCAAACATAGCTGTTATATGTCAGAAGTGTGGGATTTTCAGCTTGTTGTGGAATTGTGTCCCCAAGTGACTAAAACTCTGACTGTCGCAAAAGTAGAGCCAGCACTCTGACTGAAGAATGTCTTCTCTTTTTTTTAAGTTTGATAACAACTAACATTAGCTGCTATAGGCTACTGGTCATACCAGACTAAGTAAGGCTGTAGAAGCAAAACCCCTGAATGTCTATCTCATTGCTCATGAATTCAAGTTTTGCTTTTGATGTTAAAGCAGATAAGAAGCGGCTCTTACAGTGTGTTGCTTTTCACATGCATCCACTTACAAAGTGATTCATCAGCAGACAGAAAAACAATAGTAGATAAATCCAGTCCATTATCATTATTAAACTGAAGCAGGGCAAATGCCTTCAAACTCTTCCTCAATGTACCACACCCCATTAGGATATTATGTAATAAATTTTTTTTTTATTAGTTCAGTGATTCCTGCAACAGACAAATAGGTGTCACAGATGTTCATTGCTGCACAAAGATGAACACCTTTATTCACTGTGGTGTGAGGGCCTGTTTGTGTGGGGGATGGTGTATTTACACCTATACATCTGTGGAATAGGCACATGGCCTATGCCTACACATTGACACATATTGTCAAAATGCTTAAATTCTATTATTCATCCATTCAAAGCAAATAATGTTTTGTTTGATCGAGCAGTACTGATTTCCATACTTATTGTGTTTGTGTGGTTACACTGTATTATATATGTGACATTTGATTGATAGAAAAGCAGCTGATTCTACCTCCATCTATCCATCTCGCTCTCTCTTTCTGAGAATGTATATTTGCTCTGGGTCATTACAGCGGCAGACAGTCAGTCAGCCAAGCTCAGGGGAAATGAGGTGGCTTTGCTCTGTCAGACAGAAATCCAGCCTCCTCCCCATCTCTACACACAATCCTTTTTGTCTTATCTCACCAACATTATCTTAAGTCCTTGCAGAAAGACTAAAGCTCTGCCCCTTACTGTTTCCCAGGAGGTTATAGAAGAACAAAGGCCACTCAAACACATCTGCTTTCAGATGTATGGTAGCTGGACCGTTCCAGCTACCATACAGTTGGATTGCAGGTGAATCTCATTGTGTCCTCTCTCACAGTGGAATTAGTACAATTTGGTGGGTGTCATGTTTATAATTGTCTGTCACACTCGAAAGGGATTAGATCTAATCCCTTGGATATGCTCATTTTAGAATTCCAGATTTATGTATATTGTTGCTTTCTGTATGTGAGTTATTGTGTATGAGTTGGCTGGCAGTAGTGATAGTGAAATAGGGGAGCTGTGCCACCTGCTGGCCAGGTTTGTTACTACAGCAACAAAGCTGATAAATGAATGCAGCCTGACAGCTCACCCCACTGTATTTAAGAGCACCTTTGCAACAACACAGTATCATCATTTTATTACAAACATACAGTTTAAACATCAGTATAGCAATTACTACTGAGTGAAATCAACAGGTTTGTTTTTTGGCACCAATAATTCTTTCTTTCAAGTGCCTGGCATGCAGCATTAGACATGTATTTTGCTTTTCTTTGTATATTTTACACAAATTTTATTTAAAAAGTGCTTGGCTGCTGAAAAAAATGCAAATAGCAATCTGTAATATTCCTCTAAAAACATAAAAGCACCTGGGATAGTGAGAGTTGTATTATAAGCACAGACCTTTTGAGAATGGTTAACGTAGTCATGTGACCAACACAATAAACATATCTTAATAAATATTGTTTTTTCATTGCATAGTTAGCAAAGCTAAGCTGCTACTTGGATGTGCAAAGATCAGACGTAACTATAACATCAGCAGTAATAGAAGACAGCACATTTACTGTATACTGCATCAGCAATCATGACAAACACATCTAAGCTTTACCTCACTCATTGAAGATGTAGAGTCTTGTTATAATGATGTCATCCCAGCCAAAATTCAAGCTAATGCTCGTGCAGATGTCCAGAATTCAGAAACAATATCATGTCAGCAACAGCTCAATCCAAGCACATAGCGTCAGCATTAAACTGGATTTTGAAGTGCCTCAGACAGAAAAGAGCACATGTGCAAGCATCGTATGTCTGCAGATTCTCTTCCAGTTTTCCAGTCCTAAAAAGCACGGGCTTTAGCATGGGCCTGCAGGAGGGCGGCTGTATCTGTGTGGGAACCTTGCATGGCGATAGAGAGTGCAGTTCGACCACGCTAGGGGGACAAAAAGAAAGAAAAACAGGAAATTAGGATCAAGACACAAATCTTGAATCCTGAACCCATATTAAGTTATCACGCAAATGCTAACATGCTTAAAGTGTTGTACATGATAAACATTATACCTTCTAAATATCAGCGTGTAAGCATTGTCATTGTCATGCTGATGTTAGCTCAAACAGGGTCTGTGATTCTGGAGAAAGATTGTTGATATTTGAACTCAACAGCCAACCAAATACAATATGGCGGAATCCAGAGCGTCTGCTGCCCGAGGGTAAGTTAGTCTCAATAAGGGGAAGAAATTTTTATCGCTATGAAAATACAGGTGGCATATGTTTTTTGTAGTAGTTACTGTAGCAAGTGTGACAATAAGCCTGTCAATATTTAAATAGGTGTTGAAGCCAATACTTCTCTAAATCTAAGCCAAAGTCTAAGCCGAGTAGTTTAGCCTATGTATCAATAACATTATCGCTAGTAACTTCAACAGTAACAGTATACTATATATCTCCGATGTTGTTTACGTTTTATTACTGTCATGGTAAAGCTCCATTCCTCGTGAGCGAGGGCGTGGAAGACGGAGAGTAGCTGGCAGAGGAAGAGGCAGAGGTCGGAGTGCAACTGGTTCCAGCAGCCTGGAACCTGGTGAGCACGAATGCCCCCCGTTGTGGATTGGCTGAAATAGTGTTGTGTGGCTCGGTCCGAGCAGTATCGCGGGATCTCTGTTTAAAAAGCGCTTTTGTTTGTTTCCCATTTACAGAGCCAGGGCTGTGTACAAACACTGGATTTGTTTTTCAGCGCACACACAGAACGGACAGCTAGCGGGCCGTGAGGAGATATTCACTGAATTTGACCAAAAGTGTATTGGATTAGAATTACAGCTGATAGCATGGCTGTAGACTTAGTGTTGTTTTCATGTGAATAGTTTCAAGGTGCAGAATGTGCATTTTCAGTCCTTAAGATAAATGGGTTAAGATTTAATGTCGTCAGACTTTAATTAGTCTAATTAATCTGAGTTTGTGTCAAGGTGAAACATGGTTTAGAGTCGAGATAGGATGCCTGTGGTTGATGATCTTTTTTCTCTTAAACTCTACTTTAAAGGCAGACTGTGTCAAAAGTAGAAGATGCATTTGCATCTTCTCCTCTGCTCTCTGCCCTGGCTCCACTCGCTCCACACTGGCAGATAAGGTACTGTTAGCGGATTAGCTCATCTCAGCCCAGGGAGATTTGTTTTACTGTAGCCCTGATTAATCCCGGGAAAGCTCTATTCAGCTGCATCCAGACTGTCAGTCCACCCACGTCCACACAGTGTAAGTCAAAACATTCGAGTTTTCATACATCTAAGCTCCTTTTTGTGTTCAGTTATGTGAATAGAAAAGTAGATATGCCGTTTGGTTAACAAATATAACAGGATTTCACAACAGAAATGGAGTTGGAGTCATTATATGAACTCTATGTCCTGAAATTGAATTTAATGGGCGTGCAGCCTGTAGAATTGTTGTTTTGTTTAAAAATTTTTTGTCCAATTAACTGTGATTCCTTTGGTATAACGACCACTAACAATTAATACCACAGACAAGACAACTTGTAGCCTGTACTGTGTATGGCAATGAAGACAAAACGTCTTATTGTTTCTCTGGTCAGAGGGTTAGAGGATAATATTGGAAGTAAATTGTCCATGGGACTTGGCTTTCTGCAGTATCACCTTGTCAGTCAGGGTGAGGTCACACTGGCTCCTCTCCAGGAGCAGCCTTGCGATGTGTGTGTGGCCCCTTTCAGATGCGAACATCAGGGCCGTGGTTCCCTGGCTGTCCTGGATGTTAGCGTCTGCTCCACGGCTCAGCAGCAGGCGAACCATCACAACTCGCCCGTGTCTCACCGCCAAGTGCAGAGCTGTTTGGCCTGTCTGTGGAGAGGGACAGCCAATAGGACAAAGACAGAAACATTACTACATCTGTCCTTCTTTGCCCCTTCTTTAGATGCTGTTCATCTGAGATGTCAGAGTTTAACACATCGCCTTTGGAGGATCAGTGTCTTGCTGAAGGACATTTTAGGGGACATTCTAGCAATTTAGTATTGCATTTTTATCAAGTTTAGGAAGTAACAATTAAAAAAAAGAATGGTCAAAACTGAAGCTGCAGAGGCGGCAATATCCTGATTATTTGTCACTAGTGTGGGTCAAGCTTCAAAAACACTGCATCCTACATTTCCCATAATGCAACTCAGTTGTGTCTTTCATTAGACCCTCTCTGCCTGCTAAAAGTCCACATCTTTTAATCTGCACCAAGTTCTAATAGCCTTCCTGTTGAAAATTTGATGTCTCAAGCCCATGATGACATCAACGGGGTTATTGTCTCAGACTTTAAGCTCCTTCCAGAACCACATAAGAAATTATGTTTATGCCTGTTTTCACGGGCTGAGTAGTGCTCTTTATTACAAGTACACAGATTTTCATGTGTAAAATCAGTGAGATGAGCCTTTAATATTGTGTGTGATTGTTTGATTAGATGCAATCTTCAATTTACTACTTGCAAAACTGGAAAACAACCCACACAGATTGCTTGCAGTCAAATTACCAATCTCATGGGAACTGTGGTTAGTCCACCATTCACCTCAGAAATCCCACCACATTAATTACCCATGTTAACTGTGGTCGCATTGGTGGTGTTACCTGGCTGGAGCGAATGTGAACGTTGCCAAGCTCCATTAGCTTGCGGACCACCTCCATGCCAGCTGGCCCATCAGGCGCTGTCAGTGAGGCCAGCATCACTACTGTATAGCCGGCGTTGTTCTGAAGGTTCACGTCACTCACACCTGTAAAGCAAAGAAAAAAGTAAAACTCAACCAACTATTCCTAAATTCAATATCTCAGGCAACACGATACTATTTACCTGTGTCCAGTAGCAGGTTGACGATGCTGTAGTTGCAGTGGGACACGCTGTAATGCAGCACTGTGTTGCCATTGTCGTCAGCCAGGTTGACCAAGAAGGCCAGCAGTGAAGGTGTGGTCTTCTTCACTTCTCTCAGGTACACAGCCAACCTGCTGGCCACTGAAGCCTCCTCTGCTGCTGCACTAAACCAGTGCTGAAACACCACGACCAGGGCCTTCCTCTGGGAAAAAAGAGGGGAACATAGGAAGGATACTAATTTTGAATTACATTTTCTGAAGGATTTGGCCAACACAATGTATACTCCATGTTGGAATAATCCTCTTTAATTTAACAGACACACTTTACTGCAGTGTTAATTTGTTATGGTGAACATGTTAGCGAACAATTGCCTATTTTCACATCCAGCAGACAGAGCAACGTTAGAATTCATTTGGAGCAGTGTTTCTGTCCACCCATCGCATGTAAGTCTCATATTCGCTCCCCTTAAAGCTCTTTTTTGGTTTCCACCAACAAATATCTGGCTGCTCCAAGCTAGTCGTTTACTTTGTCTGTCTGCCGTTTGGTGCCAGGCAGGTTGCATATTGGTCAGTTTATTAGAGCTTTTTCACTGAAAACAGTGACAAGTTGAATATGCTAAAAAGCTCTGCAGAGCTGAAGGGAGCTTGTAACTATGAGCAACTTTCACATTACACAGACATTTTATCTATATCCATTGTTCATATAAAAATGTTGAGAAGTGCAGCTTTAAAATAAAATAAAGTTTAGTTAGTTGGAAGATTTTTCCAATTCATCTTAAGATATACAAAGTCCACTACTATAAGCAGCTTCAATATTAAATAAATTAGTTTCTTTAGGTTTCTGTGGAAATATCAAGACTGCTTACCATGTCATCATTGGGGTTATCCATGTTGTCCATGTGATCTTTGAGGAACTGACAAGCAGTCATAAAATCTGCACTCACTGTCTCCCTAGAAGAAAGAGCATGCGTGTATGTGTGCATAAGGGAAGAGCAAATAGAAAGAAAGTTTGCCTCATAGCCTTAGGAATATATTCCCATGAGATGAAAAAAAAACCCCAGGAGCTATTCCCTGAAGAGTAAACAACACAATTACGTTATCCAAACTAAGACTGATAAGGCGTTTGTTCCTGTCCTCTCACCTGCCCCCGGTGGTGGTTTCTGAGCCAGAGTCCCCCTCCATCTGTTCTCCCAGGGGCTGTGGTTTCGTCTTGGCCGTTTTCTCTGCAGCCTCAGCTTCCACAGACGCTACCCCTCCATCTGTCCGCACTGATCCTGCTCCTCCCGATATCATCTGTCTGTCTGGGCTCGTTTGCTTCTCTCCCTCCATCCGTCTCGTCTCTGGGTCTGCATCCACCTGGGCAGCAGCCACCTCCCTAGGGCTGATGCTGCTCTCCTTCTGCTTGCTCTGGTCGACACAGTCCTGCTCAACACTTTTGGTTGTTTTGCATCTTTAAAAAAATAAAGAAAGGAGAGCAGAGCATAGCAGAAAATGAAAACTATTTGCTACCTGAATGCTGGTAGATGTTGGCAAAGGCATCTACACTGATCAATTTTGCACGCAACAGTTCACGACGTTCACAATGTTCACATATTTTTTTAAATGCCTCAAAAACTATGCTTCTTTTAATTTATTGTCAGCCAGTCAACCATTTTTGTCATGCAATGAGCTGGCTCATTTAGGAACAAGACAAAGATTTTTGGAAGAGATTTCTAATGCATTATTTGTGTTATATGGTCCAGGAAAATTCAATCAATATTTAGAGTCCAATCCTTTTAAAGCTTAAGCAAAAGTCAAAACAAATGAGATATAATGCCTGCGTTGCTTCATTTTCAAAGAGTACAGGTATCACTGTGTTGACTTATATTGCAGAAGATTTGTCTGTTGCAGTATTACAACCAAACAGATTTCATATATTGTAGTAATACTAAGCCAAAAGAATACCCTGAGTCCCAGGAAACCATCCTCGAACCTGTCACAGTCACCTTTTACATCTTTTCTGACTAATCTTTTTTTTTTTTGTCTTTTTCTCTTTCGACATTTCTGCGTTGTTTGATAGTCACAGTAGAGAGAGAAAGGAAAGGCAGAGAGGGGATGACATGCAGCAAAGTGCCCGGGCCAGATTGGAACTCCTTACTGGGGCGCCCTTGACTAATCTAACTGAAAAAGGAATAAACAAACTCTCACTGGAGGCTTTTGGAAATGGGAAATGTTCAGTCTCAGTCATCCTAAGACATGGGAGTCACTGCTTTTCTCCTTTAACTGACAACTTTAGAGGGTGTGGCATTCATCTTGTGGTTTTTTTCAGTCAGAACCATACAACAGTAGCTTAAATAACCTCAAGTTAGTATGTCTGTCAACCACAAGTATGGTTTAAGCAGTAATCATAACTCTGAAGGTTGCTAAAGTCAGAGAGAGTTATTTACTAACCCTTCATTAACACCCCCAGAATGTACGTTTTTTGATGTCGAGGCACATCCGTCTGTCCTCATGATGGATTTAGAGGCTACAAGGAAGGCAAACACAGATGATATGATGAAATATCAAAACACAGCCGAACAACAACATTACATGCTTCTGTTGAAATACATATTTATCATAGTTTATGGCTTATTACTTTTAGACACAACTGCTTCTTCACAAAGGCTAACACAAAATAACAAATATTTAGTCAGAAATAGTTTACACTGATAAAGAAGAGAGACACACAAACCCACAACAGCCGTTGGTTTACATCTAATGGGTGTGCGTCTGAATTTGACAGAGGAACATCACAATTAGCTTATTCTACAGTAAATGGTAATAGAATAGGATTTTCATTGACTTTCAAATTGGAGCAAAAGAACAACTTCCCTTTTATTTTGACAAGACTTCTGTGCTGTGAGACAAATGTGTGGATACGACTTTGAACACATTTAGAAACGTTTTGAAGACATATCGTGTTTCTTCGTTGAAATTAAAATGAGCTTGTGGTTTTTCAACAACAGCCAAAGTCCACACATAAACTTGCTTTTATTCCTGTGTTGATACAGCTGTTAGCCTCGATAACAACTCAAGCTCTGTTTTACACAGGCTTTGCACTACACAGAGCTCCACCGGCTGACATTTGGATAACTCTATTCAAACCTATGGGCCGCCATCTAATATAAAAGCGATAGTAACACAGCTCCTCATCCACTTTGTCATCAGTGACTTCTGTATAAGGCAAACTAACATTCCTAATTATTAAAATTAAAAGGTTGATAGTAGGGTTTTAAATGTTTCATTTTGGTTTTAAATATACTAAGTTGGATTTCAAAGTTTGAAATAAAAATGTCTGTAATAACTATTTCATACCCATAATGGTTGCAGTTTTTGCAATTTAAGTTCAGTTTCTGAAAACATCCACTGGAGATCTGAATTACTTATTTTTAGAGAGAAATGTATTGAATACGCACTCCTCTCCGAGATTCACATCTACTATTTCAGCTTTGCATGCCGGGATTCCTGACATTTTTAAAAGGGGGAAGCTCTAAAACTGAAAATACTGGCAGCTCAAAACACCTAAAACCAGCCTTGGGTGAACCAATCATGTGCTCCAATGAAATACAACCAATCAGCTAAAAGATTCCCAACTGAAACTAATGTTTTTGTCCAAAAGATGTCACATAAATCAATATAAAAGTTCACCTTCAGGGAACAAGGGTGAAGTCAAAAATGCGGTTGTTCAGTCAGGCAAAATAGTAAATGTGATTTAATCATTACATTGCCATAATGAACAATCTGTGGACTATAGTACCTCCATGTTGAATCCTCTCTCCATCACTGTGTCCATGCTGGGTGTAGTAGGAGGTAAGGATGTCAACAAGTCCCATCATCTCCTGCTGCAGGGAGTTGACTTTGGGGTCTGGGTGCCTTAGAGGTTTACCCTCCTCTCCTGACTCACGGTCTGCACACAAACACTCCCACTGCTGATCCAGGAGCCTCTTGATCTTCTTTATGTGGTGGACGACCATTGTTGTATCTATACCGTCATCTGAAGCGTCTCCAGCTTCCACAGATAGTGGGCTCCTTTCTGTAGAATCGACAACAGAGTCTTGTTGTCGACTTCTTCGTCCGTTTGTGGTTACAGTCCTTGTACTGATGAATGCATCTGGACGTTTTGACACTTTATTATCATATGGTTCATCTCCATCCTGGTCTACCACCACTCTCTCTGCACGGACCCACATACCAGGATTCGTAATAAGGTGCTCAATCTTCTCATCTTTCCTTCTGCTCTCGTCCTGCTGCTCCCTCAGCAGCCCTAAGGCCCTCTGGAGATCCATGGCAGTCTCATGGAGCTTCTGCTCCAGCACAGCTACCTTAGCCTGTAGAGACGTCACTGTCAGCAGCTCATCCAGATCTGTACTAGTCCTCCACTCGTGTGTTGGATTAGAGTCTTCCTGAGTGACGCTGTGATTTCTAGGAAACATGATATGACTTTCATGCCGAGGCCTTTTGATTTCCACTGTGCCGTGGGACGAGGTGTAAGGGTCTGTGTTTCCATTCATTGAGTGGGGTGTGATATGTGGATTCAGGCCCAGACGGAGCCTTTCTCTTTCCTCCTGGAGGATGCAGATGTGCGCCCTGAGCTCTGGAATCACCCTCATCTCCATCTCCAGCTCCCCCACACGTTCAAGGGCCTCTGTCAAGCGCCTCAACAGCCCTGAGCAGTCCTGGGCTCGAGGACTGTCTGAGGAGTAGAAGACGTCTTCACAGGAGGTGTTTCTTCCTTCAAGGTGATCCCTTGAACTTCGGAGGCTGCCGGGGTCATCAGTGGATTCTGATCCCTGTCTCAGCAGCACTGTGAGTGGCAGACTGGAGGCGCGGAGGAGATTAGGTCTGACGTGCTCACCTAGAGGTTGCTCATCAAACTCCTTGATTCTGACCTCCATCTCAGTCAGGGTTTTGAGCCCTGTGGGAGAAAGTGGCAACCTGTGATCATTTGCCCAGGAAGTGTAGCCATGATGATGGGCATCTGACAGTCGGGACCTGGGGCCAAGAGCTCCAGTAGATCCCCAGGGGCTCGGGCGATAGCCGCTACCAGAAGGGCTGAGGTGCCTGGGTAAAGTGCTTGCTCGGGGGCCCTTGCTTCGGCGCTGGATGGGGACTCTTTTGATTGTGTTGCCTTTCTCTATGTCATCGACGTATTTTAAGAAGTCCAGGTCAAGTCGAAAGCCATAAGGGGTTTCCACTGAGTATGGGGGCTTCCCTTTAATTCCATTCTCTGTTGTTTTATGAGGCAAGATATTTCCTGAAAACATTAAAACAGTAATTTAGTATCCATCACAAATAAATGTCTGATTTTGTAAAATTATGTCATATTATTATGTTATGTTTGGGATTTTTTTTTTTTTACCGTTTTGTCCTTCCATCATTTCTTTTATCTTCAGTTGTCCAAACAATTTGTTGTCACATTATCTGGTTGGAGTTGGACCTTTGGTATGTGACAAAACAAACAAGATAAAATCAAATAGAAGATTGAATTGAGCCAGCAACACATGAAAAACATGTTAGGGCATTTTTACAAGTGGCAGAAGTGGTTATTGTGAGGTTATCTAATACAATAATGAACACATTCATGATTTCTGAGGGGGAAAACAGATGAAGTTTGGCACTGACATTCACTTGAGGTTTAGCTGTGGTATTTTTGGTGGGAGACTCACTCTTAATTTTATGACCAGATGGAAGATCACTCTGAACAGCAATAGTCCTTTTTGTGCTCCCACATGCATCGCAAAGCACAAAACAAACATTCAAGTACACTCAAGTGCTTTCTCTCTCTTCTTCCCTCTCATTCTCTTCTTGTCCCAAAGACTTTTTCTCACACTCTTACTGCTTCATTTCTTCCATGCATCAGGCTGCTATTATTCAACAGTGGCAGGCCTGACGTTCACTTGATTACAGCTCTGCCATCCAGGACGAGAGCTGAAAATAGCTTGAAACTGTTTAGCCCAGCAGCTTTGGCCAGCGGAGCAAAATCTACTCCTACAGTCACAAATACAGACAACCATTGTTGTGACTCACTACTTTCCTCCCTTCCTGCTTTCCTTGTGCCTCCCACTAGGTCTAGAGTCTTCTTTCAGATCCTTGGTTTACTTTTACTGAACTGTCTCTGACTGTAAATTAAAGTATCTGTATTTGTGCATGATTTTTTACAGTGCATGGCTCTACTGCTCTCTGATTTGTATGTCTCTCACTTCTTCTTCTCTCTATATAATCTGTATGATAGAGAATAGTCTAAACTCTGTAGTCACTGCTTACCTTACCTCATTCTCTCAGTGTCTCTCCCTTCCACCCTTACTTCTTCCCTCCTCCCATGTTCCCCTCCCCTCTCCTGACCACCAGCCTCTGTGGCAGCTCGCTGTCCGCTCGAGGCACCACAGCCACCGAGCCGCAGCCCCAAACAATGTCAGCTATGCAGTAAACAGACAAACACCACCAAATGGCCCTGCTGGGAATTTTGACCTTCATCATTCACACACACTTTGATGGCCAGCAATTAACAGCAACAAATCTGCAATAAACAGATACGGATGCACACATTTTCACAAGCTAAGATGTAAACACTGAGGTAGGTGCATGTTTACTTCAAGTCAAAGACACATGCTGCAAATGAGGATGTATCAATCCTCCTCACTGTATGTTATGTTCTGTTCTGTTGCCCTTAGAGAAACCTAATACATGTGTTATACATTGAAACTGATACAGTATGTATGTTGTGCCAGTGGGTTTTATGATGTTGAGAGGAATCTTTCAGCACTCGATCTGACAAGTCTAAGTTTAGCCTGTACATGTGGGTGTAAAGCTAAAGTACATGAGAAGAGATCCAGACATGTGTCTTCATTTTACAAGATCATTCAGTTGAATGTCCTCCAGGTAGACAGACAAACTCAGAGGGCAGCAAGATAAATCATTTTGCTATGATGAAATGTCTAGAGTTAGTGAGGCATTAAGATTAACAAAAGAGCCTAATGGTGACTACAAGCAGAAGCTGTATTCACCATTGACTCTGTCAATCAGCACTGTACAGCAAAGCACCTGTTACTGCAGACATCTCAATCAGTCTCACTGCTGGCTCAGTCATCAAGTTGAGAATGCAGGCTGCTGGCTGCAGTTCAACAGAATGGAAACACTTTCAGGAAATTATTTTACATTTGCGCTTTAAAGTAAAAAATGAAGAGTGTCATGTCATCTCAAGATTATATAGATGTCTACCTTGTAAATGTACTCCTACAAAATGAGTGACTGATCAGGATCAGAATCAGAAATACTTTATTGATCCCCGAAGGGAAACTCTTTGTTACAGCAGCTCCCTTTTACGTCAGTGCACACAGAAGAAAGTACTAGCAAAAAATATAATACACTATAAAACAGGTCAGAAAATAAATTAAGTACCAGGTGGGTATAAGATAAAATAAGTTTGAAGTACCAAGTGGGTTTACCAGTTGATGATGATAATACAGTATAGTAATATAATGTAATAAAATAAGTAATAAGTAAATAAAATAAGTAATAAGTAATTGGACAAAAAGATTGCACAAAATTAAATCAAATGTTAAAGGAATTGATCGACATTTTGGGATATAGTCTTGAGAAGACTGATGCACTCTCTTATCTGTATGCTAAATACATTACAGTTGGGAGACAGTTAGCTTAGCTTAGCTTAGCGCAAAGACTGGAAGCAGTGGGAAACAGCTAGCCTAGCTCTGGCTCCAGAACACAACCGCCTGTAAAACTAAAACAACTAAACTGTGTTTTTTGCACAGATTAAACAAATTAGATACAACATGCTAATTAGTGAGCTTTAGAGGTGCTGTAGGCTGATTTTTAATTACCTTTGGACAGAGCCAGGCTAGCTGTTTCCCACTGCCTCCAGTCTTTGTGCTAAACCAAGCTAAAAGGCTGCTGGATGTAGCTCCATATTTACCGTACAACTATGAGAGTGGTATCGATCTTCTCATCTAAAAGTGAATTAGCATATTTCCCAAAATGTCAAATCATTCCTTTAATGTGCCTTTGGATTTGTGGAAATATCAAACGTATCCACACCAGCTAATCCACATTTCAAAAGAATATAACATTCGGAAACTGAAATGTAATTTTTTAGACTATTTATTGCCTGCTCTCAGACACACAAAGTGAAATCCAAACTGATGTAGCCCACACGTTTCTTACACATACAGTAAATATAGACATACTTGTAAATTGCTTTCTGACCAGGTTACCACAGAGGAAACAATATAGCAGAGTTTGGGTTAGGCAATTCCCAAGAGTCCTTGTCTAACTCTCTCCACATTTCTGTGGCACAGGTTTTAATTGTGTATGCTTGGAGCAGTAGGCCCACCTCACAGGAAACCCAAGAAATGAAACGTAAAATATTTGCCTTACCCCAAACAGGCCCCAGTCTAACAGTACTGCACAGTGCTACAGTACTTCTGCCACTGCACACATTGAACGCAATCCAAAGTCAAGCATCAGAGTAAGTTAAGTGTTTTTCTTGAGTCTTTAAAATCAAGGTTTCCTCTGTATCCAGCTAAAGCTCTTGCTGTATTTCAGTCTAGGAAATGTCACGGTTATATGTGTCCAGTGTCCATTGTCCTTTATTTGAGTTCTTTTCATCTTTCTGTTCCCACAACAGCTGCTCTCCTCCTCTGGGTAAATGTGTCCCTTCTCATACAGACCTTTTAGACTTCCTGCATCAGCACAAACCTCATAATCACAACATCTCCATCCACAGCATTCTTTAGCAAAGCCACAAATTAAATATGAACTCATGACACAGCAAGAAGGGCGACCTCCCTATGAAGTAATGATAAATGCTTGAACCTCAGATTAGGACAAAAGGATCATTTCAGATTTCAAATTTAAGTCAGTAGCAGTAAACATTTGGTTTAGTCACTGATGGTACCAGCAAAGATACGTTGCAGTGCTCATTTTTAGCCACGCTAGCAGCATGGCTCTAGGGATGGTAATGTCAGTTGGTCAGTCTGCCCCTTTGGTCCAGAGTCCAGACTGAAACTGACTTGGTAAATGTTTGATGGCTTGCCATGAAATTTTGTACAGACATTCATGGTTGCCAGAGGATGAATCCTACTGACTTTGGTGATCCCCTGACTCTAGTGTCACCATGAGGTTGAAATTTGTTGTTTTGAGTGAAGTGTCTCAAAAAATATTGGATGGATTGCCATGAAATTTTTTTATTTACAGATATTCATGTCCCCCTCAAGATAATCATTAAGTCAAAACTTCAGTGTGTCCAACACTTTGGTTCATGACTAAATACATACAAAACTAACACATTCCCAGTAGCCTCAGCTGTACTTTGTGTTTGGTGCAAATTTTTTCCCACTTCAAATAGCTTTATTGGCATGACCATAGCGAAATACAGTATTGCCAAATTAACAAATGTTAGCATGCTAAAATAAGACGTGGACATAGTAAACATTATACCTGCTAAACATCAACATGTTAATATTTTTGTAAACCTGTTATCATGTTAATGTTAACATTTAGCATTCAGCCTCACAGAGCTGCTACAGTCTTTCACAACTTATGGACTTGCATACATTCTTTTATGTTTTTGTTTTCATGGGTTCACGTGGGGTGAACTTGCAGAGCTGTCAATTTGGATACTCTATCACATTGTCCCAGCCACCCACCTATTTGTACTGCGGTTGGACAGAACCACTTTTGACACCACTATAATGTGTAGATGCCTGACTTCTAAAATTTGAGACAATTAACGTAATCTTGAACTTGAGACCTTGCAGTGAGATTTAACTATGTTACAGAGCTCTCCCCATGTCTGAGTTTTTCCCTCTGTCTTTCTTTCTCAGCGCTTGTCCATCTGTCTGTACAGTATGTATATCTACATGTTTCCCTGTCTATGTTCTGTTCCCGGAAAAAATCATTCCTCTCATCCACTTTTTGGCTGTAGAGACCGCAGTTTTTTCCAGCGCATAACTCTAAACCTTGTCTTCTGTTCAGAGTTGATTTAGAAACCAAAGCCAACTGTTTAGACTCTGGCTCCCTTTCCCCTCCTGCTCTATCTGTCTCTTCTTTCTTTTCTTTTTTTTGTCAAACTCACATTTTTCACTCACTGTCTCCATAAAGACTTCCTAGAAATCCCTCAAGTCCTGTGATCTCTTTTCAGTTTGTATGTTTTTGTCTTGGGATTTTGGACAACTGTATTTGTCCTGGTCGTAGTCCAACAGCAACAGGGTCAGAGTTGTTGTGTGGCATCTAAGCCTCATTGTGTGGTATGTGGAGCCAAAGCTCATAGGATGAAACAGCTGCCAGGGGCTTCACGCATGGAAGAAAGCTGTGGTATGTTAACATGGTAAGGTTAAAATAGAAAGTGTGCTGTCTTGTGTGTGTGTGTGTGTGTGTGTGTGTGTGTGTGTGTGTGTTCACGTGTACATGTGTGTTTGTGTTGGTTCAAGTGCATTTCTGTAAATATAGATGAAATAAAATGGAAATATAATTCAACATTTAATCTTTAAAAGGCAAAGTTATTCTTCTGAAAGTCTGATTAGTATTCAGCACAGGCCCAGAGGGCCACTCCACACAATTTGTTAAATCACTTTAGAGTCAAAAGCTTTTCTGACCCTGAATTTAGATCAACCAGTTCCGGATCGAAGACTTTCAAGGTCAGCATTCAGCATCTCTGCTTTGATTAAATATCCAATCCAACAGTCCTCCACTGGCTGAGAGATACGAGATGAATATTAAACCAGAGCTTACCTTGTGACAAGTGTTCAGCAGTTTCCTCCACTTTGTCTTGCTGATGTGAGGGCGTGTTTGTCAGACAGTCCACTTCAGTCTGCTCTCAGCTCAGTTCAGCCTGTCTGTCTGTCTCCTGAGAAGGCAGGGAGGTGCTGTCAGGGAGAGTGGCATGCCGTGGCTGTTTGGTAAATGCCAATGTGTAGCCCCTACCATAACAGAAGCTGGGTTTGCTTGTGTGTAAAAGAGAGCACGGAGCAGGGAGGGGCTTGCGAATATGCCTTCCTATGGTACCTCCTGTCTAACGAGACTGACAAGTGGGAGGCTAGACATACAGATCCACACCCATTTCTTCAGACAGCAACCAATAGGAGTTCAGAGGTGTAGCTTGGCTGGGAAAGAGCAGCTCTTCTGGGACCCTGGTGACAACATGTCAAAATATGGAGCATCTGGTATGAAGTAAGAGAAAGTACCAGAGTCACCTTACTGTGTACCGTCCATAATCATCTCAGATAACATCAGTGACCACGCACTGCCTCATAGACCTCCCTCTTTCAGAATGTGTAACTCTACCCAGTGTTATGTGGTCTCTGTCCTCTATAAGTCAACAAGGGGGGAGCAGAGGGCTTTTTGCCATCCATGGGGGTTAATTCTCTCAGTGCATACCTCTCATTCTTCATGGATCCTCTTTCAGCCCATACCCAGCATCTTCCTTTGGGGCGCTACCTTCATGCCAGGAAAGCCTTTCCTCTGCTCTTTATACGGGCAGTGGACAATAAGAAACAACTGTCTGGTCTGATTGCCTGTCCTTTATCACTAAATTTATTGTGAAAAAGTGAACATTTACTTTATAGCAATGCTAGCGGCATGGTTCTAGGGGTAGCAATGTTGGTCTGTCCACCACTTTGATCCAGACTGAACAACTATTAGATGGATTGCTGTGAAATTTTGTAGAGACATTCATGATCCCCAGAGGAGAAAGCCTCCAGGCCCAGGTGATCTCCCAACGTTTCCTCAAGCACCACCAGCAGGTCAGTGTTTTCATTTATTCAGTGAAACATTTACCAGATGAATTGACACAAAATTCTGAACAGACATTCATAGTTCCAAGAGGATGAATCATACTGACTTTGGTAATCACCTGACTTTTCCTCTAGCGCCACCATGAGGTTAACATGTTTGGTTCTTAGTGAAATGTCTCAACAACTATTTGGTTCAGACATGCATGCCTCCCTCAGCATGAATGTAACGTAATGAATGTAATAACTTTGGTGATCCCTTAACTTTTCATCTAGCGCCATAATCAGGTCATTTGCCCAATACTTTGATTTATGACCAAATACCTACAACACATGACATTCCCATCAGTCTCAGCTGTATTTTGTGTTTAGTGCTAATTAGCAAATGTTAGCATGCTAACACGCTAAACTAAGATAGTGAACATGTAATCATTACACCTGCTAAACATCAGCATGTTAACATTGACATAGTGAGCATGTTATCATGCTAACATTAGCATTTGGTTCAAAGCACTCCCAAGTACAGCCTCACAGAGCCGTTAGCATGGCTGTAGATTGTTGTTCTCTGATTCACTTTCTTTCCTTCTGATTATTTTATACTTTATGTTTACAGTTCATCTCTTTTTCTTTTCTCTCCATGTCTTTTTGTCGTGTCCATGTCTGTGTTTGGGTACAACTGGCTCAGTTTATCTCCTCGGTGCAAGAAAAATGTTTTTCCATCACATATAGCCCACAGTATGTACCTTACAGTGATAAGCTGTTTATCACATTCTCGTACTGGTAGCATCCAACTTGAGCCCAACTTGAAAGCAAAATAAACAATGTTGATGAAAAGTGTATGACATGACGAGGTGGGAGAGCCACTCACTCAGCTGCAACCACCGCCTTGTGCCCCACCATGGATGGAAAAGGAATTAGCAAGAATTAGCAAGAAATACTCCTTTTCCATTACCCAAGCAGACAACTGACTCCGAGAGGGATTGTGGTTTGACTTGAGGGAGAGAGAAAAAACAGTCTTTATTGGACCAAATGACTGCTGACGGGCTGACCGCATACTGCAGAGAACGTGGCCAACAGACAAAAATGTTCTCAATGGCAGTTTCAGAGAAAGATTTAGAGTTGCATCACATTAGAGGAGAAATGTGGGGTATACATTTACTTTGTAATATACTTAAAAATTAGTTGAAAGATTAGCTTTTAATTATTAACTTATACAAATAGATGTTTTGGGCCCACAAAGTAAAACGCATAAGGCACGAGGCTTGTCGGCTGCAGGGTATTCATTTTCCACCCATTTGACTGTTATTACTTGTGGAAGCTGCCTTCTGCTGGAAAGCATAGCTGGAGGTAATTTAAACACTTGCCAAGAGGCAGGTCCTCTTTTTTAGCAAAAATCGTGATGTTTTTGGAGGTTGCAAAGTGTTCAGTGAAGTTCTATGTCAACGAAATAATCCTCAACAATTGCCAATCTTACCAATAATTCTAATCAGTCAATATCCATATGCTGTTGCTAGCTGCTTAATGACCTTTTGGGGACAACTGAAATGACACAAAGCAGATGGAAATGTTCAAAAGTAGTTCACTCCACCTAAAGGTCCGCCACAGCCGACATCTTCCCCCATTTGATGTCTGTTATGTAACTGTGGCTTGTGGTCAGGGGAGTTACAGGTTGTGCTGTAACTGCATTGGCCAACTGAAACAGTGTAAGTAGTCATGTAACAGTGACCTATGAATCAAGACCGTCCTTTTGACCAGAAGGCCCCAAACACTTGACAGCTGAGGAAATTTAATTAAAAACATGCACAATCTTAATTAAAGCAGCTGGAATTCATTTGAATGTATAGCTGTCAGTTGTAGGCTATAGGTAATTCAGTATTACTGCTAAAGTTTGGCTGAGGCTACAATAAGTAGGATATACAAATGTACAAATCATTTTAAAAACTCACAATTAACCATTAAGAGTATTTCAGCTAATTGGAGCAGACATTTGTGAAATATGTAAAACAACCAAATTGAAGACAGAAAGTAATTCCTTTTCTCACTCAAATCTGTCAACAAAATCAGTGTCCATGTGAGTTTAATTGAATTGAATAAAAAAAAAAACTATATCTAACTCATGAAGGTGATGGTTTATGTAATTTTGAGTTTGAGGAACAAAATTCAAATGTATGTTATTTGTAGTTTATTGCTCAAAATACAAGTGAATCGTAAAAGGTTTATATTTTCCAATTATATGTCCTCCTTTTGGAATCAATTTTTGGACAGTCTCTCCCAGTTCACTGACAACGAGCCAAGAAAATGTAAAATGCTGTTTGTTGAGAAATCCTACCAACGTCTACAGCAGAAAGAGCAAGGCTGCAGTAAATGTGGATTGACCACAAATATGCAAGCTGCACAAAAATCTATATGGCTTTGGCAGTTTGAAAAAACAAGTAAACAGTCTGTGTGTATAGTAGATAAATAGTATTATGAAATAATGTTAATGTTATCTATTTTTTAGCAGCAGCCAAAAGAAAAAAAACTGAGAAGCCAGTAACAGTTACTATAACAGCTAAACCTGGTCATGTTGCTGCATTTGTCTATTCAGGCTGAGAAAAACCTGCAGAAGAAAATTTCACTAAACTAAATCATATTTAGTCCAATGTTTAGAGAGATACACAGAGAGAAAAATGCATGTACATTATCATCTGTTCTAAATATCACTGTCATTATATCGTTGTAATGGAAGGAGGAGGAAAATTGCATAGAGAAATGTTTCCATATTAGAAGCAAATGACTTACAGATCAGTCCAACGTGTACAATGTGCTCAAAGCAATCAAGAGCAGTTTGAATACATGTTGCAGAGGACTTGCTTCAGCACCCTCCAGCAGGAGCCGTTCAGGCAGGAAGCATTGTACAGTCTGATGGCTGTTGGCAGAAAACAACACCTCAGGTGCATTCATTTTGCCCCTGAGGTAGATGAAGAGAGCTGTGAAGACTCTCTGTAGCTGCATCAGATCACCATACAGAGTTTTACAACACCGGGGTTTGGACTTCACATGGCATCACTTGCATTCAGGGTCATAGTGAGAGTAAGACTGATAGATTGATATTTAGTATAATTTTAGGACAAAATAAACCAGTGGGAAATATATATTTTGAGTATAATCCATTTGTAGCCCCTTCTTTGTTCCTGAAAATATGCAACCCTCTCATGCTCTTTCTCTCATGTGAGTAGTTAACATTTAACAGAGAAGAACACGGGTCATCGCCTTATGTAAATAGACAGTTATGTTTCATCTCTTGCAAGGGAGTGTGCACCACAATTCAGCCACTTGTTTTCTTGCATTGTGTGTGTGTGTGTGTGTGTGTAGAGTGAAAGTTAAAGGAGTAGTGTTGCAGAAAGACAGGTCAACCTTTCTTGCAGGTTACTGAATTGAATGGTGTTTAACTGCAGGGAGGTAAAGCAATGCCTCTTTTTATCAATTAGAGGCAACATGTTGACTCAGGCTGCATTTTTGTCTTGTGGAAACTGATATTACATGCATCTATACTTAGCAACTACTGGATAAAAAAGGAAGAAACTAAATATTGCAAAACCATGAACTTGTAAGTCATATTTCTCAGATTGATTCTATATGTAAACTGAGTCATCTTCCTGTTCAAAAATAAACCAGGCACACAACAATAACAGAGACCAGCCATGGCCTCAGCACAGGTAACTACAGGTCAGTTGAAAACACTATGTCACACTGTCCTGGCTCAGAGGGAAACAGTATTTTTTCAGTTTCCTAGTTCCGTTGATGAAGTTTGATTGTTGACTAAACATTCCAACTGATGATTCCAATATCGAAACTAACCACTGAAATATGAGTTTAGCTGAATTTAACCAACTTTCAATAGTCCACTCAGCAGGAGGAAACTACATCATCCATGCAGATATCGATCCGATGAACAGGTTAATCATTGAACTGGTTCCAGACAGTGTATAAAGCCCAGGATCCTCGCTCAGCAGGTCTTCGTCCGGTCACAGTGGAGGGAGAGGATTGCCACCCTGCTGGCGAAGCAACGCGACAACAACATGAGAATTACACTAATTCGCTTATTGTTTCTCCTGGCTGCTGCCTGTGTCCCTACCCTCTGTGGCAAAGAGGAGCAGCCTGTCCTCCAGCCCGATGCCCCGGTTGAAACCCGTTCCCGCTTTGCTGCTCTGGATGATGTGCGTCTTCTGGCGAACGGCCTCCTCCAGCTGGGTCAGAGCCTGCGGGAGTTTGTGCAGAAGACAAAGGGACAGATAAACGACATCTTTCAGAAGCTCAACATTTTTGACCGCTCGTTTTACCAGCTGTCGGTGCTCGCCAGTGAAATTAAAGAGGAGGAAGAGGAGCTGAAGAAGACCACCGTGGTACTGAAGGCCAACAACGAAGAGATCAAGGGACTGTCTGTTGAGATCGGCGCCAAAGTGGACAGCATCCTGCAGGAGAAGAGTCGCCTGCAGAATAAGGTGAAAGGCCTGGAGGAGAAGCTGAGCAGTCTGTCACACGGCCTGGTGGCGAGCGAACAAGTGGCAGAGATCAATGGCCTTAGGGTGAGTCATCTGTTCTTAGATCATGCAACACTAAACCCTAAAACCTTCAAACCTTGACACATGAACTCCCTCTGAGTGGGATGGCAACTTTTCATGCCTATTCTGCACAGGAAGAAATTAGAACAGAAATAAATGTCCTTTCTGAAGCCAACACTAATCTCCATTACTTGTTTTATACTTTGATTGTAAATGTCATATGGTCCTTTGTTAAAAATAGATGGAGACAAGCTTTTAACGAGGTGCCAGGGTATGCTTTTTTAATACTTAATGACACTATTCAGTAAGAAGTAGCATGTATTTTTATCCTTAACTATACTTTGTTTTGCATTTGTTCTCCCACTGTATGACTGCTATAATACAGACTCAGAGTATTATGTATAATATTAACAGTTAAAACACCATTCTTTAAAAGTTCCAACTTTCTTCCCGGATCAGGAGTTGATCCACAGCCAGGAGCAGAGCATCACAGAGCTGCTGAAGGCTGTGAGGGAGCAGAGCGACCAGCTCAACCACCAGAGGGTTAAGATCAGGATTCTGGAGGAAAAGGTAAATGTTAGGGACTGTAGGGAAATGATTAGGGGCGGAGAGGGAGTTAAAGGAGGTTATGTACTTTTTCTTTCTGCTGAATTTTTTTGGGAGAGCGGGGGACGGTCTTTTCAAACTTTCTCACCCAGATTCATTCTTTTCTTGTGAGATTTATTGTAAAAAAAAAAAAAAAAAAAAATCATCACAAAGATGACTTTCATTTTGATATTTGATGCTGCCCTCTTTGGAAGCTGTCTGGAAGAAATGTCTCCAACATGCCCGGCCACGCAACTTAAGCGTCATGTAATTGTTTTGACAATTGATTTCATACATATCAGACAATAGCATCATCTGATCTAATTCATATATTTTTTGGAAGTGGAATCCGGGGTTCAGGGAAAATATTGTGGCGCTCAAGTTCATTAGCAGCCACATATCTGGTGCCTGTTCCCGATTCACTCATTCAGTGGCTGTAATAGCCGTTTAATAAGCAGCTCTTTATTCAAAAATAGAGAGTGGGTGGCATAGTCACTGTTATGTTTGCCAAAATATGTTATTTTGAGATATTGTGGGGGAGGGTGTTGCATTTTTTTATTAATTCAAGGAAAAGGTCCAAAGAAAATATTAATAATGCAGTTTGTTGCTGTGTAAAACTATGCATTTCTCCTGAAATTTCCTTAGATTATTGTGCCTGCTTTTTGAGTTATGAGCTGTCATCATCATGGCATTGCACTGAATGTGCTGGTAGAAAGAAATTTTAATGGAGTCACGGTGCTGTACTATATCATTTAGACTTTAAATCTTTGGAGGATAATAATCTCAGTCAGTGCCTCAGTGATATCATTGGTCTTGAGAGCTCAAAAATGCATATTGTTACTGTAAAATATCTGAAAAACTTTTGGAATATTTCTACTTTTGCAAAATAACAACCCAAAGTTTATTATGTGTGGAATTGCTAAAAATTCCACAGTATTTCTCCAGAGTCAGTCTAAGGATTATGTCTGCAAGATAAAGTGTTTCCCTAACTATTTCCCCCAGCTTACAGCCAGCACATTGACCCAAGAGACCATTGAGAAGATGCCAGAAATCCTCAACAGTGAAGCACCAACACTCACCCCTTATCTGGCCTCAAGCTCTACCAGCATCACCGAAATGATGAGTAAGATGGATAATAAAACATGAAGAAATGTTGAGTATCTTTTATTTGCCATACCAGCATGTACAAAGGTTATAAATTCAATCTTATTGTGTCAGTGCTCATGATTTAAGAATGTGTCCAGACAATTTCGAGCAATTTTCTGCTTCACATTCATACGGTTCCATACAGTTACAGCAGGTAGCTGCCTGGTACTGGTACATTCACAGTTTCAGCACTTCAACGATCCTGCACACATTTTACCTGTCAATGCTTCTGATATGTACTTCTCTGCTCCAGATTACCACTTTGCAGCTAATCTTTATTCAGGGCAGTTTCAAGTTTGACATGAGGTTTGTGGTAATTTTTAAAATAGATCTGCCATCAGACTGCAGTGAGCTGTTCAACAGAGGAGAACGAGTCAGTGGCGTCTATGCCATCAGACCCAATGGAACGGAGCCCTTCATGGCCTTTTGTGACATGAGCAAAGGTACTGTACTGTCTCACAAAAATTTCACTTTACCACAGCACAGGAAAACAGTTTTTTTTTTTTTAATTAAGGATTACATTTTAATTATTGTTTAGTCTTTGTTAAGTCCAACTGTCTATCTTACTTACAGTTGTAATCCTTAATGTAAAGCAGCAGTAGTAGCAAATGTTGGGTTTGCCTTTGTAGTAACTTTTTACAGATGAGACAGCTGTGGGAGAGTGAACAATAAAAAGTGAGGCTGATATCAATGAGACAAAATTACAAACAGTAATGCTGGATTACATGCGTGGCTTGTTTGCTGTGAATCCCTCACTACGAAGGCAATTTAAATCCTGCAGGGGAATGGCGGACTCCGCCACTAACAATGAATACTAGCCTAGAGAAGTAATCACAGACTGTAAATAAATGAAATAGGTCTTGCTGAAAAAAATGTCAATCATAAATAGTATTAAAAACAATCTTATTAAATCTTAAGGATTATAACTTTAAATTAAGTTATCAATTTTGTCTGTTTTTTTCTATTTAGACCATGGAGCAACTGTCATCCAGCGAAGGATGGATGGTTCAGTGAATTTTGATCAAATCTGGGAGAAGTATGAAAATGGGTTTGGAGATTTTCAAGGTGAGAGACACTATTCTCTTCTCGAGACTCTAAGCGCAATTACCCATCTATTGTTGGAAAATTCATTCTCAACTACCAAATTCTAAATTACTTGGCTTATATCATGATTATAACATTTATAATTTTATAACCTCTGTAAGTAAAAAGACGCCTGCACCTCTGCATGTAAGTTTATGTGCATCACTTCTCAAAGGTGCTTGTTAAATCATGTCAGCTCTGACCTCTCAAAAATGTCTCTCTCACAGGGGAGTTTTGGCTGGGTCTCAGGAAGATCCACTCTCTAACTGCTCAGGGCAACTCTGTCCTTCACATCCACCTGGAAGACTGGAAACAGGGCAGGCACTTCATCGAATACAGATTTCACCTTAATGGTCCAGAGAGCAACTACGCCATTCACCTCACGCATTTGTCTGGAGATTTGCCGGACCCCATGAGCAACCACACAGGCATGATGTTCTCCACCAAGGACAGAGACAATGATAACCACCAGGACTGCAACTGTGCCCACAACTACACAGGTAAAGCAGATGTGCATGTAATAGACATGTTTATCCTCATGTAATGCAAAGGGGATTAATGAATACCTGTCGTCCAGTATCAGCTGCACAACATGTCATTTCTGCCATCTTCCAGGTGGATGGTGGTTCAATGCGTGCGGAGATGCCAACCTGAATGGGAGATATTTCCCTATGAGACCTAAGGGGCGCTCAGAGCGTAGGAGAGGGATTCAATGGAGGCTGGGCCAAAAGGCTTCTTACTCCCTCATGCTCACTCAGATCTCTGTCCACCCTGTAGCTTCCCTTAGCACCACCTCCTCCACTTCAGCTTCCTCTGAGACAGGTCTCTTTCTGTGATCCAGTACCAACATTCTCCAGTTAAATTACTGCATTAAACAGTGGCCACTTCATGACAGACTTTGGCAACGCTTTGTGTGAGCAGCCTTGGTTTAATACAGTAAGGCTTGGGCAGAGAGAAAGACGTTTCTTCCGAGTATCAAGTTCCAGTAGATTAAAGTCAGTCACACAGGATGGAACTGCCTACAACTCATTGACATCTTTAATGAGTGACAAGGCATCCTGACTAGCTTCATTTTGAGGCAAAAGGCAAAAAAGGTTGGGAACCACTGCTATAGATAATACTCATCTTTACTTTACACACTCTATTTTTGATACATTTGCTATGTTTTATCAATTTAAATAAATTAAAGTATGACGGTGACTTCATATGATGCTAGTATTCATTTAGGTGTGGATATCTGTAACTGAAAATATAATGAAAACCTTTTTTTCCCCCTGATCAAACCCTAACTGACAAACTCATATAATGGCCTGTTTGTTATGACGGGCTGTACATTGCTTGTGGTTGTGACCTAGGTCAGGCACAGAATGGTCTTTCTATGTCAACAGAGATTTGGCCCAGAGTAACACATCCTAAAAACACCAAATTTGTTTTGAAATCTTGTAAATGAATGACTAATGCACGATCGTGCTATTGCTACATACTAAAACTTTCAAAATGTTGCACTGGGAGGTTGTGATGTCAAACTCTTTTGTACTGTGTTGTTACGAGCCCTTAATAAACTCTAGAGGGCAGTGTTGTTCTGTCTCATGCAGATACCTTCCCCTCTGATTTAATTGTGCTGCATGTATAATTAGATATGACAAATTATGTTTGTTTTGTAAACAGATGCTTTCTTAAAACCAAATCTATATCCAGTATGTGCTTCTAATGACTCTCTAATTGCTCCTCTCACTCTCTGTTAACACACTCAGCTTTAAGAAAGGGTAAATATCCTCTGCTTAAACAGCGCTACGTGCATCTTCGACGAGAGCTGTCATCCTCCTTTTTGCATATCTTTACTCATATCGCACAGCAGCAGCCGTTCACAGATGGACAAAATGCTCCCATAACACCTCAGTACTTCCACCCAGACACACCCAAACACACACACACACACACTTCTTTGTGACTGCGCCTGCAGCCTTGACAGTGATCTCCCTGCACATGTGTGAAGGAGCGTCTTCGGTTACTCCCCGTGCCTCTGCACCACACATTAGTTTGAAAGGTTATTTTGGGCTCCAGAAGTACCACTGTAACCCTGTGCTTCCAGTGAAATAATAGGAGGAGTCAAGATTTTACCCTCCCATTCTGCCTCTGTGTGCTGTTCCCCATGTCAACTGACAGGGGATTTCCCTCTAAACAACAGGTTCCCTGGCTCTCTTCGCTGTTGCATTACGTTGGATTCTCATTTAAAAACAATGGACAACAGTCCTCTGCAAGTGCTGACTGTCCCCACAGCCCCCTACCCTGACCAAAGACCCGGCACCAGCGGTCTGAGGAAAAAGGTTTATGTATTCCAGTCCAGGAGGAACTACCTTCACAACTTCATCCAGAGTATCTTCTCCTCCATTGACCTACGTGACCGCCAGGGATCAACAGTGGTGGTGGGGGGAGACGGTCGCTTCTTCAACCAAACAGCTATTGAGGTCATTGTGCAGATGGCAGCTGCCAACGGGGTCAGTGTCACTGTGTGTGTGTGTTTGTTTGTGTGTGCAAGCTGGTAAGTGTGTGTTTGTGTACGTGTGTGAGTGGGTGGGTGTGAGCATGTATACCAGTGTCGCCTGTCCCCATCACCTGCTATTATCCCTTTGTTGTCATTGGTTGAACCTGCCTTATGTCTCATTAGTATTCAGTTGCAGCTTTTGACATGTGGTTGTTTTTGAGGGCAAAAAAATAATCAATCAAAGAAAATTTTAATAATGATAATAAATAATGGGTTATAGATCAGACATTAACAAGTTAAAGGTATAATCTTCAAGGAACTTTTGGTGGACATACATTCTTGTTAGTCTTTTGTTGGTGATGAATGGTATGGAAAAGTCGGACAAAGCAATCCCAAACTCAAGGTCCACCCATATTACACAGTTCTCCTAAAGCATAAGTAGTAGAGGTCCTAGAGGTGCTATGGATGATGTCATAAGAGTTGGGTTTGTTTTGTCAAACTACTACTGTATTTTAAAGGTCAAGAATGAACTTTCATTCTCATGGAAAAGTTGTTTACATCTTTGGTCCAGACTGAAATATCTCAACAACTATTGGATGGATTGCCATGAAACTGGGTACACACATTCATGTCCTCCTCAGGATGAATTCTAATAACCAGACTCTTCACCTGGCGCCATCATCAAGTTGAGAATTTATTTTGTCCAATACTTTGGTTTATGACTAAATGCCCACAAACCTAATGACATTCCCATCAACCTCAACTGTACATTTTGTTTAGTGCTAATTAGCAAATGTTAAACTAAGATGGTGAACATGGTAGACGTTACATGCTAACATCAGCATGTTAGTGCTGTCATTAATAGAATGGTAGCAGACTGACGTTAGCATTTAGCTCAAAGCACCGCTCTGCCTAAGTGCAGCCTCACAGAGCCGCTAGCATGGCTGTTTCCTTAATAACATTACAAATTCTATGAATTTAAAATGAATATTTTACTTGACAATAAAACTCAAAAAGACATTTTGCAACATTTGGTTGTAACTGTTTTATAATATCCTTAAGACAATGGAATGTCCTGTTTCATTTAAAATAAAATCCACATAAAAATGTAAGTAACTTAATACTATAATTGTAAAATACAAAAAAAACCTGCACCGTTTACACCGCTTTTTATGTTTAAAAAGCTTTTATTTTTTGTGTGAAATAATACATATTTAACACCTGCTGCCTTTTTGCATTAAATATCCAGTTGAAACTCTAATTTCTTTCCATTGTAACATTCAGTTAAAATTGCATTTAGCAAGTGGCAGCAGTTTATTAACTTAAAATATGAATAGCCAAGTATAAATGGCCAGTATCAGTGATTCTGTAAGCAATGCGAGACGGTGAGAGTAGACAGTATAATGCAATACAACACCAGAACAATGTAACACAACCACTATGGCAGCTAGCTGCTGCTCTAACTGCAGCTCTTGGCTACTCTGCTGTCCTCATATAGAAATGTTTATAACCTGTTTTGTTTTCTTCCCCCTTGCCAGCACCAGTAATGCGCTCTCTGTGGTCCTCTGGTTTAAATTACATAAGCTTTGAGCTCCTGGTGCTTTCTCGGTCAGTTGGTATGCTCAGAGGGATTTAAAATACACTTACACATAATAAAACTTGCTGTTGATGTGCCGTAACTGAAGAAGCACGACACACCAAACCTGATATTCAGTGGCATTCCCTCCCCTCCCCCACTCAGATAAGTTAAGATACACACTCATGCCAGCCAACTCACACACACACACCTATGTGACATTTCCTCAGGTGGGTCGTCTGATCATTGGACACCACGGGATAATGTCCACACCGGCCATCTCCTGTGTGATCAGGAAATACAAAGCCATTGGTGGCATCATCCTTACAGCCAGCCACAACCCTGGTGGACCTGATGGAGACTTTGGCATTAAGTTCAGTACTGCAAATGGAGGTATGGTAACTGGAGAGGAGGAAGCATGCAGGGGCATCAGCCAAGTGAAAAACAGTGTTACAAGAGAAGTCAAATAGACATTTAACAAGGCTGCACAAGGCCTCAGATATGTGGCACAGACACAGTACTGAGTTTGAGACTTTGTCTGGACAGAAAAACTGGGACAAAGTTCAAGCACATCAAAAAGATCTGCATGGTTTGACCATAAATGTCCCAAACAACCCTGAATATTATCACCAGTGTACTGAATGTGTTTAGCTGTGGTTCTATAGTACACCACTGCATACAAATATGACATGTAATATCAGAGACTTTCCACTGCATCCAGGCCCAGCCAAGGAGGCTGTCACAAACAAGATCTTTCAGATCAGCAGGACCATTGAGGAGTTTGCCATCTGCCCCGGACTGCAAGTGGATCTGACAACCCTGGGCAAACAGACGTTTGATCTTGAGAACAAGTTCAAACCCTTCACAGGTGAAGTGCAGCATTAGTCTGTCACCCATCACTTCAAACTAGGCGAAGATAGAGGCAATGAGACAAAAAAGGATAGGTGGATGGATCTTAGAGCAGTGAAATCTTTCCCTGTTATTTTATGGCTATTTATAAAGAAAAATACTGTAAAATATGATTTACTTTATCAGTCATATGACACATTTTTGCCATCTGTCAGTGATCATTAATTGTCCAGCCAGCTAAGCTGTTATGTCATAATGTTTATGATGGCATGTGAATTTTTAGATTGAAAATACAATTTTGTTTCTCATTTGTGCTTGTGTCCAGTGGAAATTGTGGACTCTGTGGAATCCTACGCTAACTTGTTGAGGAACATCTTCGACTTTGCTGCTCTGAAGGAGCTTCTATCTGGTGAAAACCACATCAAGATAAGACTAGATGCCATGCATGGAGGTGAGAGAATATTTACCAAGAGCATGTAATCGCATCAATATATTCTCTGTTACTCTGAAAACAAATGACTATCATGTCAAAACATGGTAATTTTGTTTTGCTTTTTTAATTCTGTTGGTTAGAAGAGCGTTAAGCACTCTTTTTCAGAGGTGTCCTTACTGTATACCTCTCCTTGAGTATACAGTATAATCAGTGCAAATGTCCTGGGCTTTTGATTCATGTCAACTGTCAATTCTCTTTGTTCCCTCGGTTTCTCTCCTTTTTTAACTATCTAATAAAGTTATAAACATTATAACACAGGCACATGGGCAGTGGTGGAAAAGGTACTCAGATCTTTTACTTAAGTAAAAGTAGCACTGCAAAAATACTTTGGTAAGAACAAAAGTACTGTATTTAAAATGTTACTTAAGTAAAAGTATTAGTTAAGTATCATTAAAAGTACTGTTATGCAGAAAACTGGCCACTGAGAGTTATTATACATTATATTATTGGATTGTTATTACTGATGTTATCATGTGTAAGTAAGTAACTGTAATTTAGTGATCTGAAAAGAAACTAGTAACTATTGCCGTCTTATAAATCTAGTGGGGTAAAACGTTCAATATTTCCCTCTGAAATGTAGTGGGGCGAAGTAGCATAAAATGGGAAAACAAGTAAAGGACAAGTACCTCAAAACTGTACTTAAGTGCAATATTTGAGTATTTAGATGCCTTCCACCACTGCACACAGGGCAGTGTGTTTAGATTCTTGGAGTGCTGTTTTTTTTTTTAACTAAGTCAAAGGTTCTCAGAGAAAACAACATGTTCATGTTGCTCATGTTCCAGGCCAAGCCACCAGTCAGGGCACAAGAATCCGTTTGGCCTCTCACTCACCAAAACATCCGACTATTGCATCATGTTTTGGTTCTTCCATTGACACAAGTGCTAATCAATCATGATGCTATCCAAATCCAAACCATTTACTACATACATACCAGTGACCCCAAGAGGTGACATGGGGTTATAGGAACTGCTGACATTAGAGTGATTCATAATGATTAGGTTGCTAAAGCTCCCCAAACACTGAAAGTGAAACTACTGGTTAAACAGTCCCCACATTCCCCTTGCCGCTCCTTTCACACACCCACACCACCACCACCACAACATAAACTCCCTCACAGGAAGTCATGTACGGATTAAACAAATGTGATATAATGTGTTATTTAGTGAGCTTTAGAGGTGGTGAAAGTCAGATTTTGTTGCCTTTGGGCAGAGCTAGGCTTGCTGTTTCCCTGTTTCCTATCTTTGTGCTAAGCTAAGCTAACCGGCTGCTGGCTTCATATTTATTGTACAGATGTGAGAGTGGTATCAATCTACTCATCTAACTCTTGGCAAGAAAGTGATTACGTGTATTTCCCAGAATGTTGAACTGTTGCTTTAAATAGAGCAACCCAAGCTGACTTTTTTTGATGCTTTAGAATGCCAATAGTGCTACTTAACACCATATTTGACTTCAACAGTTCATCATTGTCTTTATACCACTCATTTCTGTCTGCGCCCCAGTGGTGGGACTGTATGTGAGGAGAATACTCTGTGAGGAGCTGGGCTGCCCTGCCAATTCTGCCATCAACTGTGTCCCATTGGAGGATTTTGGAGGTCAACACCCAGATCCCAACCTCACCTACGCTGCAGATCTGGTTGACAGCATGAGAGACGGACAGTATGATTTTGGTGCAGCATTTGATGGTGATGGGGTGCGTGTACTTTTATTTGGCTTTTATTGTCTAACAATAAAATAAAATAAAAATAAATGTCTTCAAAGTGTCTGCAAAGTATATTTCGCATTCACATCAGGAAGGATCCCGGGGCTGAACCAAAGCCTTGCCTTCTAAACTCTGTCTGTCTGTCGGCCTTCTAGGACCGTAACATGATCCTTGGTAAGCACGGCTTCTTCGTCACCCCACCTGACTCTGTGGCTGTGATCGCCGACAACATCTTCTGCATCCCATACTTCCAGCATACAGGGGTGAGAGGCTTCGCCCGCAGCATGCCCACAAGTGCAGCCTTAGACAGGTAAAAATACAGCCTGGCTTTCACATCACTGCCAAACCAATGATCCAGTGATTTTCCGAGTTGAAGTTGCCATGTCAAACTTACAGTACTTTTGGTGCAAATAGATCTTTAAATAAGATTTAATCATTGTATTTAATCATGCTAAAGTACACATTAATAATAACAACAATCATATTATTTCAATGTTTCGCTTCTGTTGTTGTTTCAAAGGTTCACTGTGCTTTCTTAGAATACTTGTGATGTATTCCCTGCAGAGTAGCCAAGGCAACAAAAATAGAGTTATATGAAACCCCCACTGGTTGGACGTTCTTTGGGAACCTAATGGATGCAGGCAGACTGTCTTTGTGTGGAGAGGAAAGCTTTGGTACAGGTACTGTATCGCTTCAGCAAGTTATTTGATCAAAAAATGCTCCATTTCAATTGAAAAAGTGTGTCTGTGTGTGTGTGTGGGGGGACTCTAATTTAATTCTAATGCTTTTGTTTTGTTTTTTCTGTGCATGATAAACTTAATTACATATCCTCTTTCAGGTGGAGACCATATTCGTGAGAAGGATGGGCTTTGGGCCGTGCTGGCATGGCTGTCCATCCTGGCCACTAGAAGGCAGAGTGTGGAGGATATTCTTAAGGACCATTGGCTAAAATATGGAAGAAACTACTTCACCAGGTGAGATGTGAACACACCTGTGTTGTGTGTTTGTGTGTCTGTACTCAGGGTTTGTTCCCCATCATTCATCAAAAACCACCAAAAACAGCACAAGTTTAAAAAGAACATGTAAGGAACAGTGGTTGAATTATTTCTAAGCAGAAATAGTGTGAATTATTTAGCTGATGTAGGTGGACCTGATATAGGTGAGCTGATGATACAGAGACATGTTAAGAAGATACATGCAGTACATGACTGACATCTAGTGGAACACAGACAGGACTGCCTGTCTGACTTGGATGTCGATAAATTTTCTTCAGCTCAACTCAAATAAAACTGAAATCCTTGTTACTGGGCCCCAACACATCACTAAACAAATACTGCCATCTACTGGTTATCTGTCACAACATATTAAACCTGTTGCAAGAAATATTGGTGTCCTGTTTGATAGCAATTTATGTTTTGAGCAACATATCACTAAGCTTGTCCAATCATGTTTTTATCACCTCAGAAACATTGCAAAAATCCAATCTATTTTAAATCTTAGTGATGTAGAAACTGTTGTGCATGCTTTTATCTCCTCACGCCTTGATTATTGTACCAGCCTGTTCACTTGTCTTAATAAAAAACTTTTAAATGACTGCAGACTGTACAGAACTCAGCTGCTCTGCTTTTAACCATGACCAAAAGGTTTGATCACATCACACCTGTTTTAGCCTCTTTACAATGGCCCCCTGTTTGTTTTAGGATTGATTTTAAGATCTTATTGATTACTTTTGAGGCTCATCATGGCCTGGCTCCAGATTATATTTTAGACTTTGTAATCCCGTATGAACCTTCATGTAGTTTGAGATCTTCAGGCAGGGGTCTTCTGTCTGTTCCTGAGTCCAGGATGAAAACTAAAGGGGACAGAGCATTTTCTATCAGGGCCCCAAGGCTCTGGAACAACCTCCCTGAAGAAATTAGGTTGTCTGAGTCAGTGTCTTTGTTTAAGTCTCTTCTCAAAACATATTTTTATCTGAAAGCATATCCTGATTTTACCTGAACTGACTGTTTATTTTATTGCTTTTGTGTGTTTTATGTATTTTATTTCTTTATATTTCATCATTCACTGTGGTATTATATTTCTCTTGTTGTGAAGCACTTTGTACTTTGTTTTGATAAGTGCTCTATAAATAAAGTTTTATTATTATTATTATATGGGCCATTACACGTTAAGCTTATGCTATCTGTCCGTTGTACTAAATAAAAAATATTGACAACCATTTAGTTGTCATACATATATTTTCTCTACTGACAGTGGTTACAAATAGTCTTAAAAACACTGCATTAGCAAAGAAATTTACATTTGGTGGGTATTGCAGCTGACTTATGCTCTAAAATTATTACATTTACAGTAAAATGTTGGACTGTTTTCACCACCTTCATTAAAATAATATACCTACATTTAAACATACATCAATAAAGCACTTCTGTTATTATTATTGTTGTTTTTTGTCCAGATATGACTATGAGAATGTAGACATAGATGCGGCCTGTGAGATGATGGAGGATTTGGAGATAATGATCGCCGACAAGTCCTTCGTGAAGCAGAGATTTGCAGTGGAAGACAAAATCTACCAAGTGGCAAAAGCAGACAACTTTGAGTACACAGACCCGGTGGACAGCACCATCTCCAGGAACCAGGTACATCACTGAGCTGTATTCCTGTAAGGTTTTTATGTGTACAGATACTGGATGTATCCAGTGGTCACTAAGTATTTAGACTCTTTCAGCACTGGAGCAACTCAGCTGTGCCTAAAAGCTTCACATGGTCCGTACTGGGCTGTTTTCACTGCAGGGTCTGCGGATAATCTTCTCTGATGGTTCTCGAATCATCTACAGACTCACTGGGACAGGTAGTGATGGGGCGACAGTTCGAATCTACATAGACAGCTACGAGAAGGAGCAAATCTTTGAAGACACACAGGTAAAATATCTAATTCTGAAATTTTCAGGACTAATTTGGCCAAAGTAGCCAAGACTTCACAAATCTTTTGCACTATATGAGGTGTTGATAGTGCTGTGTGGATGAGAGAAACAGGACAGGCATAACCTCGCATATAAGGCCCTAACTTTATACTTAATGTTTATACTTTAAAATATTTTATATATCAACCATAAATATTCAAGAAAAATATGTTAATTTGAACACTCTGGAATACAATATCTCGAAGATACAGTCGTAACAAACAGTATATGCCTGCTTATAGTTAAATATTTATGAGAAAATGCATCAGTGGCATATGGCAGCCAAGTGCTTGAGTCTCTAACCATATCGTCCTTGTTTTGGACAGGTGATGCTGGCACCCCTGGCAACCATCGCTCTGAAGATGTCCCAGCTCCATCACAGAACAGGTCGAAGTGGCCCATCAGTCATTACATGATTCCTCCCAAGTGTTACTCCATCATTGCTAACGTAATACCCATTTTTGTTTTTCTTTCCAGATGTTTGTATAAACTTAGCTTCAGTTCCATGCGTAGCTGCACAACATGCAGTAGATTGCATTTTAGGCTAAAATATATTCAGCGATTCTCTCTGTACCACATTAAACTGCTTTTTATTTTTGGTTCATGTGTGGCTTTTGTCTTTCTCATACAGCAGCAAACAGACTATGTATTCTGGTCTTGTCAATGTTTTCAAATCTATGTCTATTTCACTTTTGTTATCTGTAATTGTTCCAGTTGTAATTTAAACCGAGTCACAGGCAAAAATCAACAGGGCTTTAAAATCATCAGCACTCCTACTGATCAAAACAACTATACATGATATATTGTTGTCTTATTAAACGCTGCATGTGGCTTTAAAACAACAGTTTCATTTCCTCTGTGAAACTCTTTTATAACACTGTGTATTCTCACATTGTTTTACAAAATGTGGTTGTGCACACTCAGGAAGTCAGCTTTATAGTTTTGGATAAAGTGGTACTGAAGACTCACATGAGGTTTCTCACATGAATAACATTTCCTCACGCACCCAGTGCTCATTTTCAAAGTAAAGAACTGGGTGTTTCCTGCCATGAAGCCTCAAATTATTATTTGGACTATCCGTACTCCTTCATTCAGGGAAATTAAAACTCATCAGCGAATAACAAACTGAAATTGCAGTTGTGTGGAGTGTGGTGCTGGAGGATGTGTGACGACAGGCCAGCTCGCTCGAGCATAGACACAAACGCATCTTTCCATATCAGGAGGAATTGTTTTGAAAATTACAAAGAACAACAGCAAAGCAACATCAGAATATTGTGGTATTAGATGTTAACAGGATTACCTTTCAGCCCCCTGTGGAGTTCAGTTTATATTACTTTTACTATTATGACAATGTCTTTACTGCAGGAGACATTTAAGCCGTAATAGGTAACATTTATTTTAAAAGGGACTTATTCAGCTGTGGTGGCTACATAATTTCCATCTGGACAGCAGCAGCATCAGTCCACTAACATCTGGTCCAGCTCTGTGATCACTCATGCCCTTTCAAGTACTGTGCCTTTCTTCTGGTGTCATCTCCATATTACACTGAACCTGAAGCCCAACAGGAGGGAGACACACTGAGTTTAGCTCTGATTAATCTGAAGTCATCTTATTTTGGGTTTTAGTAAAATTCAGTCAGATTGCACCACTTTGTGAAAAAGTAATCATTGACATTGCATCATAATTTCTCAAAGTTTTTTTCCCCCAGATATATACAAATGTAACATTTAGACAGGGAATTATGTGTTAATGGAAAAGGAAATTACACTGAGAAATGTCAGAAATGTGGACAGGAAACAAATCAAAAGTTTGCAAATTCTGAATTTTCCTTTTTCACAGCAGACAATTTGTCATAGTAGGAAAATAACTGGTGTTATGAATAACATTAGTGATGGCTCCATTCTATTCAAGTGTCCCAGTGTGACAGTGAGCCAGCATGCACAATACCAGGACCCTGAAACTGAAGCAGCTACATATGGAATCCAGCCATCATTCATTTAATCATTTACACCTATGTTTTTCCCTACTGTAACATGTCAAAATGTCCTCTGTTAAAAATGAGGCCTATATTTGCAGAATTATTGGCACATATTTCCACCACTTTCATTAGAGAAACCTTACCTCAAAACTGGGGGGTTCATATAGGTCAGAAATGTATTTCCTGAGCCATGGCATGATTTATAGACAACCAGCAGTAACTTAAAGTCACTTCTTTAACTGACTGACCAGAGCAGAGACCTGAGAAAAGACCATTACAGCAGTCTAACCTACTTGAGATGAAGGCATGAATTAGCTTCACTAAATCCTGTGTGGACATGTATCCTCAAAGTCTCGCTATATTTTTTTAGGTGATAATAGGCTGACTTTGGGTTGAGATCTCCACCCATGTAGGGGGGTCCGGGGACATGCCCCCCCCCAGGAGAATTTTTTTTTGCAAATAGGCTTTTAAAGGTCTGTTTTGCATTCATTTTAAGGGGAAGAGACATACTAACACAACATGCTCTAGCCCAACTAGCGCAGTTGAATAGCATAAAATCATTCACTTTGTAATAAAGCACCGAATTTGTAACGTTTCAATTTGTTGTTCCAGTATTAGTAAAATGGATATTTATCACTTTCTCAACAAATCTTCAACCATTTGATAGTTAGTTGTGCTATTATTTTGTGATAATTATTCACTAACATTGAATCGAGAAAACCAACCACTTTATCATGTTTTATTTTTCATACATCATTATGATAAGATAATCTACGCCTATGCATATAACACACAGGTGGAAGAAGTATTCAGATCCTTCACTTAAGTAAAAAATAGCAATACAACTATACTGCTTTCAAAATTTTTGTTAAGCAAAAGTACAGAAGTATTATCAGCAAAATGCACTTAGAGTAGAAGTACTCATTAAGCAGGAAAATTACTCCCGTGAGTGTTAATATAGATTATATGACTATAACTTATTTTATTATATTATTCCATTAATATTTCTTATGCATATGTGTTAGCACCAAACAGCATTTTCATGTTGTAGCTCGTGGAGCTGGAGCCTATTTGAACTACTTTGATATACTATACTGGATAGGTTAATATGTAACAGGGCATTATATTTTATAAGATGATCTTGTGTTTTGTATATAAAAAGTTAATCAGCAAACTAACTAATAACTACAGCTGTCACTTAAAAGTAATGGAGTAAAAAGACATTTCTATTTGAAACGTAAGGGAGTAGAAATATAAAGTAGCATCAAATGGAAATACTTACAAAATACTACAAAAATTCAAGGCCTTCAGCACAGTACTTAAGTAACTTTACACCACTGATAACACATGGGTGTTCATCAAGCCCCCAGGAACACCGCTGCATAGTCTCGTGCTCCTCGTCACGAGGGATTGCAACAACCGTGGGAGCAAACTGTGTTTGATTGACAGGAAAATCTGATTAATCTGCCCACAGGCATCTAATGATGATGATGATGAGTCGGCAGCACCTGCTGGTGTTCAGGTGTGTCTGCGCGTTCAGTACACGGCTGAAAATGATGTTTAAATCGCAGGCAGACTGCTGAGCTACTGTAGCTTTAAGAAAGTCACCTGATGACTGAAAGGAAAACTGATGGAGGAAGCAGGAAGTTCGTCTACCAAGAAAGAGAGCCTGAGCACGTAAACAATACACAAGAACAGCACAGACGTCAAAGTTTCACGCTTTTTTCGCAATGGCCGGCATTAAAGGTATTTTATTTTATGCGTTCACCACTCCGTTGACAGTTAAGTTCATTAGGTTACGCAGACTTCTTCAGCGTTAATGCTTCAAAAACTTAAGTCAGCCTTGTTTTCAACAATTTGGAGAAGCTTTGCTGAATCATTTCGAAAGCTTCCATTACAACAATGTCCAAGGATGTTCAGATTTGTTACAAGCTATCTAGTTCCATCATTAAGTTATGAACCAGTTTTAAGTTCTAAGTTAATGCTATTTTTCCACAGTAAAACATCTTAAATGTTGACTTAGCATACAAACATATTTTATAGCAAGTGTTACAAGCACAGCGTATTTCAGTTTTGTTTCTTCTTGTAACTGTGGACAAAAGCATTTTTACCAATGTAATGTTTCTCTTGTTTCAGCACTGGTTGGTTTGTCCTTCAGTGGTGCCATTGGACTTACATTTCTTCTGCTGGGCTGTGCGCTGGAACAGTACGGGTAGGTTCTTTGTTTTAACTAAGTATTTATGTTATTGTATGACATAGACTTGACTTAACATGCATTACTGAGGCTTAAAGGGATAGAGATATGAACTACAGCAGTTAACAAAAACAAAACAAAACACATCACTCAAAAATACCCTCAAAGGGGTGCTCCAATAATTTAGTATTGCACATTTCATAAAGTTTAAGTACTTTTAAAGCTAAATTAGGTAATGTATTTCAGAAGTATTTTTTGTTATATTTGTTGAAATTCTCTTTACATCCAGACAACAATAAATCAAATGCTCTGAAACAATTCCAGTATCTGTGGCTGTCGCAGGCCTGTAATAAAACCAGCCAATCATTTCATTCGGGAAGAATGAAATGATTGGCTGGCCTACCTGCCTGTCTACCTGTGCGAACTCAGTCTGTGCACTCACTACAGGAAAATGTGTTTTGAGGGAGTGGCTTTGGAGGGAGGCATGAAGGGAGGGGGTTTGGGATTTTTTCTGTTGGATACTTTCAAAATCTAGCTGTCTCTTGCTATGCCTACACTAGCTTTAAGAGGCAGATTTAAAAAGAATGGTCAAAATCAATGCAGCAGAGACATTCAGTCCTTTAGTATGGGTCAAGATCCAGAAATACTGAATCCTACAATTTCCATAATGCAACTCAATAGCGTCTTTCATTAGAGTCCCCCTGCCCTCTAAATGCCAACTTCTTTCAAACCCCACGCTCCACGCCAGTTTGTAATGCAGGCTTTATGCAAAAGATTTTAAACCTTGCGCCCAAGCTGAGATAACTCTGATGTCATCAGGGTTATTTTTTCAGACTCCTCCAGAGTCATAGAAGATATTCAATGGTTTTTACAGGCAAAGTAATATTTCTCCTGACAGGTAAACTGAGCTTGATTTGTAAAATCTGTGCAGTGCCCCTTTAAAATGTTTCATTCTGTTGTGTATGGTTAAATATTTTTGAGTGGTTGTAATATGTTTTTGTTGAATTTGCACCAGTTTATTTTTAACTGACATGCCGTCGTATGTCATAAAATGTGGACCATCCTTTTAACTGTTCCACACATGTTTTTGTAGGGTATACTGGCCGCTGTTTGTCCTGGTTTTCTACATATTAAGCCCCATGCCGACCTTCATATCCAGACGCCTCAGTGATGACGACTCCTCCAGCAATGCATGCAGAGAGCTGGCCTACTTCTTAACAACTGGCATTGTGGTATCATCGTTTGGGCTTCCTATTGTGCTAGCCCGCACTGGAAGAGTGAGTTTTCTCTACCCATGTTGAAACATTTTGGAAGTTGATTTCCATACAGTAAACACAGCCACTGTCCTTGTGTAGATATGTCTATGCTGTCTGCATTATATCAGTTGTTATAGTATATTTGTCTTGTAATGTATCTTGAGAGATGTACACTATGCCAGCAGTGCGTTGTGAAAACCGAGAAGATTATGGATTTCTTTTTGTTCAGTATGAATATGTTCCTCCTACAGATCATGTGGGGTGCCTGCGGTCTTGTGATGACAGGAAACGCTGTCATCTTCCTCACCATCCTTGGCTTTTTTGTTGTGTTTGGAGGTGGGGACGACTTCAGCTGGGAGCAGTGGTAGAGTGCCTTCAGACAGTGGACAGACAGAAGGACAGCTGGACGGACAGATGGATGGGTGGGTAGGTAGATAGTTAAATGGATAGACTGCAGACTGAGGGGTGTGTGTCCTGCACTCAATGGGAGATGATGTGCGTGTACAATATAGGCTGCAAAATGTCAAATTTACTGGGCATATTTTCAGGCCGTTATTTATATTAGGGGTTTTTATGGTTGGAGACAACACTATGTACCCTATTAATGTGCCTTATGTCTGGGACCAGAGAGACACTGATGCCTATACCCCTCTTCTGCTGTAACCCCATCACAATCCACCTTAGCCTGCGCATTTTAGCTTGTTTCACCTTTGTTTCAACCCCCAAATCACCCTGCTCATTGCAGCTGCGTGCTATTTCATTATGCTTCAGTTAATCAATATCATAAAGGGATCCTAAAGAGTAACTATTGTAATGTACACCACAGTGCTCACTGTATTATCTGTCCTTATTGTTTAAAGGGGAAGTGGCTATACTGAATTATGGCTTGCTTATTATGAGCACTGTTTGCTGTTTTAAAGTATAAAGGCAGAGCAAGTTATCATAATCCATGCTATCTGACAGCTGTTAGTTGTAGGACTCCTAATCAGGTAAAGATATAATTGTGTGGAGATGATGTGTTTGTATGTTTTCATTTTGCTACAAGACTTTAAAGCCTTACTTGTTGTTCTGGTGCAATTGTTTACATTCTCGCCAAAGATCATTTTAGAGTGCAAAAATGGAGCATATTCACCAATGCACTGTGGGTTTTAATCTGTGCTATGCAGCAATATGATCCTCAAAAGCAAACTGAGAAAGCATTTGAAAAAGCACTGTTTAGTAAATATCATACATCTAAGCATCTATGTTCAATTATTGTGTGAACAGACTAGAAAAAGTAACCATATCCATGTTATATTCCTGCAGACGACAAAGAAATTCATACTATTGACAAGAGCATAATACTAATTTGAATCATATTTTTACATGTTGAATGGTAAATACAGTACATGTATTTTTTTAGGCCAAGTGTTTTTGTCCTAAAAGAGAGGGCTTCGCCTGCAAACTCATTCACAAGTGCCTCTCATTCACAGTGTATATTTTGATTAATAGAGAAATCGCTGTGATTTGGTTTTGAGTCCGTATTTTTGTGTTTCATCATCAGGGGCCATTGAAATCTGTAATTGTATATCAATATTACATCCTCATGTTCTATTTAATCCCTGTCAATAACTGACTATTAATGAAGTTCTGAAGTTTGTATCATCAGCCCACTTCATAGACACTATCACAGAAAATTCTAGTTAGTGTCATGTAATTTTTGTTTAATCCTTAAATGCTTTACAAGGGAAAAAATATATAACTGACAAGTTCAATAAAGAAAGTTTGTTCTTTCTATTGTGACTCCCATACCCGCACTTTGAAAACACTAATGAGTGCTGAACAGCTCTCAAAGGTTATTTTACATGCTCCTGACTGCATTTTGTTTTCTAACATTGATTAAAACTCTCTGTATAAACAAATGTACAGGCTCTGTCTTACTGCTGATGATGTGAGGAGAAAAGTGAATCTTACAGTGGTCGGTGAAGTGGATGGAGAACTTTATTTGTCTCCGGGGAGTGGTGGTGGACGATGCATTCAAACAGACACCTGCACACTGTTTAACAGTACAGCAGCAATAGTGACTGTAGCAAACCTCTGTAATGGCCTCCCACGAAACACAGACTGGGAAAGAAGAAGTGGTGGTGTGTGGGTGACTGTGTTTTGGGGGTAGATACATTTCTGTCTGGCCAGACTTTGCGAGGAAACCCTAGGCCTGACCAGAAATTCAGGCGTGAACAGCTGCTAAATAATTTTGATATTTTGTAATATTTAACAAGCAGCATGTAAAACAGCTCCATGTTTTGCTTAGCAGCCTATAATTTTCACAAAAAAAACATCTTTCCGCCTACCTGTCTGTTTTGCTCTTTCCAAAAACTAAAACATCAATATTGAATACAGATCGACAACATTGCCAGTTACTGTATGAGCAAGCTGCATAAAAGAATGATAAAATACGTTATCTTCATTATATTCAGGGTTAAATAGGATGCGACAGAAATCAAGCATGCAGCGGCATACAACTTGAGTGGTTTCATTTCCTTCTCCGTTCACGTGTGTCAAGCTGCCTAACCAATTTGCATGTTAAGCCGAGTTCATTTCCACCACAAACAAAGAGAACCCACACTCTGCAAATTAATTATTATTTCCATAAAAAACATCTGCGCTTCCTGCCTCCAGTGATTGTATTTCACAAGGGGAAGGCACAGCATGACTAACATCCCACAGAGAGGTGAGCGGCGCTTCTGTGTGGAAAGCACTTATGAAGAAGATTTGCAAAGGTGTGTATGTGCAATACACAATGTCTATACTGCATGAAAATGCTTGGTTGTGTCAAGCTTAAGAGATGAGTTGACATCAAAGATTAAAGGGAGACTGTCAGCTAAAAGTTCGCTAAAATTCCCAGAAACCATCAAAATAGCTACACAAAGTTTCAGACATGCTGCTGCATGAAACATCAAGACAGGTGAGAGGTGGAAAGTGAGCTTTGTCGCTGATAGACTTGACTCCCCGTTGGATGTCAGCAGACATTATTCTAATGCTGGGACATCAACATGATGAACAGGGCCAAGTACATGTGTGTGGAACAGTGCCACAGGAAGGGGAGGACACCTTTGTTCACTGGGCTTTCCAAACCAAGTCTGCATTCCTGGGCCCAGTACATGCAAGATGAGGTCCATCAGAACCAGATAGAGGTCTTAAGGTGGCTGTGGATCAAGACGAGCCATCTGTTACCAACATATTTCACGAAGAAAAGCTGGTGATTGACCAACCCTGGTTCAGTTACTTAGGTACGACTGATGTTTAAAGAAACACCCACTACCCTGTAGCTTACATCACTGACGTGAATCAGAAGTTGCACCATGTCCCAAAACCCATAACACGACACCTTAATGGGCTATAAGTGTCTGCTGAGTGAGAAAAACTGCTATAAAGTGATAATGTCATACTGCATTTATACTCAACATGTGAGTGAGACACATTGAGAAGGAATTGAGATGAAGATAACGATGGAGATGAAGAAAGAGAAACAGTTCAGGGACACCCATTCATCTCTGTTCCAGGACAGCTGTTGCCTGGCAACAGCCAAGGCATCAAATTATTCTAAGTCTGGCCTTGAACACTACACGATGCAACACAGTTTAGAGCAACATAACACAGCATATTATGTTGTTGTGCGATACTGTAATGTACAGTGCGCTTCAGCTGCGGTGTGTGCCACACAGCTCAATGCAACACAGCAGCACAACTCTACACAATTTATTGTACACATCCATCAGTATACTTCTGTTTATAGTAATGCCATCTGTATATAATGTCCACAGTACCACTTGTAAAATATTTTCATAATATTGCTCTATCCTGCATTTATGCACATACTTTATATCCTGCACTTGCTTATTGCACTTCTGGTTAGACCTTTCTGGTTAGACAACAACAATGCAACAACACTGTAATATAAAGCACAACACAACAGACATGTCGATCTATAATATTATACTATAATATTCATTTAAAACGTATATGTTATAATGATGTTCTTTGTTTTAGCTTTTTGATCACCACTTGCTTCTGGAATAGCCTGTAGCAGTAACCACGGCTCTTTCTAATGAATGAGCTACACGAGCTGCCCACAACACAGTATATAAAACTTCAGTTTAACTTTGCCTCACAAAAGAAGCAGACAGACAATGTGGATAACGTGCATTACAGTAGCCTAGTTAAAGAGACAATCAACTAAAACACATAAGGAAGTCAATGAAAGACAGAGAGCGGGGAGGAGGGGTGTAGCCTCATTAAACTGGTGAAACAGACTCATCCATACTTTCCTCTGGCTGGAAATGGACGCAGGGCAGGCAGCGGTGGGAATGCAGACTGGGCGTGCGCACTGACAGCCACTGGAAAACGGAAGGATTTGCGTCGTCGGTGTCAAGGCCAATCGATGCGCTCTCGGGGTCGGGAAGGGGAACGAGCGCGAATGGCACAAATGGAAGCTGATAAAAAGGGGCGCGTGATTCCGAAGCGCGGCAGAGAAAGAGGAGACCAGACCACACTGTGTACCACAACCGCGGCAGCGCGCCGGACAGCGGATACACCAGCGGTAAGACTAGACTGCATTTAACCGTCCTGCGAGAGATACAATTAAAATGTCCCTCAATACCTAGCAAACATTTTGACTATGTTTTAATCTTTCTATAGCTTGTACCGACCGTATCGTGGAACAATGGGGTTAACCTGCTCTCGATTACCCGCGCGACATTTTAAAGTTTTGCCACATTTGCAGTACCCATCTAAAGTTAATTACGCTAAAGGATAAGGGATTTCGTTGCTCCAGGGGTTTGCAAAAAATGATGTTTCACGCTGCTCAGGTGGCAGGTTTCCGTCATATAGGCTGTACAGAAGCTTTTCTCGAGGCTGTCCAATATACTGAAGGGTCTTTTGATTCAGTCATATCACGTAGGCTTCTCGTCTGTATGTAGGCTGCTCTTCATCTCTCTCAGGACTCAGCGTTGTGGGCATCTCTCATCTCTCTCTCTCTCTCTCTCAGTCGACTTGTTCAGTTTTGTCAGTATGTGTCTAGTTTGAAACACATTTCCAAACGAGCGATGTGCTGCTCTGGATACAGCCTACACACGTTTGGAGCACTTTCCATGAAGTATGATGATGAGTCCAAACAAGGTAAAATCCATTCGCACTTAGTGTTTTCTCTCACTGCACCGAGAGAGAAGCGAACGGGTTTGAAATATATTGGAGTTTGGGACAATTAAGACGTGGGTGGTAAAAAGGGGAATGTTTGTGTAAATGGTGTGATGGAAAGCCACATTGACACAGTAATGGAGGGACTGCTGGTTTAGTCTATTAACCGAGTGTTTTATATGCCATTACACAATCAATCACTGTCCATTTAGCAATGAAGTCTGAGTTAAATGAGGTCAGCCAAGACTTCCAGAGGAGAAATAGCACTAGTTAGGCTCTTTATTTCACCCTAGAGGAGAAATCAACATCATATTTCTGTTGGGACCTAATGTGTCTGACTTATGTCAGTATAGAGACTCAATATTGACCGTTTTATAATGTGTGTAATAGGGGAGACTGGAGATGATTGTAACAGCTTTGTATTCATAATCTCCGTTTTAGTGATTGTTTGTGCTGAACCTTTTGAACTTAGATTAAAGGTACCACTGTTTGTCAGCTACACTTAACTGCACAATGGGTCATACTGCACATTCAGTGAGGTAATGTATGGAGGAGAAACACAATGTGTTCCACTACTGCAACACTGTTCCAGTATCATACAAGTAGTCATTGTTTGCTGCATAAGGCAATTTTGTGTTTTTGCATAGGTGCAATGAACACAAAAATATGTGCATGCTAAAATATCAGTTAGGATTTTATGTCTAAATGCAGTATTCACAATAAGTGCTAGGTATTGTGAGTACAGTTGAAACAATTCTTAACATCTGTCTTTTAAAATGTGTTTTGTGAACACAAACGCATCCTTTGTTCAGTGTCACACATGTTTTGCATTCAAACTTTCATTTCTTCTTTCATTTACCTTCTTAAAATGTTTCATAATGTGGGTTTGTGTGCAGAATAATTTGGTGCAGCAGAAACATGAAGCTTCTTGAATGAGGATGGGAAGGAAATTTGTATGCATATTGGTCACACCACTGCAGCTAATTTCTGACTGGTCACATGGACAGTGTTACTGTCACCCGCATGTCTCCCCTACTCCAATAATATTCCAACTGCACTGTGATTTATTAACTGTGGGTCTCTATAGGGACTTCTACTACCAGCAGATCAGCTATAGCCAGTAGGCGATATGAAGGGGGATGCCATCCCCCTTGTTAGCAAAATAACCAAAATCCATCCCCCACAAAGATGCTTGTGCTTTGTCTCATAGTGACGCTTCACATTGCTGCTTTTAATAATCGCCACGATCTCGGAACATATGAGACATACTGGTTTTGAACTGTCTGTGGGAAGATTGAACATGTAAAAGAGTCTCTCCATTCTTGATTTAAAAGCTCTGTTTTCGCTGTTTACTTTTTTCTTTTTAGAGCACGACATGTGAAATTACTCTACACTCTTGAGACTTGTGGGCGCTGGCAGTATTTATTTGAATGTCTCCCCCTTTAAAATAAACTGTGTTTCAATTCCTAAAATTAAAAAACACAACATTGATTCATCCCTAGAGTATTATTTCAACATTTTCCCTCTTTTACAAATAATTATTTAGGGCTGTGCATTGGTTTGGCATCGCACACAAGCTCCTTTTATCATGTTACAGTACACCCCTGAATTTCAGAAGTGCACTTCCCTTTAAGCCCAGTTCATAGCATTTCTGTAGTGCGCCTGGTCATGTGGCGTGAACTCTACTGGCCACTGTCCTTTTATTCTCAGTCAGGGCTGAAACAACAGGGCACATATCAATACATCCAGCTTCTTGTCAAAAGGGCTCTGGCTGCCAGACTGATGACTCACTTGTTGGCTGCTTGGTGGCTTTACTGGCGATGTGGCTACTATACTGCCTTTTCTGTTGCTGAACATTGATGTTTCCCTTCCAGCTGATGAATACATGCCGGGTCTGCGATGGCAGACTGGGTGAATGTTTGTCATCCTGGGAGCTGTGATTAAAAACAAACAGCTGTTTGTGAATACACAAAGCATTGTGTGCGTGTGTGTGTGTGTGTGTGTCTATGTGTTGGATGGTAATCTGAACGGTGATTGTAATAACAGTCATCTATTTAGAGAACCATAGCAATTGTGCTGGATTCCTAATGTGGAGAGGAGGAACGCATCAGCTTTTACACTTTACAGGACAACTCTGACCTATCAAAATTGTTTTATATATCTACTATTAACTATTGTGAAGTCATGTGTAAATATCTCTATGTTCCCCTTCTATTGTAATATTGTCAAGGGTCCTTGTTGCTGATGTCAGTTTTTTGCTGATATGTGATCTGTGAAATTGTAATCCATACATTGTTTGTCTTTCAGGCCAACAGTCTGCTGACGTGAATTCCCACTCATCCTCCCACCACTGGCTCAAGGAGAAGCTGTGAGTACACTTTTTTTTAGCGTCTGGGTGGGAATATTGTGGTCAGAATCAGTTTCACAGCAAGCCTTATTGCTGACTAAGGAGTGTATAAGATTTCTTCATTGGTTTTCAAGCTTTATTATGGAGCTATTGGCTGAATCATTTTTAGTAAGTCTACATTACAGAACATTGGTCAGTATAAAAGATCCTTCCTTGCATTTGTACCACTTGACCACTTTCAGATTGCGAATATGTATGAGTGTGATTGCTAGCGTGAATGAATGTAAGGCTGAAACGACTAATATTTGATTGACAGCTTGTCTATGTCTTAAATGATAGAAAACTGAATATCTTTGGGTTTTGGAACGTTGGCTGAACAAATCAAGCAACTTGAATATGTCGCCTCCGGGAAATTGTCATTGGCCTTTTTCACTTTTTATAAACTCAACATTTAATTGAATAATCAAAGAAATAATGGAGTTGCAACCCTAATATTGATATAGATACAAGTGGTGAACAGGAAGTGGTAGGTGTATGATGTGTAGTTCATAGGCCCAACCAGTCGCTCCACAGCAAGGTATACAAAAGCCACCCTGTGTGTAAAAGAGGTGGTGGATCATATTGATTTGTTCAATTCAAGCTCAAGTTTATCTCCAAAGAGCATAGATCAAAGCTGCACACTGATTCATTTCTGTCTCAGCTGTCATCTGAAGGATTTATAGCCATGTTGACATGGAGGTTGCCAATTGGTGATACTCACCAAAGGCTCTCTCTGTGCCCTAAATCCTGCAGACTCTGCAAAGCCTTCTGTCACCTTCTGTTAAGCCAGAGATATACTTGCTTTAAACTGTGCGTTCTTGTGTGCGTGATGGCTGCCTCGCACATCCTGCGTCCGTTTTGGAGCGTTGGTTGTGCACGTCGTCAGAAATTCACACTACGAGATGCAATATGCACATGAACGGTAGGGGCAGTATGGGGATGTGACAGGGTCAGTAGGCACATCAGTTTTGTTTTTTTTTTGTTTTTTTTACGACATAATACAATTTTTTTGTTCTCTCAGGTGACCTACTGAATCATTATTGAATGTGTAGCACGTTGCTTTTTTATTATTGGAAAAAGTGATAATTTCAGGCCTAACTATGAAATCAAGCACTTTTTTGTTCTATCAGCAACCTACTGAATGTTTATTGAACTTTACATAATATATGTGTGCCTGTGCTGTTTACAGTCATTCAAATAAAAATGTACTTAATGAATTGTAGCACCATTTTTTTTAAATCTTAACTTGACTGTCCAAAAGAGATCCTGGATCCTAATAATTACAAGCGCTGAAACTACTGTACTAATGTAGTGTGCCTCGCTGGAGAACACTGTCCTGAAAGGACACCCTCCCTGTGTCCGTCTGAAAATCGTTCCTCAAGCCGTTCCACACCTCACTGCCGCTTCCACTGTTTAGCAGTGAGATTGGTCCCTGTTATAAAGATAATGAATAGTGATGAGATTGCATTTTTTCATATTAAACCTAATAAAATGAAGAATGGTAATGCATTAACAATGAATGACACAAATATGGCATACAGGATAATATTGCCCATTCTTTTCATTAATCCCCTTTAAATGTCATACTTGATTTGTGTTACAATTGTTTGGGTGTAATACACTCACCTGAATATGGTCGCATCAAGTTGACCTGGAAAGGATTCATCTGCTTCAAAGACAGCGGGGCTCAGGACTTCACTCCCAGGTAGAGCAGATGGAGGTGGCAGGGGAAGCTTGCCCTGGATAAGCTGGGATCCAAAGGCACTTCTTGAAAACACCCCAGCATCACTGTCAAGGCCGTATGCCCCTATGTCCACAACTGTAAACTTGTACCTGACATCACATACACCCATCAGGATGAAACTGAAGTATCCTTTGTAGTTGTAGAAGGAACTTCCGCTGTTGGCTGGGGCATGGACTCTGATGTGTTTACCGTCTATTGCCCCAACACAGTTGTAGGGTTGCAGTGGTATACCGGTTTTCATGGTATACCATGGTATGAAAATTGACAGTTATCATACCATGTACATTTGCTTATCTACGGTGAATTCTACCGTAGTGTTAATGTAAACTTCAAAAATATATATATATATATAATATAATATACCGTGGTACCGTAAAGCCGTGATATTTTCTGAGACGGTAATTGTACCGTGAAAATCTCATACCATTGCAACCCTGTTTGTGGTTCCACAAACAGCAGAAATCTTTATGGATCTGCTTCCACCGATCTTCGTTGGGGAAAGCCACCTCATCCTTCAGAGCAGTCCATATAGCTTTGCTGACTTCTCTGACTATACGTCCAAATGTAGCTGGTCCAAGTTTGTAGCTCACTGACAAGGCTTGGTAGCTGATGCCTGTTGCTAGAAAGCAGAGGGTGACGGCAAGCCGCTCTGCTGAACTTACTGGCTCACTGTGTGTTGTGGTGTATATAATCAGCGGGCTAATCCGACAGAGCAACTCTTCAAACATCCAGGTAGATGCTTGAAATTGGTGGTCTTTCTCCTCATCAGTTTCTTGCATTGGCAGAACGAGACAAACACACACACAACATGCTTGACTTAGGGGCTTTACATACAATCTGTGATGGCTCCGCTGTCCGCTTTCTTAATCTGAGAATTAAGAAAATTGTAACCTCCTCCAATGTTGCCATGTTTATTGTTTTCATCATGGAAATCCAGAAGTTCTAGAGTCCACCCTCTAGTGTAATCCTCCAGTAACACGCAAGGTACATAGGCAAGTATGTAAACAATTTCGTTCACAACACAGCCGGTTGTCTATGTGAACACACACAAGTATACCTCCAACCTTATAATTCACCTCAAAAGCTTTAATCATGTAGCTGGCAATGGAAAGTTTTGTCTAGTGAATGGATAACTGATGAAGTGCAGACACAGACAGTACTTCAGTTACAATACTTAAACGGGCATTAAACAGGGCGACATGAATACAATGGGGTAATTAGTATATGTGTGTGTGGGTGTTTGAATTTTACAGAATGGCACTCCCTCTTAATTATTGGGCTTTTTCGACAACTCCAATCAAACAGTGACTCATCCAGAGTTACAATTCTCATTTCTTTCTTTTTCTCTTAAATGATTTGATAGGTCTCTGTCTTAGCGCAGTAGCACAGCACTAAAAGCTCATGATTAATCAAGCATTTATTCACTTCTTTCATCTAATGATCAGAAAGGAAAAAGGACAGTGTCTGTGATGAATGCTGAGTATGACCAAAGGAGTACATTATGGTTAGAAGTGTAGTAGAGGAGGCTATTTATACATCATTATTACTTTACAGAGATGTAGTTAATCTTCGTTTAATCCAGATATGCTAGTACGAAATGGGACCTTATCAATATTCTATATTTGTTTGCTAAATTCTAAACCAATTAAAACAGTTTGTAAGACAACAGAGCAGGAAATCTTGCCTGGGTCCAGACCTATGAATCCGTCCACTCCACCGAGTTGACTGATTCTGGTCTGACATCATGACATGAAACAACAGTTTCTCAGTTAAAAAGCGATTGATCCCGTGAGCACCGCGGGGGGACTAACACCGTTGTCAAGCTGTTGTCAGGCTGTGCGCTATAGACAAGATAGATGCTGCTATCGAGGCTGTTCTAATGTTGGCATGGCTACGCATCAGTGTCGACTTAAAATGATGTTAGATTCGGGTGGATATGTTGGTCTCTAGTGATTGGTTAGGGGAAAATGTAATCCCCCTCCCCCATGGAAATCGGTTGGAGTGGAAGCAGTGTCAGACTGAAGATGTGAATGAGTTGACAATTCTGTCTGATATCAGGCAACGGGAAATCAGTCTGCTTCTACCAGTTTTTGTAGTGTCAGATTAAAAAAAAAAGCGATTTACTTTATTAGGGATGATATTTGCAATGCCAACATGACAAACACATGGTGTGACAGCAGAACAATCCTAAAATGGTCTAATGTGGCCCAGTGGCAGCAGGCTCCCAGAGTCTGGCCTGGCCACTCTCTCTCTGTCTTTGTCTCTCTCTCTTTATGTCTGTACAGAAGGGCAGTGGGTTCCCTGCATGTGGCCTCCACAGTGACGTCACCTTTCAGTTGCCACAAATTGGTTTGTTGTTTCTCTCCCTCCTCAGCAAACTCCTCTCAGCCTTCACTCGTCTCAAAAGTTCATTTCTGCTGGAATCTGCTTCACTGCAATGAATGCAAATACAAACAACCAAGTTTCCACTGTGACTTGGTTTTGATTTTTCAGTGACAAGTAATCTAAGTTGACAAGTGTTGATTGGCATTTTTTTTTTCAGTCACAGAGCTCATATGGCTTCGGGGTGAGCAGTTAAAAACATTGTAAAACTGTTGAATGATGTTTGATAGGTGTCAACTTAAATTACATGAAAGAAGAAATTATGTTGACGTTTACATCCTGAGAGTTAAATAAACATAGACAATTTTGCTTTACGTTAACACTTTTATAAACACATCACCTTCCTTCCTGACAGTCACGGTTTGCATCTCTCTGTCTCTCATTGATTGTCCCTTCACTTCCCTGTTGTTTCCCTGATGTCTGGTATGATATGACTGACCTATACTGGTTTGAGGAAATTCAACAAATTAGATTGTTTTTTTTTTTTTTTTAATTTTACCAGGTTCCTCCTTGTTGCTGAGGGTAGCCTAATTCAAATCACAGTAACATTAGCTCAGGTGACGTGCACCTGATCTCTCTCTCTCTCTCTCTCTGACCAAAAAATCTGATTTAAAATGCATCCAAAATAATTTAAGCTAGAGCCCGACCGATATGAGATTTTTTAGACCGATACCGATTTTAGAGGGGAAACATTCACAGATTACCGATATGGCTGCCGATATAGTGATTTAAAAAATAAAAAATAAATGGAGCTGGAATGAAAATAGACCTTTTCTGTGTGGATTTTGCACCGACTTTGCACCGACATGCCTATGCAAAGGTACTCAGAAGGCTGCTTTCTTAAACAACTAACTTTATTAAAGAATATTTCAGTTAAATATTCTTTAACATGTTATATAATTGAACATATACATTGTCAACCAATTCTAGAAAAGAACACTGAGAAAATAAAGAATAAATAAAAATAAATAAATATCAGTACTGTTCAGAATCAGTTAATTGCTGAAGTAGCATGGAAATACTCAAATAAAGTTCAAGTACCTCTAAACTGTACTAAAGTACAGTACTAAATGTACTTATTTACATTTCTCCACTGCTCTCTACTAAACTACATATTCTCTACTCTCAAGCTATGAGATTCATGCTGCAGCTTTGTTCCAACACGTTTTTCTTGCTTATCAAAACATCTCATCTGTAGTAATATTTTGCTGTTAATGTAACGGTCACAAACAGTAACTCTTGGTTCGCTGCTGTCGATAAACAGCGCCTCTTTTATAAACGTTCAGGGGAAATATTCAATGTATCCTGTGAAAAAACAGGCTCCTGACGTTATCTATTTACTTTCCAGCATCGCATCTCACCATCTAGGTAAAAACATAGCATGAAGTCAACACTCAACAGACTCAAACCACCACCGCATCGTCGTCTGCTGAGCTGCAGAATGATGATGAGATGCTCTGACGCTAACCTTTTAATCTGCTACTGACTGACAAACTATAGCTGGCTAGCTACCTCGCTAATACATACAAACAATTGTGATAAGCATAAGTGACGGTTGTCAGGGACAGGGTTATATTAGAGTTATATTGAAAGGTGAAAACGGTCGCTTCATTGTTTACTTTACAGTTTAATTTTTGTGCTGGTTTATAGTTGTAAGCATTAGTGAGGTGGCTGTTACATTTCATGACACCAGCTGTATTTTACTGATATACCGGGAGTTCTTGAGTTTGCTCATGTCACACTGCTTACCACTGTAGTGACAGCGCACTCTGCTGGATAAACTTTGTAGTGACACCAATATGTTAACAAATATATTGAAAATAAAACAGTTTTATATCAGCTCATATTGGATAACATATACGCAGATACTGGTATATCTGCGATAGGCCAATATTGGCCGATAAATCGGTTGGGCTCTAATTTAAGTGTGTCCTCCTACTCATTCATCTAACAGTTGTTCTCTTTTTCTGCAGCTGCTACATCTAAAATAACTTTTCATAGAGTATATTGCAAAACAAATTAAACAAAAGGCTGCACGCCACAGTATCATGTTAAATGGACTAATGACAGCAAATACAACAAGCGCTGTTTTTTATGCCACTTATGCTGTAATACTGTAAGTACCTTGTAGCTGTGTAATTAAAAGAAGGCGAGAGTTTGAAGACTTTGCCTTTAGGCAACTTATTTTGTGCCCTGGGGTTCAAAAGAGACGAGGCCTAGCTTATTCTTCTTGGCTTATACTTTGTCTCCTTTTTCTTAACCTTCAGCTACAATATTAGACATGACAAATAAACAATAAAATGTTTAAATGCTTTCGAAATGCAACATGCCATCAGTAAAATGATCCCAGTGTAGATGCAATATGATAAAATACTGAAGCCTTATCTTTGAGCTAACTATAAAGTGTAATACGGTGTAGTCCCTCATTCGTCCAGGAGTGTTCTATCGTAGAAAAGGTTTCAGTCGTAGTCATCTGGACACTGTTTTCAGAATCAAGACGTTTCGGCTCCCATTGAGAATGACTTCCGGATGGGAGCCGAAACGTCTTGATTCTGAAAACAGTGTCCAGATGACTACGACTGAAACCTTTTCTACGATATAAAGTGTAATGGTGACTTTGGCCGATTCCTCAGTGAGGTGCATTTCAGTTCCCAGCAGTCCTTTCAGTGAGAACCCCGGCTATTGTTTTCAAGGTCAGAAGGAGAAACTGTTATGTCATAGATATATTTCTGAGGTGATAAAACAAGATTTCACACTCTCTTTTATTTGATCATTATAGTTTAGCTCAGTGTCAGAAAATTACCCCAAAGCTTTTTTGAGAGGATGTGACAGACAATGTTTCAAAGTATATCTGTAGACACTGAACATCAATGACTGGAAAGCAATTTTTTAAACTGATATAGATGAGTTATGTCATCAGTGGACATGCTATGTGCTCAAATTGCAGTTACCACGGTGTGAATAAAGTAGGTGTGGTGTTGCTTAGATTGAATAAATGTGGGCGGGCCCATCAGACAAACAGGACCTGCTGCAGTTCTGTCAACAGCTGTCGTGTCTTGTGACCAGCGTAGCTTCCTTCTCCATTTAGCACTCAGTTTGATGAGTGAGTACTTGAAGCTTTACATAGAATACAGATTCATTTTCCTCTGAAGGGATCAAAGCTGGGTAAGTTAAGTCAATTTGCAAGTACATTGTATGTTCTTTGATTTTTATTCTTAATGGTTCCTTCCTTTAACAGAAAATCTGACTTTTCTGGGTGTTAATGAGTGACCACTGTAAAGTTAATTCATCATTGTTGTGGCACACAGATGGCTTTTAAAGCTGTCATTGTCGGACTAGAGAGTAATTGAATGTAATATTAACGCAGTTCCACTCATGATTTCTTGAGCCTCCTTTGTTTTGGCACCACAAAAGCCACCTTTGTGTGGGTGTCCAGCGATTTTAAATATATGACGGCTACTGACTCACCCGCCACAGCTCTCCATTGTGCAGGAACGCTGTATGACATAGTTTGAATGGTCAGATGGGAAAATTTTCTCACTGCTGCCAGCAATCAAGCAGCTTGCATGCCTTGCTGACCTCTGATGTAAAATATGTGAGAAAAGTGCAAACATTGGTTGTCATGATAGCATTGTACATGCTGTCAGAGCATTAAGATTGTGTTGGATGATAGTAGATATCATATAAAACAGATACCCTCAATATCCATTTATCCATCCATTATCTATATATGATATGGTGATGTCTCTTCCAGCATACACAGGGCAAAAGGCAGGGAAAGGATCTGAACAGGTCACTCGTCTATCACATACAAAAGCCCATTCACTCTCAAATTCACACCTGCGGGTAATTCACGTTTTAAGTTCACTTTTCTTTGGATTGTGACAGGAAACAATAGCACCAGTGGGAAACCACACTACACACAAAACCACTAAACACATTAACCACTTAGTTATTTTTACTATTTATCAATTGGCTGATTATGTTTTTGAATTATCAATTCATTATTTGGTCTATAAAATGTAAGAAAAAAGTGGAATAACGCCTATAACAATTTCCCACAGCCCAAGGTGGTGTCTTTATATAGCTCATCTTGTCAGCCCAACAGTCCAAAGCCCAAAATGTGAAATACTCACTTTTTAGAAGCTGGAACCAGTTAATGTTTGGCATTTATGCTTGATAAATTACTTGAATGATAAATCAATTGTTGCCAATTAATTTTCTGTCAGTCCACTAATACATTAATCATTTCAGCCTAGTACTATACTCATACATACTTAATTCATAACTTTTTAAGCACCCATGCTTAGTGGAACAAAAAATAGCCTTAAGGCAAAGTCTGTACATGGCCTTTGCAATGTCCTTGAGTTGTAAATTAAGCAAAAGCAGTCTGCTTTAGTTTGTTTTGTTCCCTATTGCAGTGATGATATATGCTCAGCACATGATCCCTGGTGTTCTCTTCAAAATCCAAGCCAAATCCTTACAATCAGCATCTCGAGTGCTGCCTCATGACACATCAACAACCAATTATTTGTAGAGGTACAGGCATCCACCATGGGGATGACCTATTGCTGGGGTTACAGAGATAAGAGGTTACTTGAAGCTTGTTTCTCTGAAAAGTGGAGACAGTAGTGCATTTTCAATCCAGTGCCTTTCATCCAATGATCTTCTTTGTTTTGAGTGGTCTCTTGGGTATTAGGTTTAAATGCTCTTCAGAGTCTCAATCTCATTTCTTCCCTGGATGTATTTACAGAGCCTTAACCTTTTCACAGAAATGCTGAAAGCAAGGAAAAGGCTTTACTCGAAAATAATTTTGTTACACACATTTCATTTCATTTCTTTTAAAAGGCTTACTGCGAAAATATATTTTTTTCTTGGTAAATTATTCCATATAAGGTTTCTTGTAGATAGTAAGCTTCTAAGATGATCACTGGTGTGTCCTTACAAAGTGCTCATCCATGTGCTATCAGTTTTTGTTTGAAATGTACTACATAAACGCTGAAAATTATTCAAAACAAGGCAAATCATTGGCAAAAGATCAGAATGAAAAGCAAGCAAGTTAGTAAGCCCAGTGCAATATTAGTATCAGTGCTACAATATGTATAGCCAGACAGTATGCTACAAACGGAGAGAATGACAAAATAGTGGCTGAAATTATTTGTTGATTAATTGATTAGTCAATTGACAGAAAATTATTTGACAACTGATAATTGTTTATGTTGTTTATAAAGCAAGAAGTCCAAACATTTCTCTGTTTTAAATCAATTTAATATCGACTGTTGGTCGAGCTAAGCAAGCAATTTGAAGTTGTCACCTTGGGCTCTGTGAAAGTCTGATGGCTTTTTAAAAAAAAAAAAAAGTAAACTATTTTCTGACATTTTTTAGCCAAAACAGTTAATCAATTGAGTCAACAGATTAATGGAGAATTAAAATCATTATTTGCAGCCCTACAAAATAACATGAAAACATATCAATTAAATTCGAAGCTGGCAGTGTAACCAACTGACTGAGTAAAAAAGTGACATGAATTGGATAATACAGTGGCATGGTTAACAAACATTTCTGTCAATGTAATTTACCTGTTTCATTATGGAACTGGAACTGTGTCTATAAAATTCCACTGAATTTGGAGTGTGTATCCTTGGTGTTGATGATAGGGAGATGCAAATACTAATCTGTCAAAGACTTTGTGAGTAGAAGTCTCAGATCTGTTTCTATTCAACATTACACCATCCAGGCTTTGGAACAGTGTTGTACAGTATTGTGTTGCCGGGAACTGTGATGTTTTCCTCACACTTGTCAAATCCCTGGAGATACCACTACCTTCGAAAACTATCTTTTCAGGCACAGAAACAAACAATTAAATAGTGTATGTCACCTGAATTCAAAATAAGTGGTCTCCCCGAGACAACTCTCCTAACTGCTTGTTACAAAATATAACACAACTACACAGTTACAGTTTATTGAGCCTTTTGGGTATGGTGTACATAGTGTAAGTGCTCCCTAGTGTCTCAGATGGCATAAGGACACACTGACCTTTCTGGACCTTTCCTCTGATCATTTGTGCTAATAGTCTTAGAGCTGCCATCATGCCATATGTCCAGTGCTTTGATTCATGACCAAATACCTGCAAAACTAGCCTAAGCTTTACTTAACATGATGAAACTTGAATAGTATAGAGTATGGCAGTACTAGGGCATATAAATGACACTGAGAACTACTTGGACTGATACTTGTGCTCATATTGGCCAGTCTACAGTCTACTAGTCTTACTCATGTTTTCCAAAAAAACTGGCATAAGCACAGCGTAAGGCATTCAAATACATAACATAAATAATTGGCTATTTCACGATCAATTTTTCTATCTACAGTACAGTACTTTTTCTGGTTATGGTCTACCATCTACTTGAAACCTTTAAAATATCATATCATGAAGTATGAAGAATTTGAATGGTGTTCATGTGAAACCTATAATGGACAAATCTATATATTATTGAGAACTTTTTCCTCCTGCTGAGATTTGAACCAGCAGCTGAAGAGTTATCTTACAGATCCTCAAAACACAAAATCCTTGTGTGATCTGCTGTCATTTCACCTCTCATACAATTTTTGGAAAGCTACAAACAAGATTGGGTTGTTTGTGCAGCTGAGAAATTCTCTTTTCATGTCACTTGACTTGGCAGCAGCTGGAAAGCACTAACAACAGCCTCCCTCACCAGCAGTCCTACACTGACTTTAACACAAGGACATGGTGCTTGCCAAAAATGGGGTAATATTGGGTGGACACAGGGGCGGATCAATAGTGACATGGAAAATATCAATTTATTTCTGTCACATAGATTAGTCACTCATGTCTGGCTGTTGGTGGTTTTCCATGGTAACTCCAGTGGTAATTCTATAATTAATGAGTGTACAGTCACTGCATTTCGAACAGGCTGGCAGACGGGACTGGACTAAAAGACGTTCAGGCACATACAGGTATTTCAAACAAGGTATTTCTAAAAGTAAGGTATCAAAAAAGTATTGTTTTGGTATTGATATCGAACATGACACATAATGTTATTGTAAATAATATTGAAAAAGTGCCAAGCTGTTCTATTTTATACCTGTTTTTTCTGCCTACAAGGTGTGTTTCCATTCATTTCACTACAGTATGAATGTCTGCTTGTACAAACTTGTAACTGCTGAGATAGGTAATCCATCACAGTTCATGTAATGTCTGCTTTTTTTGTCAAGGTTTTATAATGCAGTGCGTAATGCAACGCTGTGTAGACTTGTCAAATTACTGCACACACAACTGTATTGCCAAGTCAGAACAATAACCTAAGTCTGGCAATAATTGAGACATGATGATGATGATGACTGTGAGGGAGGCAGAATAACTTTTGGAACTGGTTACTTTATCAATGCCCCCTCCTCTCTCCTTCACATATGCAGGCGTACTGGTGAGGCTGCCCAGAGCAGGAGAAGCACGAAAGAGCTGCGTTTTCCGAGAGAGGATCAGAGACGGCGAGAGAGAGAGAGAGAGTCTGGCTGAACGTCCCTCAGGATGAAGAAAAGCAGTAGTGCACAGGGGGTTACACCAAGCGATGTAAGTATTGATTTTTCCTACCGTCCATCTGTGCAACCATGAATCCAACCATGCATTCATTACACAGCCACTCGTGATTTCTTTTTATCTGAAATTCCGCATCTCTCCTCTAAAGTTTACAGCCTAATTCTGCAGTTTGCACAGCTACTGTAAATTTTGTAACGTTTGCCTTTCCACTGTTTCCCTCCGAACAAAGATACAGTGAGCTCTAGTGGGAACACACTCAGGCAGCAAGGTGCAGTATGTTTGTGTGGTGGTCGGTGACTCATAAACAGATGACTGTACTGTACACAACAGACCGCTATCCGGCAGGACACGCCGCAGAGAGCGAGATGGTGTGTGTGTGTTGAAACAGAGACGGGGGGGGGAAGGACACTGTGTTGTGTTGTGTGTGTGTGTGTGTGTGTGAGAGAGGGAGAGTTAGGAAGATGATAAAGAGAGTTGAGGAGTGATGCAGAGTTTAGAAGAAGGAGGCAGAGCGGGAAGAGGAGAAAAGGTGTTAAAAGCCAGTTCACACCAGGAGACATTTAGGGCATTCACTCAATGGAAACATGGATGAGAGGAGGAAGGACAGAGATCTGACAGAGAGGCCCATCTGTTTCTCTTCCACGCCACCGGTGTTTATGACTGGGCAGGCAGGCCAGATCATTTACTTTGACACTGTCCAAGAGGAGCTCAGAGGCCAAGCTACATCCTGGATGATGAAAGTTTTCCTGCTGTGCCTCCATCACCCTCTAACCCCCGTAGAATTCATAACTGGCTAGTTACTGAAAATGTATGGTAATGTAAAAATATTGTAAAACTTGTGTAATGGTGTTCATGTCGCATGTCTTTCAAAGAGGAAATACACAATTTAATCCAGTAGAATGGCCAGTAATGTCAGGGATGATTAATGGTGATTTTTACTTACATGCCAGCAGTGATTTTGCTAATAGCAGACACATTTCTCAAAAGGTTGGCGTCTCATTTTGGAATGAAAATAAATTAATAGCACCTAAAATGCTTATTGCACTCTGCTGGCAGGAATGTTTGTGCAGGCCTCTTTAAGGTTTCTGTATTTCAGTGTACTGTAATAGATAGTAATACTACTTTCAACAGCTTTCATGTTTCTCAGTAATTCCTGTAGTATTTCCCAAAGACAAAGAAAGATACATGTGAGGCACTGTAATAGCACCAGGGCAAAACAGTACCTCTTTATATGTCAGCGTTTTATTTATTTTGGTTTATTGACAACGTTCTAATATATTTAAAATAAAAAATGCAACATATCAGACTTTGTTGTGGATAGAACAATTAAGTCCTGGACTTATTTCTATCATTGCCCTTGGTGTTTACGCAGTTCATCAACCTTTTATCAAGATGGAAACAGGTATTCAATGTCTGACATTAAGATATATTAAACACAATCCTAAGAACTAGAAAACTGAATCATATGAACAAATAATAAACATTTTTCAGAAAGCAGACAAAGTAAAAGTAAAAAGAAATCATATCAAAAAAGACAGCGGTTGTGTGACATGTGACAAGAAATTACAGTATATGTATGTTTTATGTATTTTATCATGGTTATAGAAGCTCAAAGTCAAGACATCTGCTATTTTACATCACTCAACACCCTTGAGTGTCCATCTCCCACATTTCATTCAGATTCTATAGCTTCTTAATAATTAAAGCAGTGTTTGATTTTTTTATTTTTTGCCTCCTAGATTCAATAATTCAGGCACCACATACTGTTAGAGCCTGTTGTCTCATTTGTATCACCTTCTTCAAAAAGGCTTTTTGGAAGTATCCCAGAGAACGCTGGAGTTGTTTAGGCTCTGCGGCCAAGAAAGGCCTTTCATCTTCATCGAGAAAACACCCACTCCGCCTCTGTTTGACACTGGAGCTACACTACCTCCGTTTCAGACTCAGTATTGTACCTTTCATCTCAGTTTCTGTCCTTTTATGACCATGTTCCGGCACATATGATAAATCCAGGTTTCTAAATTTACTGTTGTTTTGAATTCTAAAATTATCATCATCCTTATCTTACTCCTGGTTTATATACAGGGGTGCACAAGAAAATCAGCAGTATTTCCTCCTTCAAATGCCATTCGGACCACGGACATGGGATCAATGAAGAACTAGAATTACATGTCCAGATGTCAGCGTTGCAATCAATAAAAAAATTATGAATAATTCTGCTGTGAAACAGCAATGGCATTGTGACATATTGACAAGAGACTATTTGGATCTCTGCTTAATGTTTGATCTGGGGCTGTTTCCACTTACGCGATCACTCTTGTCAAACAGAGACGTGTGAATAGATTTATGTTTTGCCAGATTTAATTTTCACCCCTTTTTCCTGGGACAGGAAGAATGTGTCTTAAAGAGACAGGCACAATAAATCAGACAAATTGCATTTCCTAGTGGGAGCAGGGGCGTCAGCAGAGCTGTGTTTGCCGACTATCAGAAAGGAAGGCAGACCCCCATCTCTCTGTGGTTTCTAACGGTCTCCTCTGTTTACTTTGTCCTCCCCTCTCTCATTCAGAAACTCTCCCTTCCCTCTATTTTGCAGTTTACTCTCATTCATGTTTCTTCTTTGCTTCCCAATTGGCATGTGCCTGCCATTACTGTTTGTCACTTTCATTGGAAAGAGGAGGTGGGATGACTTCCTCTTTCTCTCTGTTGGCTTCTCTCCCTTTATTTCTCAGATCGCTGTCAGCTCTCTCCCTCATCATGTGACACCACTCCGTCTCACTCCACTCACTCACTCATTAATTAGAATTTTGTAATTTTTCCTTTTGACCTTTCATCTCTTACAGTACACTGTCGTTTTTAAATTTCAGAGAGGATCTCTCTGTCCATGATAAGGAGCCAACATGGACTTGAATCGTTGTACTTTTCTTTAGATATCAACTGTTTGATGAGTACTTACTAGAGCTGCAACGATTAGTCGATTAATACATCTGCAACGATTTTGATAATTTAAAAATCACAGGTTTGGCTTGTCAAATGTAAGGATTTGCTGTTTTTTAAGTCTTCTATGATAGTAAATTAGTCATTTGAATACCTCTAGGTTTTGGACTGTTGGTCAGAAAATACAAGACATATGAAGATGTCACCTTCAAGTTTCAAGTTCTTTGTCATATGCACAACAATTACAGTGAAGCAGTTGTTGGCAATGAAATTCTTAGTTCTCAAGCACCCACCTTGGGCTTTAGGAAATACTATTTTCTGACATTCAGATTAATCGATAAATTGAGAAATTAATCAGTAGATTAATCTGTATTGATAATAATCATTGGCCTTAGTACCTACAGTACTAGAGCTCGACCCATAAATCAGCCAGGCCCAATATATCAGCCGATTTTAGCATATTGCAGATATTTCAGTATATGTAACAAGATAAGTAACAAGAAATTGTAGTACAGAAATGCCAAAACTAGGTCTGAGGTGATTTAGAAAGAGTGTCACCATTACAGTCGGGAGGCAGCCGCAAGGCGCTGCCCACTTCCTTTCCGCTCCCATGTTAACCAATTGGGCTGTTACGCCACGGTCAGCGGTCTGCAGCAATAGTTTTGGCATCTGGTCTATTTTTTCTGCATGCCGCGAGCAAATCTGGCAAGAGAACACACTGATAAACTATTATACGCAATATAAATTGATATTATATATGATATAAATGATCTGATTCTGATAAATAATATCCCATGCTTGCCAACCCTTTTGATTTCTCTGCCCCCGCATGATGAAATATCAAGATCTGCCCATCCACTATATTATATTTAGAAATAGTATCACTGCTATTTGTGATTGTGCATTTAAAATACGTACTTATTTCACACATTTGTCAGTTGTCTCTAAACAGAGAGCGAGAGACGAGCTGTGTGTGTGTGTGTGTGTGTGTGTGTGTGTGTGTGTGTGTGCCCCTCCCCGCAGATCATCACACAAGGCGATCCTTTTAACTTCATTGTTTCAGAAGAAGCGACACCCCGCAGAAACATAAAAAGCTGTAAAGGTTATAAATTCATGAGGTAATTATAAATATCAGCTCTTTATTGTGATTAGAAAACAGCAGAGGAGTCGAATTGCTTGTTGACAGATCTGATATATAAAATTTTTTTAACTTCCAAATATCGATCAGTATTGGTCGGCTATAGTACCTTCTACCAACCAGTAACTGCATTTAAGTAAATACTGTCAATTAGGAAAGAATTAGTAGCTGATTGTGTGCAGACTCGTCAAATTGTGGTGAGCTGTCAGCCCTGATGACAGTGAGGTCCGACTGTGGATTCGCGCTTTCTCCTTCTCAAACTATCTCACTGACTGTCAACCTCTTTCTTTTGCACTCATCTTCTCTGTCTAGTCTCCTGCGCCACATACACAAAATAGACAAATGTTTTCTTGTTTGCCAAAGCCACGTTCAAGGAATTCCTCGATCCTTTCATTTCCCCTGTCAGCATCGTCGGCATCATCGTGCCTCCCTATCGCCCTTGTTTATTTGAAGCCTGTCGGGACGTTTAATTTACACTTGCATGCGGTGAACATAAAGTGGAGGGTGATGCAGAATGAGCTCTGGCAGCCTGCCTCTATTTCCTCTGTTCCCTGGCTTGTTTAAGACCCGTCATTATAGTGAAGCACCCAGGGCTCCTTACCAGAACCTTCACACTCAACCAGACACATTAAACACACAATTTATATTCAGCACAGTTTGATAAAAATGTCAATTGGCAGCTCAGGTGTCGAGGGCCTGAAATAAGCTTTGATCAAACGGTTAATTTTTCTCTGTGTACTGAAAAGCATAAAAACATAAATGTAGCGAATATACTGTACGTCACTCAGGGATATGTGCAGGGCAGGCAGATTGTTTAGTTAGTGTTTAATAATTTGTACTTCTTTGAGTCACTATTGAACAGTCATGTTTATGTGCGCTCAATCTGTCTCTTGAAACACTTTTTTTTTTTTTTTACCAAAAGCCTTTCTATTATGTATTACTTAACTCTTGTTTTTCTTTTTATTAATTTCCTTTACATTGTTTTAACTTTTGCCTCTTGCTTGTTTTTTTCTTTTGGAAAACTATGATTTCCTTTATAAGCTACTGTACACAATGACATTTAATTCACATTTTATATTTCAAGAAGGCACTGACCTGATGTTAACATTTCACCCACATTTTCTTCATTTTTATTCACCACAAAGCCTATCCGTAGGGAATATTATGAGCCAATTTCATGGATATCTGTCTAAGCCAATGATCCATTGTCATTTTTGTCTTCTTTTTTTTTTACCCTCAGGAGAATAAGGAGCCTCCTGTGGGACAATTTTCCACAGGCAGCACCCTCGGGGTAGAGGTGTGCAGAGTCCACAGGCGGTTTTCTGGCAACCTGCAGTTGCCTCCGTTGTCATGGCGACAGGCGGAAAAGGAGAGGGATAGAGGCTGGTCACTAACGCCTGAAGAAGATCCAGTGACCCGGACCAGACCCACAAGTCTGCCCATCGCCTCTCTGCCCCGCATCGACATCACACAGGCCGACCCTGATAGGTAAGACTCCGAACAACAAAGAGACGATCATTGCGTTGATCACTCATTGTAAGGTATCACTGCTGTGGTTGTTTACTGTCTGAGGAGACAGTAATTTGTTAGTTTGTTAGTTTTTATTTTTATGTACATAGCTTTTTGTTCTTAGTTTTTGAGAACTATGATTAGCTTTTATTTTAGTTTTAGTTTTGTACTTTGTAGGAGCAGAATTTTCAGAACAAGTTGTGTGTTTTTACAACACACAAGTGGGAGGATGGTGTTTTCTCCCATCTACTTTTGACATTAGATTTGCAAATTAGCAGCAAAGTTAGTTGTTTCTTACAGTAATAACTGTAACCCTGTGCCCTGGAGAAGAACACATTTTCTAATCAGATGGTTCAAAATCATTTGGGCGTTATTTAATTTAATACACTGTTATTGTTGTGTCTACCTCTGAGGCAGAACACAGTAGGCTGCTGTTCCGTGGTAGCATTAATGCAGGCAAAATGTATAAAAGATAGCTTTTATAATGGATACCACTTTACGTTATTGAATGGCAATTTGCCACACACATCCTTTTTTCTTTGAACCTCTATGACTCACCCCACTAAACTACAGATGATTATTCTGAGATGTATTGTCCATTGACTCTCTCATCAGTTGCTTTCATCTCTATAACACTTATACTCTGCTCCACTGCTTTTTAAAAGCATGTGTTGCATTCATCTAGATTAAAGGTCAGGAGCTGGAAAACTTTTGCTCTGTTTATTGCATGTCACTGTGGACTCTCCACAACTTTCAGTGTTATTTTCCAGCTGTTATTGATTAGCCAATCAGCTTGTTGTTGTTTTGGATTTTTATTTGCATTATAAATATTGCAGGGGGATGTCCCAAAGATATCTACCAATCATATTAATCATAAAATCATATTCTTCTGAGTGTATGAGTGAATATTTGTTAGTTCAGTATTATGAATTGGATCTCAGAGAAGGAGAGATCTTGTCTTCATTGTGTCTTTTTGGTACCTGATTACAGTACAATAACTTATAAACCAGTGAGAAAAGAGTTTTCCGAATAGTGTTATTTCAACTGTTTCTTAGGAAGGCTGTAGCTTTTAAACGGCAGGAAAGTGCCATTACTCTTCTTGCATTGGACTTGGTTGTGAAGCAGATGCACTAATGGAAGCCAGTGGAGAGAACAGGGAGCTCAGGTTGGACCAGGCAGACTCAAACAGTGTTGTTGCTTTCAATCCTGGCGAGAAACTCTCCTCACACAGCTCACCGAGATGCTTTCGCAAGCAGGTGATAAACAAGCATCTCCGTCGATACAGGCGCTTCACTGTGGCGAATACCTGGTAAGAATTTGGTTGGTGTGTGTGTGTGCGAGAGGAAGACACGTAGAGAGAGAGCTGTTTCTTCGCTCTGTTTGTCTGTATTTGTCAACTCTGTTTATTTATTGTGTGCTACAGCAGGTGCGTGGTTATTTGGGATTTATTTATTAAGTCTCACAGACCCTTATTATTTAGCAGTAGTTTATTTCAAGTTGCCAAAAATGTTCCTGCTTCAGGATGAGTTAGAGTCCAGGAGAGTGATTTATCAAAGAGATTTCCCGGTATGTAAAAACACTGGAAACAGACACTGCCAATAACATATGAAGAGTGTGGCAATCACAATTGGCCGCAGTTTCCTGCATGTCTTAAGTTAAGTCCAGCCTAGTTTATTTACAGAGTCAAAAATCTTGTTTGTCTTAGAGGGCTTTACAATCTGTACAATATACGACATGCTCTAGCTTTAAACCCTGAACTCAAAAATAAAAGAGAAGAAAAGAAAAAATTGTGAGAAACCTCAGGAAAAGCATCATAGAAAGGATCTTTATCCAGGATGAACGGATATACAATAACTGCCGTAGGTACAGAGCACACAGAAGTAGCAGTAGTAGAATTACAATAGTTTGGAAGTTTGACAAATAAAGATGACTTTATTGAGTAAATCTGATCCAGATCCTGTTTTGCTTTCTAGGCACATGCCGTTACAGTGCTTCTTTTCTCAATGTGTTGAAATGTGCAAAAGATGATGACATTCTTCCATCATAAAATGTTTCTATTGTTGAAACGGTGAAAAGTACAAGCTGAGCAGAGCTGAGTGCCAAGTGTTTTTCCTCTGGGATGTGCTATGCTTCAGAGAAATGTCTTCCTTGACCCCTGCACGAATAAATGCTCATCATCAGTGTTCATGATTGTTTAGATGAGTAGCAGTTGATGCTTTATTCTCTGGATCCAGAGTATGCAGCTGGAGTCACTGTTTTTAAACAGCAGTTGTCTTGGTTAAGGAAGCCAGCCTGTTTTGTTTTTCCTCTGTTTCCACTCAGATGATAATAGGAGACTCTGGTTCTTTTCAGTCTTCCAAGTCACACAACCGGGTTTGCTTTCAGCTTATTCACTTACCTCAAGTGCTAAATTAACTCTACTGATATGGATGTACAATATATAAACAATGACATAGTGTTAAATTAACACTGAATTTTTCTAATAATACACTATCCTCTGCCAGAACTACAACATTAACGTTGTATGAGGTTATATTAGGTCATTTTGTTCTGTCTGTTCCATCTTAAACGCTTACGGACAGGCTTTTCTACCCTCAAACAGGATGATTATTGCATCTCTTCACATTTTTTGGCGATTATGTTGGACTGTAATATCGCTTCACAACATTTGGGGAACCTTGTCCCACACACCTCTACCCTACTAACAGTCCCTCCTCTGACCGTCTCACCCCTTCTCTGAAAAAATCTCTTTTTACAGCAGGAGTGAACCGTAGTCTCACTGTATTTTCCTGTGCTCCTGATAATGCTATTTTAATTCTTAATGGAGGAAAATAGGAGGCTGAAGTGCACCACTACCCCATGTTCTAAACAGGACTAAAAGCATTCATGTTTTCTTCCAGGTGAGTTTTAATTTCTCCATGAACTCTAAACACAAGGTACATAGATTGTGTGTTAGCAAGTTATGTAACATTTCACCTGTTTTCACAGATGAAAAAAATAAAAAGTAACTTAAAAATTATCCTTGCCAAACTTGGCCTGGCAAAAGTTTTTTTTCTCCCACCTGTTTCACAGATGAAAGAAAACTGTAAGGAACTTAGAAATGTTATCTTGGCAAAACCTTTTTTTCACCTGTTCTTAAGACATAGACACAGGAGAGAAAACAATTTAGATCACCAGAATTTTTTTTCCCTCACTTGCTTCTCAGGGCTTCTGTAGACTTGCAAAGGTGAAAAGGTCAATTTGTTGTCTGGAATTGGCAATTACTGCGGTGATTGTGATTTTAAGTAGATGTGACCTGAAAGCCACATGGAAGATTTTTTTCCCTGGTAAATATCTACATTACACCATATGCACATTAGTGAGAGTTTAGAGTTTTAAGTTGGTAAATAAATGAAAATCTGGATTTTCCACTTTAATACCTCCCATTTGACTCTAAACTCTAGTGCATATGCTTTTATAGGACAGCATAGGTGGCCAAGTGAAGGGCGGGGCAGGATGATGAACGCACTGACTAATCTGCAGTGGTTTAATGTAGAGGGGGGGAAAGGACAGGCAGTCAGATAAACAGAGCCACTGTGAGTCCATTCCCTGTGTTCCAGCCCAGATCTGCTGTTAAGAGTCTGCCAAGCCTACGTTATTCCAGCACGTGGCCTGATACTGCTCAGAAAGGGGGTCTGTGAGTGTGTGTGTGCATGTGTATGGGTGTATGAGTGAGCAGCCACAGTATCAGTGCTTTTTGTTGCCTGATGAGAAGGGAGGTGGTGGAAGGGAGAGAAGAATGCCACGGAGGTCCCCTAGGTGCAAAGTTGGGCACTTTGACTTCAGCGAGGAAGTGGTCAGTAGAGCACACCTCTCGGCTCCCAGGTGATTCTTTAGCATTCGTCTTTGAAATATTTCTTTCTTTTTGTTTTTTTAAAAAATGTGTTATGTTTGTTGAGCTAAATTGTCCATCTAGTCTCTGAGTATTTTGAGCCTCTGTCTTTCTTTTTTCTCTACATGGGTTGAGATGTTTTAGAATGATTGCATCATTGGTAGACTGCAACGTGAAATTTGAACTCTGCAGTACATTGCTAAAAGAAATTGTTTCCAAAAAGGAAAAAAAAAAGTGAGTTTTATTAAGATTCATTGTACCAGACCGCTGCTGCGAGCTTTACAGTATGTCAAGATCTAAAGAAATAATGCGTCATTAACATACTGTGGTTTCCTGCCTGTGTCAGATTAAGAGATTAGATTGCTGTAGGTAAAGCATGTTGTTAATGTTGTGAAGTTGGGATTTGGATGACGCAAAGCGCAGCACAGATGACGTTTATCGTTCTGCGTGTGTGTAATCAGAGTCTGCACATTTCACATTAATCTGAGCTTCTCTGGCAGAGGTGTGGGACTGAGAGTGTCCCAGTGGGATATGGGCCTGGTTAATCCCACATGTTGCAGAAATTACAGAGGCTGGGGGGTAAATGTAGTGCAAATAGTGAAGTGACCTTTGGGACAGTCAGTCCATTATAAGATAGATTTGAGCTGGTTGAGTACTGAGTGTGTTTGTGAAAGTTATAAAATGTGTGATTGTTTTCTTGCTGACACTTTTCTACTGAAATTGGACTAAAAAATAAAAAATGTTAATGTGGTTTAGGGTGTCTTATATGTCAGTAACACAGACTCGACCTGTGTGTACATATTATCCAAGCTAAACGCAGGACTTAGTGAGAGTTATTGTTTTTTTAATTCATGATTTGTGGCATCTGTTGTTCCTGCGGGGCATTGATACTTTGACCTTTCACTCTAAACTCCGGTCCATCTGACCTGATCATCTGGTTACACAATAGCTTGTCCTCTCCTCCTGCACCCACTCCATGGTGACAAATAGATTATATCCATCTGTGCATTCGTGGTGATTTCACTGTGGCTGCAGCAAACATGCTGGGTAGATGGACTGTAGATTGTTTGCACTATGTTTACACAAAGCATGTCAATTTGTATCAAATCGGCTGCTTGTTGGTTTGCTTTTGCTCTGAACATTTCTTAATTTCTTGATAACTTCACTATCTTCTTCCACTATCTGTTGTTTTTGTTTTCTATAATTGCATATTTTTGTATTGGACTGTATATGTATTTGTTCTATGAAAGGCCAGGGGCAAGCATTGGAAATTAGCCTAGGCTTAAGATTATGTGATTATGTGTTACATTAGACTGTACATGTTTTCAGTTTTATTCTTATTGGATTTATTTGTCAAGGAGCGTGTACAAAAACATTCATCTCAAGCAATGAGAGGAGATGCTTGTTCCAGACTGAACTACTGTACTTACCATCTGCACTCTGTGAGCAGGTATATACAGACACGACATACAATAGATCCTGTATTGAAGTTTCAAAGGCCGTTGGATATGGTTGAGTGTATCTGTCACTATAAAAATATACAAGGCTAAATAAACAAACACTAGAATATGCCCGCCATTACACCATAAGGAGCTCTCGTTGCTTATTTGGTGCCACTGATCCCCACTAGGGATGAATGAGTGGAGCTGTCATGGACAGTATTCCAGTGAGACACAGACCAGAGCAGCAGTTTACGATAAAACAACCCCTCCTCTCACTGACCAGGAAAGGATACTTATTTAATGAGCACAATAGTTCTGTTTTTTCATGGATGGATGGGTGAGTAATCATTTTAGGGTTTATGCAACCATCTCTTTCCTTGATGAGATTTGTGAACATTTTGTGCAAGCCAGTACTTAGTGACAGCATATTGAAAGTACTTGATGCACATGATGATGATGATGATTTGATAGTCAATGTAAATGATTTGACTGATGATTGATCAGACATAGTCATGATAATGGTAATGCTTTAAAATTGATGGATCTCAGAACTTTTTGAAATGTGCTGCTGTAGTGTAACAAGGAATGACCAAAAACCATTCACTGATTTCATTTGATATAATACATGCTCTCTCCTTTATTATTTAACTGATTACTGTTGTTCATCTCTCTCTTCTCTTAGCTTTGAAGTAGAAAATGGACCATCATTGTGCTGCAGTCCTTCAGACCTGCAGGCATCCCCGGGTTCAGGTCTGGTTCTACATCCCAACCTGGCGGGCCATGGCCAGCGCCGGGAGTCCTTTCTGTACCGCTCTGACAGCGACTACGAACTATCACCGAAGTCCTTGTCTCGAAACTCTTCCATTGTTGGAGAACTGTGAGTTGAAATAATCACTGAGAGAGACTGCCGTTGTATCAAATTCACTATGTTCAACTGTGTGCTTGTTTGTGTAACTGTCAGTCTTTGCTTAATAGTTTTCACATCCCATTTCAGGCATGGAGAGGACTTGATTGTGACTCCATTTGCTCAGGTAAGGGTCAATTTCCTACAAAGAACATCAAAGTCATCAAATGATGTTTCGCTAAGTAGGATTTTTTGACAAACACAATTTTCCCGACGGGGCTTTTAGATGTGAAGCACCTCATGGATCCAGAAAGTAACTCACTTATGATTAACCTCTCTGCCCCCTGGTGGCCTTTAGTAGGCATGACAAGGGCTTTTTGGCAATGGCAAGGTCATTTTAGACTCATCATCCCCAACTTATACTGTAGTTGAATTGGTCCTGTCTAGTTGTGCTTTCTAATGGTTTGGAATTAGCTCCATACAATCATAACATCATGTGATGATGTTTTGAAACTTGGAAAATAGTAGATGCTTGGTGCTGCGGTTGATAAGGTGCACTCTTTCAGATTGCAGCCTAATAAATGCACTAACTATAGTTTCCAACCTTGTTACAACATATTTAAGAGAAAATCCAGGTTTATGAATTAACCTAATGCACATCAGTCATACCCACAGGTTTAAGAATTGATTAGTGCTGATTTGGGTGGGAGTGGGAGCGACATGCACCATTCAGCATTGAGAGGCAGCTGCAGAAACTGCATTGAAATCACAGTTAACTGACTAATTGTTGTGTCTGAATGATTTAAAATCAGTTAATCAGTCTTCATAATCAGCTGCACAATACTATGAATATTATGTGAGTGAAACTGTCACATTATCACTGTGTATATTCTCTCAAACCTTCTGCGAGTATCAAATTTTAATAAAAAAAAATTTAAAAAATAAAATAAATATTTCTATATACCTTTTTTACTTTTTTGTCATGTCTTGTTCAACCCCACCTCTGCCACTAGTGGCTTCTTCTTCTGCTCACCCGTTTTCATATTTTGTTTTTTAAGGTTCTGGCAAGCCTTCGGACCGTCAGGAACAATTTCACCACCTTGACAAATGTACAATGTGCAGCCAATAAGTAAGTCATCTCATAAAATTATAGTATCTGCTTGTGTTATGTGAGTGACTGCATCCTGCAGAATGTCTTCAGATATGCAATTAAGATTTCTATACTTCTATACTATACTATACTCTCTCTCTTTTTTTCATTTGTGTGCTGATAGAAATCACGCCATGATTTTTTTGTAGGACATTTGTGTGTGGATTTTAGCTTTCAGGAATATGTTTAGATACTACAATACAAGATGCCAACATCCCTCACTTGGGGGCGCCAATGCACCAAAAACATTTCTAATGCTATGGTCTCATGAAGGAACCACTCGCATTAAACCAAGTATAGAGAGTCTTGTGCTTTTAATGCTAAAGCTGGTTTGCAGCAGCAGCAGCACTGAAATCCAAAACTGGACACAGTGGCATTTTATTTTATTTTTTGGTGTAAGAGGGGGTTGCCTCATCTCATGTCAGTGCATGAAAGCGCCCTCTGATCACTGAACTGGGTCAGATGCTGCAGTTGCATCAGGTTTGCCAGAGGTGAACACAGATTTAACACGACCTCAGAGAGAGGGGTCACTGTGAGCCAAAACTGAGTTAGACGTGACAGTGTCACATGGTAGAAAATTTGACACGTGAGCAGTTCAGAAAATTGAGGGAGCACATGTTTTGTGTTTGTGCTGTGGCAACAATGACTGCTGCTAAAACCAAATCACACTATGAACAAAATAATGCAGCCATTTGTTACACATCAGGGCTCCTGATTTTAATACTTCCTGACTTGTTTCTCTCTGGTTTGCAGGAGGTCTCCCGCTGTGAATCAGCCTTCTGTCACCAAAGTCTGCCTGTCAGGTGAGTACTATATCATAAGCCTTCCAGTGTATGAAAAGGGGAGTTTACTCACACCCTCATCAGATTCTGGGAACTGTGGAAAACTGTAACATGCATGCAATTCTACACTGTTTTTATTGTGGTAGTTGTGGTAGCGGTAGTAATATCAAGTTTGGCTGTTGGTGGAGAACAATGCTCTGCTAAAGATTTGAAAGCCACAAAAGAATGAAAGAAATAAAAATAAATACGCCCAGTATTCTCCAACTGTGTTAATCCCATACATGTAGTTTCATGCATAAAAGCCAGAGATGGAAATTTTACTTGCGTGTGACTAGAATTTGCTCACTGCTCAACAACATTTCTAAGTTGAAGGAAGTTTAATAAACAATGAATGGCAGTGGCAAACAGCGAGTTACAACAGTCTCATACCTGTGCAGTGAATAGAATAGATTGTGCCTGTGCAAACACAGCACACATTCACAGTAAACATTTCATATTTGGTCTTCTGCATGCAAATGCTTGATTAGTGTTGATAGGCTTTGGGTTGAACTGGAATTCCTTATGAAAATTTCCATGTCAACAAGTAATAGATGTTTACACTGCCAGCACAAATTGCGTTATCTTTGAGCGTTTTCACACATGCAAATGGAAACTTTAATCTTTGGATTTATTGATACAGGAAACTATGACTTGATAGCAATATAACAATTCCCACGCACTGATGTTGAGACCAGACAAAAGGAATGAAAGAGGTTGAGAACCACAGAAAGAAATTTAATGGTTCAGATTCAGATCAGGTAGATGTGAAGAAAGGGGAAGGACGGGTGAAAGAAGGGGAGGAGGGAGGTGGAGATATCAGTTCCTGCTGCACTGGTTCTTCAAGCCCGATTGACGTCAGCACGGTCTGCACACGGGTGCTCTCCACTTCCTATCAGCACAGATGGGCTGCTAGAAGAGTCCCGCAGCAGGAAAAAATACAAAACAACTGCAAGTCTCTTATTGTCCTTCCTCCTCCACACTTCTCACAAACCTTGACCTTCTCAAAGTAATCGCTGACAAGTGAAACCATCCCGTTATTGGCTTCCATCATGATGCATGGAGAAGAAAGAATGAGAAAAACAAATATGATTAACTCTGGATGAATTTGTTTAAAATCTCTGAGACACAGTACACTTATGTTTCTAATACAGCATCTTACTCTAGTCCCACCATAGAATATCACCGTCATCAATGTTTCCTCAGCATACAAAGAACATATAGTACACCTGCCATTAAATAATAGTAATTGTTCAAATTGTTCTGGAAGAGTCTACAACAATTAACAATATCACAAGGAAAGATGCCCTCATATCCTCCCTTGTGCTGCTTTCTGTCTCGTTTTGGTCAACTCTTTGACCGGAAAAGGAGAACAGATTTTTCCTGTTTTGCATCAGTTTTTTCAGTGAGGCAATATCCCCAGTTTTGGAAAAGACACAGTACTTGCGTCTTTCTGGACATGAGCTCAGCGTGGATGGCTGATGAGGAGTTCTATGAAACTTTGGATAGCTCTGTTAAGGGATTTGAGAGGGACACAGTGAAATAGAGTTAAGCACATTAGAACTCAAGAGAGAGTATTAATTCCTGTTGGAGGTTAGACACAGAGATAGAGTGGGTTCAAGAAAGAGTGTAAGACTGGCCAGATTGTTGCAGGGTGTGAGATAGGAAAGAACAAAAACACAACAAAGGTCAGAGAGAGACGTCATAGTTTTTGAGCCTTTTAATCAGATGTGTTATGGGAGAAGCAGAAAAAAAGGGATGACATAAACAAAAAGAGCAGAATGTGACCGCGCTGTTTACACTTTTAACCATCTTACTCCAGTAACGTGAGGGGATTGTAATTTTCCTCATGTGAGTTTATAATTTACACTTCACAAACCATCTAGACCGCATCACATGCAGTCCTATGAGGCCGGCAGCCAACAAAGGGCTCACTCTTCCCTGACTGATTCAGATTATAGGCTTTGCTTTATATTGCGCCTGATAAATAGTACATTTGAGGAAAATTCTTGATCATGACGTCTTTGACCGTCACGGACTGGTGAATAATCTGTATCACTAGCTGAATATTGTCACAAATGGTTAGTCATTTTGCCAAGCAGGGGATGTGAAACCTCATCATGTTCTTAGAGCTAATGTTCTCTTTGATTGGCCTTGAGAAATTAATGTTTACACAATGCCATCAGAAATGAAGGCAGTGCTGCCCAAAGTGGGGCCTGTTGGCCCAAGTGGGCCACCATAGTTAACCTTAGATTTGACCCCCCATATGAGAAAAATAAACATGTGCCCCTCCTAACGTTTTTCTGTAGCCATTCCACAATTCTGCTTAATTTGTATTGTGTACTCCTAATATTACACCTACATATTTTTTATTGATTTGCCTCTCATAAAATCAAACTAGCAGACTTACACTTGTAATAGGAACATAAACTAATGTGTTTTTGTGTAAAGTGAATTATGATAAATGTCACAAAGTTTCACCACATATGGTTTGCATTTTTCATATACCTTGTATACTGAACTGGGCAAAGGAAGAAATATTTCAATATAGTAGTAGTTCAGCATTTTGGTAAATACGCTTCCCACTTCGCTGTCTTCCCAAGACTTAAATGGGAAGATCAATACCACTTTCATATTTGTCAGTTAAATATAAGGTTACATCAAGCAGCCAGTTAGCTTAGCATACTAAGCTAAAGACGGGAAACAAGGGAAACAACTAGCCTGGCTCTGTTCACAGATAAGAAAATCTGTGAGTAAGTGTAGTTCCCAAAATGTTGAACTTTTGAGTGCTTATAACTATAATTATAGTGCTATAAGCAGATTATAACACATTATAAGTATTTATGAAATGCATTATAGGCATAGGCGTCATAGAAAGTGTTACATAGGAAGTTGTACAGTAGATCCCCATGAGATTCATAGGATGTAATTAGGTGAATTATATTTTATTCAGTAAATCCTACAGACTTAAGTTGTTTTCACTCATATTGTATTAGAATAAATTAAGGTAGCTGGGACAAATCATTTTGCATCTTATCTTATCACACAGTATCCGTCAGTATAATATTGCATTGTATTGTAGTATGTCTCCATTGCAATGCCCTTTCATCAAGTTTCGTTGTAGGCCTTCCAAGGAAAAAAAGGTTTGAGCACCATTATGTAAGACGTCCCTAACGTAGCCTTTGGTGCCAGGGGTTAAATCATCATATGTATGCTATGATGCAAGTTTAAAGCATTTCTGTCTTTTTCCTTATACAGTATTTGATGTCACCCTTGTTGACAGTCAGTAAGCCTTTTCCCAAGAATTGAATGAAGACTTTAATATAGACTGTGCAAAATGAATTCAGTACTGCAGACAAACATAGAGTTCACATTCTCTGCCTTGAAATTAAACAGACATGTGACTTTGTGCGTAAACTGCCCAGTGCATGTGGCCCCACACAATAAGCATTAGTCATTTTATCTTTTGTCTCTTATTGTAAACGTGTCCTGAAAGAGAAGTAATGAATGACTAATCTGAAACAGGTTATTGTGACAGATTAAAGTCGTAGAATAGTTGGTGTTAATCAGCAGTAATCTGCACTTTGATTCCAAATAACAAGGAGTTATCACTTTCAAATCAGGGCAGGAGTGTTGTAGTCTTAGTGTGTAGGTGTGTAAGTCTGTGTGTGTGTGTGTGTGTGTGTGTGTGTGCATGCATATACTGTAAGTGCACCATGAAATATAGAAGCCTGTCAAACCAGTAAACTGTGTCCGAATATTTATAATTCAATTAAGTATCTGTCAACTGGTAACATTGTGGTTATCATTCAGATCAAAGTGATTTGAACTCTGTGTTTGGATGATTTCTTGATTTGTTTAAGCCCATATCATTACCCGCTGTCTTTCACAATATGATGAAGTGTACTCCCTCACATTTGAAATAATGAATAAACAGATGGGTGGACGGACACACAGGCACACACAGACAGCTGACCACAAACTGACAGCCAGAACAAATTTGACCTGTCATTTTCAGTCGGGGCAGTCCACTCCGCTCCTGTCTGCAGTAGTTTCTCTGCTCCACAGCAGGAATCCATGTCAGGTTTTCCAGGCTCGTAGCCAGAGGAGAAGATCCGGAGGACTGGAAGTGTGCAGCCTGGCTAAGTATTTGAATTATGTCATTGACGTCAGCACAGTCATAAACCTTGCTGCGGCCCATCCCTCAAGCTGGCCCGTGCCAACACAGCTCCATGGTGCATTGTGAAGGAGCTGTCAAACAGGCCCTGATGAGGTGTGTGTGTGTGTGTGTGTGTGTGTGTGTGTGTGTGTTTGTATAATTGTTGAAGCCTTTTGTTTGTGTTGATAAGTCAGAAGATTATGCCGCAGTTGTAAACTATGAAGAGACATAATCAGTAGTGAGGGTTGTTTGTCAGAGAAGACAAAGGGTGATAGTGTGGTTTCAGGGTTGGACCTACTGTAAATGTCCACCATACCATAGGTTCCCCAGAGATTACTTCTTTTACACCACACCACTCTTTTAATGTGATAGCAAATTCTATCTCATACAGTAGTCACTTACTTTATTGAGATATCAAAATATCACACCTTGCATAATTTTTATTGTTCTGACAATAGATAAATGAGATTTGTCAGTGGCTGTGAGATATAATTGTGTAACCAATTAAAAAAAAAAAAAAAAATAATTAAACTTTGAAATTATACATAACATCATGTGGAAAAACAACATGTCAAAATGAGGAAGCAGATACATAAATTTTCTGGATTTGAAGCAATATACATGATGCAAATTACATAATCAAAGAGCAAAGTTTGTTTTACTCAAAGAGTGAGTCGTGAAATTTAATGTAGGCAAGTCACTGATCACGTTCAAGGTATTTACAGTTTTGGTGTATTTTCCCACCAGATGTGTACCCCTTTGTGTTGCTTTCTGATTGGACAAACATTTAGTAGAATTAAGGTGCTTCTCTCCCTTTCTTTCTCTTTCTCTGTTTCATCATGTCAAACTCTTTATTTCCCCCTGTCTTGACTGCTGAATAAATGGAAGTACATTTGGGGCAGTACAAACGTGACTCATTGCTCAGCCTCAGTGTTAGTCTGTCTCAGCTCCACATGTAGTGCAAAGTGAAAACCCAAACAGCACTGAGTACGTGCACATATCGGTGTCAAAGTATGCGTTTTCTCCTTCATAATGCGGTGAGCTCAAGGTGAGGAATGTGTGTTTGCGTACATGCAGATATCTCGGAACTGTTTACACTTTAACTGGTGCCGATGACTCAAGTGTTTCTCATTGACCCTCAGTTATAACTGGCCCCATTATTTCCTGACAAGTCAAATAGGTATGAATAAGCAAGACCTAAGCCATATTAGTCACTTTGTTAAAGTCAGCCTCACCATGAAAACTCAAATACTACATGAAAACCTCAACTGTACTGTACGTCACACATGTAGAGTTGCTTACACAGAAACTGCCCCTGTGGAAAGTAACTAAGTACAGTTATTGAAGTACTTTACTTACTGAGTGTACTTTCTTACATGTTATTGCACCAATAATAATAATAATAAAAACTAAAAAAAATTAGAATTTAACATTATTCTGTACAGTGAGTACTTTTACTTTTTTTGAATGCAGGACTTTTTATTGTAATGAAGTACTTTTTCATTTTGATATTACTACTTTTACTTAAGTAAAGGATCTGAATACTTCTTCCACCACTGGCTATAGCTTATCAGTAGGAGATATGATAGATGAGGCAGTAAACTTCTGCACACCAAACTTCAGCCAGACAGTGAGGGAAGCAGGTTTTTGGGGTGGGTGGGTTGAGAGCACAGAGAGGGGCAGTGTGAGGTGGATGTGATCGGAAGGTGCTCGGGCGGGAATGGAGGTGGGGGGGATGTTTGAGCTGCAGCCCTGGTCGTTGGTGCAGTTGATGGTTCTTACAGAGGCCGGTTTGTGGCCCTATAGGGGAGAGAGTTGGAGGGAAAAGGGGGAGAGAGGGGAGGCAGACGGGGTCTGTCTGCACACTGAGGTCTGTTGTCCTCTCGGCAGCCTCCAGCATATGGCCAAAGCATTAGGACTCACCAAAGAAAAAGAAAAAAATAGACTTCCACTGAAAAAATAGGCTGGAAAAGTACCTCGCACTCTGTCTGGTAGCAGGTTTTTCAGACTGGAAGTGCGTCACGCCACCTTTGACTGGTGACATTGTGGAATGTCTGTCAGCCCATTTAACACACAGTATTTATGATCAACCAGAGAGAGGTGTTGATGGTTTCAGCAGTTCCCATCTACTCCTACTGTGTGCGTGTGTGCGCATTACTTTGGTTTAATTACAACTTCAACTCAGACTTGACTATAACATGAGTCATGTTAGGGAAGCGTGGCTCCAGGTCCAGCTGTTGTCATTTTTAGGAAACACAACAGATGAATATGTGAAGTTCTGCTTCAGTGATCTTGCTGTAGGCAAGTGGTTTGAAGCCAGACACCAAAACCAGTAAACTTTTGTTCTGTAGTCTACATCGGAGGGTTTTTACTGCCATCAGATTCTGGACTGTGTAAATGAATCAGCTGCCAGCTTCAAAATGACCTGAATCCGGTCATACAGGCGGTGTGGATGAGCCAAGCCTTTGATGTTTCCTGACTCCCCTGTTAAAATGTCTAATGTCTCTATATGCCCTCATCAGAGGGAAGGAGCAGGATGTGGTCGCACCTTCTTGGCAACGTCTCTTGCCCCTATGGCTCAAGACTGCTGCACGTTGGTGTATACCCAGTTTCAACAGCTCACCGCCTTGTGCATGCACTGCTTTGATTTCTGCTCTGTGTCACTGACTTTTACATGGTTTGGATGCCAGTGGTTCCTGTGAATAGTTTGAACCACAAAGCTTGGCATTCAGCTGTATATTGTAGCCAAGGGTACTTTGAATTCTCCAACCTGGAGCTGAAGTAAAGGAAAATTGGTCTGACCTGAGGAATGAGGCTAGCGCTAGCAGTCGTGCTCTTGTAATCTGAGGAGCCAGTGGCCTGATTTCTAAAGACCGCAGTCAAGCTTAAATGGTTGGAACTTGACTCTCTCCTTTTTTATTCACTCACTGTCATCATGTTGTTCTGATACCTTTCAATGGTAGGAGGTTTCCTCAACTGCACATATATCGTCTGAGATTTCATTGAAGTTCTTTGTTAAACACCGGTGGTTCAGAGTCTGTACGCCATCACTGTGCTTTGAAGTGCTTTGATCCACTATATTGACGTAAATTGGGGAGCAGCACGCTGGCTGTCCTGTTGTGCTAAGCATATGGAGTAAATTTCTTCCATGTGTGAAACCCTATGAAGTAGAGATCAGTCTTTTCCATAGAAAAAAGAAGGTGGGGCGATCCAGATGCGTTCACTCGTTCCAGGCAGAAATTTGTTGAATCAACATTCTCCCTGGTTTATCGGAGAATTATGCTTCTTAATTTGTTTCCTCATGTGTTATCATCTCAGTGCATTTCTCATAAACCACTTTTTTCCTTCTAAAACTTGTGCGCCTACCACATGTGAGTCATAGCTGCTAACGACAGAGCTATTTCATTGAATGACAGCTATGATTGTCCTCAGCAGTCACTCCGTCATTCAGTAATTCCGCTCCTTGTTTTGTGTGAGTTCAGGGCCAAAGAGGAAGTGCTTTAGTTTCTTTGGCCCACAGAGAGACCCTGGCCTGGCCTTCCCCCAATTCAGGGAGTCAAAGTTTGCCTCTCGTGTTGCTTGTGCAAACACAGAGTTTGGTGTTTGATATAATTTTTTTTCCTCCCTCAGAGAGGTTCAGAGAGGAGAGAGCCAGTTTGTGAAGCATGGTGGTGTGGTGTGAGCTGCTGCTGCAGTTCAGCAGAGTGCAGCCTTGAAGTGGTCTGCATGTTTCAGAAAGGAAGTCATCGGGAGTGGAGTGAGTTGGAGCGGTTGTCTTTGCAGCAGTGACAAAGTGCATTAAATAAATTCATGTAGGTTTTTCTCTCCTACTCCCCATCTCCCCCCCTTTCTCTTCTTCTTCTTCTTCCCTCCATAGTTTTAATATAATAGATATCATAGAGATGCATTTGTTTATTCCATTTGAGTGTTAAAAAAGTAAAGCCAGATGGGTCTCTTTAACCAAAAGCCCCTCTTCAGGCAGTGGGCTTGTGTACTGTACCTGTAAGTAGACATAATTTGTATGTGTTTAAATGGGAAGAGGGGTCACAGACACATCAACAGCAGGAGGCAGCAGACCGCCTAGTTTGCACGCGACTCGTTCAGTTGAGTGGTACTGCGAGGGGGGATAAGCGAACGAGAGAGAGCCTGAGAGGGGGCGGGGGAACCAGACAGAGTGGAAGGGGTCTGAAGAGCGCACGAGAGTGAGGGAAAGAGGGGGTACGGAGAGAAAGAGACTACAGAGAGAGAGTCGGCAAACAGTAACTCTAGCCTCAGTGTGTCTGAGAGTACGACTTCCCTGAATTTTCTGAGGTGGTGGAGCGTAACAAGATGAAGGAGCTCTGTGTACACACCTCCCCTTCTTCCTCTGCGTCTCCCGGATGTTCTGCGGGTCAGTCCTCCGTAAGATCAAGCCACTCTGGGACCCTCGGACCTCCATGCATGGTATCGGGGGGCTCCACTATGGACATAGAGCCTCTTGGGCCTGATTACGTGTCCATGTGTCTGTTGGCAGATGAGTCCTACCAGAAGCTGGCTATGGAGACCATGGAGGAGCTGGACTGGTGTCTGGACCAGTTGGAGACCATCCAGACCTACCGCTCTGTCAGCGACATGGCCTCCAACAAGGTAGGACAGTTAGCCTGTATATTATCATATGTATATGTGCATTTGTGAAATTGCCTGGAAGTTTTTGCATCCACATGTCCAATAATGTGACTCTGAGAACAGACTTTAAAATGAAATTACATGAGACTTGTGTTTATGGAATTGCAGTTGTTGATGTTGATATTCATTTGAGCAGCTGGTTATGCACAATACATTTCTCTTCAAAACAAAACATTTGACATATTTGTCATATTTTAGACCATAAGCTTAAGGGAATCTTGTATGGAGAGATCTCAGGTAACATTGTTGTTGGCTTGGGCCACCAATACTAATGAAATATTTAATGAGTCCAAGAGGTCAGACGATTTTATACTCACATAGGAACCTTTTAATCTCCAAATTACACAATCATTATTATCACAGTATGGATTCTGTAATACGCTGTCAGAAGACTTGATATTGATACTGAACTTGCTGACCTGACTGACTTGTACACAGCTGTACAACTGGTCATTGTTGCAGTGTGGTTGTCAATTTGCACAATGTATGCAAAATGTAAATTGCTTTTTTGCCACATTGACGCACTTGCAAAGTAGCAGCTGTTCTGTGGTAGTGTATAAGCTGGCATCATCATTTTATGGATCTCTTGTAAAAAAAGAAGTATGAGCAGTGTTTGCTTTGCATACATGACTACTGCGTTCCTGTTAACTTTGTATATTGCATGAATGTTTGTATTCCATGGAAAGCATTGTTCTGCTTCAATTTCCTCACCTTAGTCAACCTACCTGAGAGACATGGCATGTTATACAACTGGGCTGAGCGGCAGATGTACATGCAGTATGATTTAAACTGCACACAGATGCATTTGTCATTCATTTTAGTGTAGTGTGTATGTTGGCTCTGTTGTAATGTTGAGCTCAGTGGGACATTGGTTCACTTTCTCAAGTTAACTGACAGACATCAGTTTGTCCAGGCTATAGTTTTAAGATTAACAGAGAGGATTAAGACTTGCTAGAGGAAAGTTCATAAAAGCTTTAAAGGTATACTCAACTGTTTTTCAACCTTATCTTCATATCTTATTCAAAAGGAGTCATGACAGGTACTTTGTGCTGAATCCTCTTTGCGCTCTGTGTTGCTGAGGCCACCAATTGAAAGCACTCCACTTATTTTCCTTTTATATTAATATTCTTCCACTAGCTAGAGTTGTGTCTGACCAAACATTTCATGTTTGCATGTAATAATACAATATATAGCAAATGAACAGTGGCTAAACTTGAACATACTCTCTCCCACTAGCTGGGATATTTGGCTGAACTGCATTAATTGCATTGCCATACATCCTGCATAGTAATGGAATGAAATGTAAATTACTTGAAGTTAGCCCATATTGAGTTTATTTGAAAGATGTTCTCTAAAAAGAATAAATTAAGTGGAGCATACCTCTAAAGTTACAATTTACACCATGAAAACCTCTAGTACAGTATTTTGTGTACTGTGTAGAACCTTTACAAACTTAAAAACTTTACCAAGTTATTTCATTTTTTTGGTGCATTAGCTAAATGCCGAAGTTAGCAGACTAACACACTCGCAATAACAATGTTACCATGCTCCTGTTTAGCAGTTTTAATGCTAACATTTGCTAATTAGCAAATAAGTACAGCTGAGACTGATGGGAATGTCATTAGCAGATATTTAGATATATACCAAAGTTTTGGACAAATTTTTATCTGATGATGGCACTATATGGAAGGTTAAGGGATCACCAAAGTTATTACATTCATTCTGAGGGGGACAGGAATGTCTGTACCAAACCTCATGGCAATCCATCTAATACTTGTAAAGAAATTTCACTTAAAAACAAAAATGTCAACCTCATGATGATGCTAGAGGAAAAGTCAGGGGATCACCAAAGTCATTGGAACATCCTCTGGCCACCATGAGTGTCTGTACAAAATATCCAGTCCAATAGACAAATAGACATTACCATCCCTAGAGAACCCCGCTGGCGTGGCTAAAAAGTCCAACATGTTGTTTTAAATTTTTTATTTTTTTTAAAGTCAGCTTACTGTTTTGGTTTAAACACATTGTGGTACTGCAAGACTACACAAAGCAGCTATTTAGAACTAATTACTTCCCTTTGCTTTGATGCACATAAACGTTCTTCTGTGTGTATTTCATCTGTGTAGAGCTCAACCAAATTACTATACAGTGCACAGTATTACTCAACCCCCACGCAGACAGTGGAGACTGTATGGCGGCGTCAGATTATAAACACCCAGGGTGGTGTTGTACATTTCCGTCTGTATTCTACACTGTGGTCTGAGGGAGGATTGGGATGGGGAGTGTTGTCAGACCGTGACGGGTGACCGTGACACCAGTTTCCTGTCTCTTTAGTTCCTATGCCCCCACTGCCCCCTCTCCTCTGCTCCCTGGTTACCAGACGACAATAGTGGCGCTTTGACCATGCAGCCAGGTTGAGTCTTTACAGACAACCACGTCACTGGGACTGTCAAGACAATGAGCACAAGGCCCTGCAGGCGCGCAGCAGCACAGCCGCTTGGTCAGGCAGGCCGGGCACATTGTTCGCCGAATCAGAGTCCTCCCAGTATGACACACTACCACCTCCTAAGCATTGTTAACCAATGCTGCTTTTGAAAGAGCGGAGGTCAGCAGTTTATGATGTTACAGTTTAGATTTGTCAGTGTGTTAAGATTGTTGTGCAATTGCACGGGGATGAAAAGAAATCATTTATTTGTCCAGTCACGTTTTTATTGCAAAATAAGTGTCAAATACGGTTTTATTATTGCACCATTAATGCAGCATCTGTAGGCTTTTGCTCGTTCCCAGCATTTATATGACGTGATGTTTGACAAAGAGCCTGTTTCTTTTCGGAACCAGAGAGGATGTAATTGAACCCACGATCAAACCCAGGGTGTCTCTGTTTTCAGTGTCCAAGGGCACAGGTGTATCCGGGGCTACAGGACCACACACCCTGCTGACCACCAGCCCGGTCGCTGTGACCTCAGAGCGGGGAGCTGCTTCCCTGCCCCTCACTATCATTAGCCTCGCCACACTTCCATGCTGATGCTGGTGACGGCCTTGGACAAACACTGCCATCTGAATCCAGTTAGAGGAGTGTAGCGCTTTGCGGGTTAGCGTGCGAGCAAGCCCCCGAGCAGAGCGCGAGCGAGTAGGAAACTTTAACTCACGTGTGGTCACTTCAACTTTGAAGCACCGCCGTCTTCAGAGGGGAAAAAATGACAAAATTATTGAAACAGATGTAGTGGTGGGTCTGTAGCTGTAGCAGGGGTAATGGACATTAAATTATAGTGTGATTCCGTTTGACTGAAAGGGCGGTGAGGGGATCAACTAAGCTGCAGTAGTGATTATGGTGCCTAATTGTAATTAAAAAGTTTTACCTCTGTAATCTGCTGTTATCATGGAAAATGAGCCAGAATGAGGAAGGTAAACATATAACCTGTTTTCACTGTAACCCTATTCTTACCTGGTTTTGATCAACACCTTCTAGGAAACGTGTCTTTCTAATGTTGCTAAACTGTGAATACCCGCTAGGCATAAGCCACTGTGTGTTGACACTGTAAACAGCCACGCATGGAACAGAGGCAGCATTGGATCACTCCGGGCTTTGTTAGATTGCACAGCCGAAGTAATGCAATATGAGGCTGTTCCTGTGCAATCCCATTTCTATCTCTGCTCCAGTCAAGGTCAAAGTGTGCTGTAAGAACTGAGCCAACTTTTAAAGGTTTGTCCCAGATTCATACATGTCATTTGAGATTTTCCTTCACGATACGTCAGCATTGCTGTCTGTTGAACTTGTTATCTGGGACTTTTCAGTGATGAGCTCAGGTATGTTGGTTGTTTGATGCCTGAGGCCATGTTAGGAAGGAAGCAGGATGTCTACCAGTAAATGACTTCAGTGAATTACTCTATCAAGTAAAAGGGAAGTAGGTGGGGACACATGCTCGGGCCTGTGTTGGAGGGAGGAGCCACCGATCTCTTGTTAGGCTGTGTAGGCCAGTCAGTCAAGTCAGCTTTATCACTATATGTTTCCTGCCTGACTCCACTTCAGAAAAGAGAATAGAGAGAGGAAGCAGGCAGAGTCTCAGACACACTGAACAGACTTATTGCTCCTAGAACTTTACAGGATTTCTATCAGGTTGTGTTTGGTTTTTGTTAAGTGACAATGGGACTATGTTGTTCTGAAAAGCAAAAGAAAAACATTGGGATGCTTACAAGTTGGAAAAAGGTGAGTTCGTTTTGCAGCTGTGGAGTGTGGTCTGCCATATGGATAGTGTGATTTATGCAAGAATAGATTAATTCATTTGATCTAAGATAATTCATTTCTTTAGAAAACAATAAATATTGAATTTAGTTTGCTTTTGTTACTCATTACCTTGAGATTTTCCTGTCTTGTTTAGGGTGGTTTGTTTTAGGATTCCGTCCAGCAAAACAAAACCAGTAGTGTGGTGGCAAACACTTTTTGTGTTGATTTTAAATGAGTTCAGGTGTTAATAGTGTTTTGGCTTAATAATTTACATTGCTATTTTGCGAGACAGTTACTCCAGTGTGCACCTATTTTGAAAATTCAAACTTTATGAGGCATCAGCTTATCATCTTCTGAGAGCTAACCACAAGTCTTTTTCTTTCGTTTATGTAGCTTCTCTAGGTTACCTAAGACAACGGTTTGTTCTGAATGTGAGCGCTCTTTGCTAACGTAAAAGGATGTGTGAGTTAACGCCACACATTGAGTAATCTAGTCTCCTGAACACACTCATAGACTTGTCACCATGCCGTGAGCGTATACTGTGTGTCTGAGCTGAACTACATGACCCTGTGTGACTGACATGTGGCTCTGTGGCTGATTCATTTCCTAGAGGTCACACAAATCCACACTGTTCCGCTGCTTTAAAGAATCAATTACAAGTTCCCTTTGAATGGAATAAAGCCTTCTGATTCCAAGCTCAATTTTTTGTCCTTACGAGCTCTCTTTGATTTTTATGGACTGCCTCTGGCAGTCTGGGTTTTGAGTGCAGCCAATGCTTTGAAAGTGGTATTCAAGTTTCACAGTCAAGTAGATGTTAGCTGTCTGCTTGACAGCTATTAGACAGCTGTTGAGACCAGAGAGAGTCTGGTTCAGTATGAAGAGAAAAGACCCCATTGTAAGAAATAATAAAGCCCTGGCAAAAGGCATAATCATGGCTGTTTTTTTTCTTTTCTCATAGTGTTTGAAGACGTTATAAAAACAGGAAATGACATTTTCAGGAAAAAGAATTGATTGCACCATTATTCCACTGTATTCATTATAAAGATTAGGATAGGGTTTTGCATTAGTGCCTCTCTCTCATTTTGCATCAGAATCTGCAACAGAAATTGTGTCTGTGCTTGTGTGTTTTTACAATGCCTAGCCTAGTTGTGTCTATCTAGAGCATCTCTGCTATAGATTGTGTATTGAATGTGTGTGTGGTTGCACATGCTTGTGTGTGTATGTATGTGATGTGATGCCATGTGTTTAGAGTGGGGACCACCATGAGAACAATGGAGGGGACCATGTGACTCTGTTGCCATGGCGTTCAGGTTGTCGTGCAATTGGTGGTACGCTGGTGGGCGGCAGACTGAAAACTCTCTCATCTGTTTGTCTCCCATCATCTATGTTTGTGTCTTTTTAATGCAGAAATCTGCTGCAGTGAGACAGGAAATGTGATGTTATAGATATTATAGATAAAATATTGTAGACAATAGCTGAAATTGAGAACAAGAACAGGTCTTTAAAATGTACTGAAATTATTATTAAGAGTGCGCAGCAGCTTATGGTTCTGTTCCAACAATGCACAAAAAAAAGTTTCAAACCCAATCTGGTAAATTAATAGCCAGCTTCCCCTCACCCAAGTGATAAACACTCTTTGCTTTGAAGACTCACATTGCGCAGTATGCGTTGGATCTGTTCTGCATTACTGAGCAGAGGGAGCTGATCGAGAAGGGAGGGGAACAGAGGTGGGGGGAGTTGGGAGGGGGTTTGCACAGGAGTGAGGGAGAACGAGAGAAATAGCTAGAAAGAGAGACAAAGATGTGGGGGGAAAGAGAGCGAGAGAGACTCCATCAGCCTGTCTGCCACAGGGGACTCTACAGCTAGAGCGCACCCCCTGCTCCTCCTCCTCTCCGCCTTTCTCCGTCCCTCCTTTCCTTTCTGTCTCTGTCTTAGAGCCTGCCCTTCCTCCTTGCCTTGCTCAATCTGGGCTTGGAAGGCTGGATTTCCCCCCTGCATGTCACTGGATAACATTTGGATGGTGTCTGGAGGAGAAAGAGGTTTAGAGAGACGGACAGAGGCAGCGGGAACCGGAGAGAAGGAGAGGAAATATTGATTGCATCCAGGGGGATTCCATCACTCTCGCCAGTGGGTTGCGATCCTGGAAAACAGTGGGCGACGCTATGAGGTGTCGCATTGGGCCGGGGATGTAGGGGTCCATCACAGCCCCTCTCTGGAGAGTTCAGCTGGGGCGTTTTTACCATAGTCGACCGTTGTAAGGTGGGGATTTGGTGGCGCTTTGAGCTTCAGGTTGTAGGGCTGAGCTCAGCCTTGGGGGTCCACTCAGAGAGGAGCATACAGGGCTTCTGCTGGGGAGCGCCAGGGGCTCGGCACAGCTCAGCACCATGCCTGAGGCCAACTACCTGTTCTCTGTGTCCTGGGGATACATCAAGGTGTGTCCCAGAGGAGAATTGGCATAGATGGGAGTGTGTGTGTGTGTGTGTGTGTGTGTGTGTGTGTGTGGGGGCATACTGGATATTCTACATACTGTACATACTGAAATGTCTGATTTCCCACATTGATTTAGTTTTGTTTTGATTACACACTTGGTTGTGTTTGATTAGATTAGACTGATTCTGATTTCATCATGCTCTAGCTCAGTGGTGGTGTGCACTGAGAAAAACTGCCGCATTTTGTTTACCTGGAAAAATGCAGCTAGAAAATGCTAGGCAGTCAAGTGTCCTAGTGGCTAACTCAAACCAAGAAGACATAAACACAGACCTTATATGGCGCATTAAACTACAGAGGCCATGTTCTCATGGGACATATTCCAGTGGAAAATAACAGGAAATGCTTTATTCCTCTGCTCGAAACAGCAGTAAAATGATATAATGTCTGTGTATTTCCTTGTATAGATCATTTAAACTGATGTATTTTTTTTTTATCTCTATGCTTCCAGTTCAAGAGGATGCTGAACCGGGAGCTGAGCCACCTGTCTGAGATGAGTCGCTCAGGCAACCAAGTGTCAGAGTACATCTCCAACACCTTCCTAGGTGAGCACCGCAACACATATTCACACACAAATAACAACACACACACAGACACAATGAAGTATGCATTGTGTCATCACAAAATGCGTTGTATGCATAACTGCAATGTAAGCCTTACATGAGCCAACATCCTTCTATATATGGCAGAGGTTGTGAGGTTACCCAAAGCATGTGCTAAGTAGCAGAGAAACTCACAGTTAGTCTGCTCCACTGCTCTCAAACCAGTCTGATCTGGTCTGGATGGGAGAGACAGAGAGTCCCCTTGCTCTGACTGCAGAGAGATTTGGGGCTTCCCTCCGGAGAGATCAGGGGTTTGTGTGCATGGTTGGAGAGTTTGTGTGCATACTTGGCCATCAGGTCCAGATAGACACTGCATTATTTATCAGGACAGCAGTGTTTCCTTGTCTCTTAAAAGCCCGGCGTCGTTTTGTGACTCATGGCCAGCCAGCCCTTCAGGTTTTCCTCCTTCCCATCCAACTCACCACCACCATACACCCAGACAGCCAGCTTATCAGAGCTGTTGGCAGACCGATGTTCTGCACTTGCTAGTAAACACACCTCCGTCTTCTTACCACAGAGGAGCAAAATCTAAAAGGGAAGCGAGGCGATGGATGCACAGTGGAAGCAACTATACCTCTCCTAACAATAGAAGTGGTGCAGTCGTAGATATTTCTGCATGATAGAGCTGCTTTGGGGAGAAGAGATAACCAGAAGCTTCAAAGATAAGCCGAGTTTCTCTCTGTGCTCTTGTGTTTTTGTTGTCATCTGCATTGCAGCTAACGCCTGTCAGGTGCAGTGAGATCATTTTCTTCCTGTGCTTTGTAGAGGATGCAGCTGAGATATTTCTTTCTCACTGCAGTGTTTGTGGTGCACACACACACACAGACCGAAGGAGTCGTGCACTCGCACACGTACACACTGTCAACAGACTGGATCACATGCACCAAACAAACCCGCATACTAACAAGTACGTTCTCTCCTAAACATTTCGTCTTAACATGAGCCAAACTTTCCGCGATTCTGTGGATTGTTATTACAACACGGCTCGGTTTCTCAGAATTCACGGGCCACTGGAGCATTGTCATGTTTCATAACATCTCATGAGCACTTCTTGACCCTTTGTCATTATGACGTTCTTATCACCTTTATATGTAAATAGTTTGTTTATTTGAGTTTTCTTTTTTTTTTTTGCGTTTTTCGCTGTCAAAAGAAATGCATATTTAGCAAAGTAAACTGGAATTAAAGGATTGCTTGCTAATTAAGGAACTGTTGGTGCAGCTTTAATGTGTCGTCACGTAGGTGTGAGAGGTCAACTATCTTCCCAGGTTAATTTTGTTCACTCAGTACAACGGCAACACAAGCCAGGATGCTTATACAACGTCCCCTAGACTAGTCTGTTTTTGTCTCTAGAGTAACCGAAAAACCACGTCTTTAATCAAATTTGTTTGTGTCCTCTGTTTCTATTTTCTCCAGACAAGCAGAATGAGTTGGAGCTTCCATGTCCAGTTCCTAAGTCGAGGGAAAGGAAGAGGAGGCAGGGCCATCAGCAGCAGCAGGGTGGGATGATGACTCAGATCAGTGGGGTGAGGAAGGTCAGCCACACGCCCAGCATCTCTGGAAGCACCAGCAACCGTTTTGGGGTCAAGACGGACCAGGAGGAACTCCTGTCGAAGGTAAGTGATGGACAGATTAAACAGCAAAAAAAAACATGAAAATTGTGTGATTGGCTGAGATACTTATAGTCGTCTTGTCTACTCTCTCTAAGGACCTGGAGGACATCAACAAATGGGGCCTGAATATCTTCAGAGTGGCCGAGCACTCCCATAACCGACCGCTCACATGCATCATGTACACCATCTTTCAGGTCAGTGCCCTGCCTATTCATCCTCCTCATCTTCCACCTCCTTGTCAATTCAGGAAGAGCTCATAAAAAATGTGCGAAAGCATTCATACACACACACACACACACACACACACACGGCTATAGAAGGCATGAGGCGCAGCCCACATGCGTACAGTATGTTCTCTGTTACGTTCAGCTGTCCATATTGCTACGGGAACATCTGCTAGAGGGACATTAGCAGCTGAAATTGATTTCTAGCTGTGAATCATCCTGGCAGGAGAACAAATTGTTTTCATTTCCTGCCTTTTCTGTAATATATGATTCACAATTTGATGAATATGGTTTCGAAATTGGTCGGATCACTAGTCTGCTGGCGAATACGTCTACTGTAAGAGATTCTTGAAAGTACAACTAACGTGCTGTAACATCTTCAGGAAGGAATCCCTGTTCTCACTGTTAACCTCTTGTTTTTCTTCTTCATTTTCTTCCTCTGTGTCGCATGCAGGAGCGAGACCTCATGAGGACGTTCAAGATTCCAACGGACACCTTTGTGACGTTCATGCTGACCCTGGAGGGCCACTATCACTCCGACGTGGCCTACCACAACAGCCTACACGCCGCTGACGTAGCCCAGTCCACACATATCCTCCTGTCCACTCCCGCACTGGATGTAAGTCACTTTTTCTGATAGTGATCATGCATTTGTGCTTTTATTAGTTGTTAAATTGGTCTTAAATTAAGTTCCAGTTACTTACCTGACACCATGGCCCACACCTTTTTCATCATTTATTATGATTTAATGAGCTGACTGGATTTACGTCACTAATATTGCCATGCCCCTGAAACTGCATGCTGGAGAGGATGACACATGGAAGGATCGGCCTCTATCCGTTGCCTAATACCTTACCTTGTTTGGCCAGTTTATTGACAAGCTCACTTTTTTTTCTTCTTCTTCCTTCTCTTCAAACACAGGCGGTTTTCACAGATCTGGAGATTTTGGCCGCCATTTTCGCTGCAGCCATTCACGACGTGGACCACCCAGGAGTGTCCAACCAGTTCCTAATCAACACCAGTAAGTCAAGTCAAACTGTCAAAAAAGTCAACAGATTTAGCCTACATTTACAAAATAGGCAGAGATATTTGGTTTAATGGCAACAACGTTGGTTTTTAGGGACGTTGCATGGTTACCATAGTTACCTGACCTGAGTTTAAAAAGCTAGAGCTCCATTTAATTTCTCTCTTCCTGTCATTTCTCCCTCCTCTGCCTTTAGACTCCGAGCTGGCTCTGATGTACAACGATGAGTCAGTGCTGGAGAACCACCACCTGGCCGTGGGCTTCAAGCTGCTGCAGGAAGACAACTGCGACATCTTCCAAAACCTCACCAAGAAGCAGAGGCAGACACTCCGGAGGATGGTCATAGACATGGTGAGGGAACGTCTACATGTCTGTCTGAAGCTGCAGGCCAGTTTTAGCTTCAAGAATGATGTCTTGACTACTTCATTGCTTCGTCCCTAAATAATTTCTTACATCATTCTCCGTGTCTTTCACTCTTCCAGGTATTGGCAACTGACATGTCTAAACACATGAGCCTGCTGGCTGATCTGAAGACGATGGTGGAAACCAAGAAAGTGACCAGCTCTGGAGTCCTGCTGTTGGACAACTATACAGATAGGATGCAGGTAAGAGGCAGGCTTGTACACGCACATGATGCAGACAGTCTGGTACACATGAAAGAGATGCAAGATGTTGATTTTTTTTAATTTAATTAATGAATTTATTTATTTATATTTCCTGCAGGTTTTGCGTAACATGGTTCACTGTGCGGACCTGAGTAACCCAACCAAGCCTCTGGATCTGTACCGACAGTGGACAGACAGGATCATGGATGAGTTCTTCCACCAGGGAGACAGAGAGAGGGAGAGGGGGATGGAGATCAGTCCGATGTGCGACAAACACACAGCTTCAGTGGAGAGAACGCAGGTAGGGAACACACACATCTAGCTCCAAAAACAGAACGTTAATATTGTTGTTATTTTTTTTTATTTTTACTGACATCACTCCTCGTTATCTTTGCTAGGTTGGCTTCATCGATTACATTGTCCACCCTCTGTGGGAGACGTGGGCCGACCTAGTCCACCCCGACGCCCAGGACATCCTGGACACACTGGAGGACAACAGGAACTGGTACCAGAGCATGATCCCCCAGAGTCCCTCCCCCCCCTTCTACACCAGCGACGGGGAGGGCGGCCCACATGGGGAGGTGGAGGGGGGATCTGTGGCGACCAAATTTCAGTTTGAACTGACCCTGGATGACCAGGATGGACAGGATGGAGACTGTGAGAGTGGGATGATGGAGACAGCTGACGGTGTGACACTCCAAGACCATCCCTCTGATCAGGACGGGGTAGAAATGGCAACGTGCGACGTCACTCCAGCGGAAACATAGCTGAACTGATGTTGTTAGAGTGCAGCAGGTTTTGCTGTTTTTGGCTGAATTAATTTAATTGCAGTGGAGCAATCCTGCAATCTGGCTCTTTGGAGCTGCCTGGCAAAGAGGGCCTGACTGAATGTGGGGCGCCCCTGCAAACGAGGCTTGGAAACCCTGTGGCAGTTTGTTTTTGAGCCCCCTAGAAGGGAGCTGGAAGAGTGTAGCGTCTGTTCTTTAAAGAAGGGACTACTGTCGGACAGCAGAGGCAGGGCTGAATCTTGGTTCCCACAGACAAAGAAGGTGAAGTGGACAATAAATATCCATATACTGGGACTAGTAAAAAATCCAAACTTGCACTTCAGGACGTCTTTTATGTTCATTTAGAGTCTTTGTATTGTGTGAGGATTGGATGCCGCCACCTGGTGAAGTGTCCAACCAAAACTACTGGTCAACAAGTTATTTGTAACCAAGTCGTTTTTCTAACACTTCAAAAAAAAAAAAAAAGTTGTGTGCCTTTTTTTTAACGACCATGTCTTTTTTTAAGTGTTTTTATAATTTATTGAACACATTCATGTAGCTGTAAAATGTGTCAACTTTTCTACAAAAAGGACATATTTGTCTCACACAGTCTTCCTAATGTTCTGGCAATAGAATAAGCTTGTTCTCACAAAAGCGTCAGTGGATGTATTTCTAAAATCAGTTGACTTCCCAGCACAATTTGCACTTTGTGGCATAGGATGAAGAGAGTGTTGAAAGCATCAGTAATTTACAGAAGACATTATAGTAAACATGTAAAACCAAAATAATAATTTAATTTGATTTATTCAACTGTTTTCTTTCCAATAATTCACTTCATAAGCAATTAAATAACTCATAGATCAAATTCCTTGAAAGTGGAAATACTTTTTTATTTTTGAGTCCAAAAACTTTTTATTTTTTAAAACAAAAAACCTCCAAAGATCCTGTAAAGAAAGCACTTTGATGATTGCACTGCTACCTTTTGAAAAGTGTGATCCCATGCTTGTCACGAGTCACTAGTGTAACAAGTCAAACTTCCAACCAGAAGCCAAATTGAGCCCTCACATCTTCCTATAGCTGGATAAAGAGTCCCGGCAAATGAAAGCCAATTATCAATTAATGATCATTCATTATTGACCAAAAATATCTAAGAGAAAAAACTCCTCATCTTGCATTGTGCTGAGCTGTGCCATCTGTTTCCACCTTGTTAATTCCCCCTTTTCATTAGCTCTCTCACACACCTGTTGTGGTTAACAGCATTCCATTCTCGTGAATACGTGACTCATTCTGAACTTTGAAAGACTGTGAGACTGTGTGCACAATTTAAATAGACACCTTTTTGCGAAATGTATCCTGTAGTTTTTATTCCAGCACTTTGAATATGTTGACAGTTCCGCAGCTGGTTGCTGATCTGTCCAACACTACCTTTAAGGTACCACATTGTAAGGTGCAACCTTCAAAATTGGGGGGGGGGGTCAATATCGTGTCATGACATGATATTTCCTGTGTGTGTGTGTGTGTGTGTGTGTGTGTGTGTGTGTGTGTGTGTGTGTGTGCGCGCGCATGTGAGTGTGTATGTAAGTGGTCACAGAGTTGCACAACCTTGTTGCACCCAGCTGTGTTGCAGTGACCCTTCAGCTGTTTGTAACAGTGTATTTATGATCTTATTCTTGTATATGATAATATTGATATTTGATTGTTAATTATCCCTGTATATTTGTTATTATTTATATGCACTACCACATGTCAAATCACAGTTTGATTGAACTTGTCTGGTGGTTCTGATTTATTGTGTTTAGCGAGCTGTTTTGCTATAAGACCATAACATGAAGTTATGCAGTTCAATTTTGACAATTTGAAATGTATGTTTGGTTTGAAATTACCGGTCGGAAATGTTTGTACAGTCTCAACCAACAACACCTCACGTGAGGTGCAGAAGAAGTCTGGCTTTTGTTTTTGTCTTTTGTTCCTGGCGGATTATGAAGGCTGAATATTTACTGCAGTATATTGTGTACGGTGACGGGTCATTGTACAGCTAGAGGAATATTTGCTGAAATATATAACATTGTTTCAAATATATTTTTTCAGTGTTTTCCTCACAATATATGGTAAAATGGTGTATGTTGTGCTCAACAAATGTTTTCTATCAGATTATTAAAATGGGCATGTATTACAGAATTTTCTGGTCTGTGTGTTATTGGATCCCATCAGCAAAAAAAATCAACGAATATATATATATAAATATATATATATTTTCGTCTCAAAACTTTTCATCAACCTGGAGAAGGAGTGATGAAATGTTGGAATTCGTGACCTATGGCTATGACTAAAAGGCAGACAGATGTGTTTCCCACAGCCATATTCAGGTGCACAACAACATTCACAAACATGATCCTGCAATTACAATAAAGCAACTGATGTGGTTTTTGTTCACGTCATGGTTTCAGTTTTGCAAGGGGGGGAAACAAGGTGGAAGTTACAAACTACTCGATTCAGTCCTTAGTCACTGCAGTGACATCAGTGACGCGGCTTCCCTCTGATTTGAGTTCAGTGACTGCTGGACACTGAGCGAGCGACGGATACAGGAAGGGTAGAGGTAGGGATGCTATGTGCTGGGCCCTCGGGGCATTCACTCTCCCATGGCCGTGATCACCTTGACCCACGCAGATAAGCATCTGGAATACGTGATCAACAGGAGGGCACGCTGAATGAAATCAGCGTGAAGCCACGAGATGACTTTTACAGATTTCAGTTTCTGAGTAAGTTCAACAAAACAGAGGAGGGAAGACTAAACAACGTTGCTGCCATTAACTAAAGACATTTACTGATGTAATCTCATCTTCATTGCTCGTGTTGGGTGAACGCTCAGTAGCTCTCCTGACAATGTGTCATTTTACAGTGTTTGTGGTGATAGATTTGGGGGGGGGGGTCTCTTTAGAGTTGATAAATGGATAAGTGGTTGGAAAGTAACCCAGTACATTTACTCAAGTACTGAACATAAGTGCAGTGATGACATTTGATTCAGTTACTAGTTATTTTACAGATTCAGATTAAAAATACAAAATATAATAAACAAATAAACTATGATATTATTATATTATTGATCCCCAGGAGGAAATTCACAAGCTGCCCAGAAGTATATAAAGTAATATATATAAAACACACAGTATAAATACCTTTAAATTGGCTCCACATTTACCAACTGCAAAATCAAAGTGATGAACACATTAATGCATCAATAATCATAATCCAATAATATAATACACGTTATTCTGAAATGGGCCATTCTGCGATTACTTTTACTTTTGGTATAAGTATATATGGAATATGTATACTGTAATGCTAATACTTTTGTACTTAAGTAAAATTTTAAATGCAGGACTTTTACTTGTAACAGAGTGTTTCTACCCTGTGGTATAGCTACTTTTACTTAAGTAAAAGATCGGAGTACTTCTTACACCACTGATAAATACTATTCATTAATACTTGTACTGCAATTAGTTCAGAGCTCACATGCTGAGATACAGAGTACTGGTTGTTTTTTGAAATTCTGACAGGTATTTTATTGCACTCATCTGGTCACCAGTCTTTAAAAAGGCACTCATTACTTAGCTATGAAAACGACGTGGTAGGATATAAAATTGGCAGTACTCATGGACCAGTGCGGAGAAATACTGATCTAAAGGTCCTTTGTTCCATTGAATAAGATTTTGGAGATGTTTGTGGATGTCTGGATGACAACAAGAAACCTGAACCATCGTCCGCTTCCTTAAGATTCAGCAAAAATGAGGCAACTGTTTATGGTAAACACGGGCGCAGACGAGGACTAGCGTTTTCCATGGTGGTGGTCCATACTGCCATGGCAATGAGCAGCGTGTTTGTTTGAAACTCTAACACAAGTCTTGTGGTCTGTTGGTGACTGACGTCAGCTGGGAGAAGGCAGACTGCCCCGGCAGCAGCGTCTGTGAACTGCCTGGGTTCAGGCAGGGCCGGAGGCTCCCACTGCCAGTGGATCCAGCTGACAGCCAGTCAGCCTCCTTTCTCCACTCTACTAGCCAGGCCCTGAAAGGGCCCACGGCCTGGGGCCAAGGCAAGAAAGGAAGAGAACCACTTCCAGCAAAACAAACCTGCTCTCTCCATATCCACTTTATAAAAACAAATGTCTTCCTGGAGTTTCTCCTGGCCAGCTGCTGTTTGTTTTTAGTTGGGTTGACAATAAGGACTGAAGTCAACTGGGCAGTCAGTGGGAGGAATACAGGGTAAGGTGGGGCATTCCAGGATAATTCAATAGCTGTCCAGGCGGGTGTGTAGATGGCAGAGATCAGCTCAGAGTGGCTGAGACAGATGGGTGAGGAAGTGTGCTGAAAAAGACAGTTCTGCCCCGCTCTAAAGAAAATGATGAATCTGGAAAAGATCAGATGAGGCAGTTAACTTCCTCTAAGGCTTCTTGGATGTGTGTGTCTTGTGTGTCTTGTGTTTCATGGACTCTAAAATGCAGGATTAGGACAATAACAGGATGTGTCCTTCCCAGAAAATGTCACAAATCATCTAGTTATCAAACATGGCGGCAGTCATCATAGATATGCCATTGTTTTCTCTCAGTGAGCCTTTGCATGCCTCAAATACCTTCAAATACATAGAATGTTTATGGCAGCAGTTATATAATCCACAGAATGAGCAAATGCACGAGAAATGTCAAAACACACCCAAATTGTAAGACATGGTTTTCTGACCTTTCCATGAGGAAAAAGGAGGCTATGCATGCGGTGTTTAATATCAACTTTGCCTTTATGTAAAAAATGAATAATATAACTCACTCGTTAGACATATGGAGTACAAAAATGTTATGGTAATTCTGTGTGATGAATGCATTTTTCTCATCATCTTGATTTATTCCTTTGAAAAAAGAAATGATGTCACTTGATGTACGTAAAAAATAAGTGGATCCTTGGACATTAGCCTGTGTGTAAAGCAGTCGTCTGTGTCAACTCACATTTATCGTGATGCATTTATGGACATGGCACCAGCCTGACATTTGTGCTGATTCCTCGGGGCTCTTCACCCAGCGCGCAGCCAGCCTGGGAATTGTTCGGACATGGAAGGGAGCATCCCTGTGGGGCCGCAGCGGCACACAAGAACGTGCTGTCATCATTGTTTTGTAAAAACCCAAAAAAATAACAATAACAAAACACCCCTGGGATCACACATGCACACTCAAAGATGACACATTAAAGCACATGCATGCTCACACACACACCAACACACACACACACACACACACACAGATGAACAGATGTGACACTTAAAGATGGAGGAAACCCACTACACCTGAGGGGAAAAGAAGAAAAATGAAATAGTGAATATTGATTATGCATGAACAGACCAGGTAAACACATTTCACACACAGTGTGGATGTTGGATTTTCCACCAATTTTCTGCTATTGCAATCACACAGAATGTTGGCTGGTTTCACCAAATAACCAGCTTTTCTCTGAAATTTGGTCCCATGGTGGTCCGATCAAGATAAAGATCTACTGTACCCAAATCATGTTTAATCCACATGTCCTTCTCTTGATTTTGCCCAGATCAATAGTGTCCTTATTTGACACAAAGACAGAGAGAGACAGACGGGGGCTCTGTGGCTCTCTGGTGTGTCAAAGTGAGCGAGTGCGTGGGAGGAGATGTTCAACATGCGCTGCAGCGTGTGGTAGAGGGAAAGAGACTGAAAGAGAGAAAAAGAGAGGGGAGGCCTACGCAGCATGAGAATATCAAATATGCCACATCTTAAGGGGTGAGATAAACAAAACATGCTCACTGCAGCACAATGCAAACTCCATCAAAGGTCATCTAGAGCTAGACACAAGGCTTAGATCTGGATATGACCTGGGAGCTTTATTGTTGCATAATGTCCCTTTATTTATATATATACATATATAGTTCAAATATAGGTCAAATTAGATTTTGACAACACCATCAACACCATAGTGGGGCTCTGACTGTGTACCTGACTTATTAAATAACGTGGCACTGCTGACATGATTAAAGATAAGACTGTTGTTTTACGGTAATACCCTGCTGCTGTATTTTCCCGACCTCAGTTTACTATGCACTGCACTTTCCATAACAACTTTCTCTAAGAGGATATGAACAACAAAGCTATTCATGTTTGCCTGGAAAAAATGCTGAGCCTGAGTTCAACACCTTCAGTGTCACAAAAGCAACTTTTTTCCACTTTTTTTTTTTTTTTATCATTCTGAAACTATTATTTTTCTTGTCATCGTATGAGAGATGAGATTAGTCAGAGTCCTTTTGCTTTTTTGTTGTGAATTCCAGTAAGGCTCTGAGAGCGTCACAGTCTGCGAGCACTGCCCCAGCTTCCTCTGTGGCCACTGGTCTGCCCTGTATTACAGGAGCGATAAGGCAGCAGCATTTCCCCCTCCACCCTGGCCATGGGCACACGGCTGCTCTACACACACAGACGCTGCCCTCCACGGCGGCTTCTCAAACGTGGGCCTGGCTGCACGTTGCTCTGTGTGGACCTGATGGAGGATGCAGATAAGAGAGGGTGTTGTGGCTGCGCTGTCTAAAAGCAAAATGTGATGATTGTCAGATAGGTTCTTCTAAGTAATCCTGGTGTTTGTGTCCCTGTGTGTCTGCATGTGTGGAATGTGTGTATCATAAGTGGAGTAAACATGCCTATAGTGTATAATGTACAGTGGTGGAAAAGTACTCATATCCTTTACTTAAGTGAAAGTACCAATACAACAATCTAAAAAAAAAAACTCCATTACAAGTATATGTAAAGTTTTAAAAGTAAATGTACTAATTCTGCAGAAAAATGGCCCCTGTTCCTGATATATTATAGTGTATAACATTATTAGATTGTTACTGATGCATTAATGCATAAGTGGCATTATCTCTTGTAGCTGGTGGAGTTGGAGCTAGTTTTAACTGCTTTATATACAGTTAGTCTGGTGGTTCCCAACCTAGGGATCGGGCCCCTTCCAAAGGGTCACGACATAAACCTGGGGAATCATGAGATGATTGAATGGGTAGGAAATTAGAAAAATGAATTCTGCTACACAAATTTGTCTACATTTTTTGATCTTTCCTCTAGTGATCCCAAACCAGGGGGTACTTCTGCAGTTGCCAGGGGCTACATGGAAATATATTGAGTCCATGTATTGAGTCAGCTGTAACACCTGAACACTATGTGTTGAGAGAGCATGGAAACTAGCTAGCTAAAACTAGCAACTACCAATAGTTAGCTAAACGTAATAGGTGAATGGCTGAAATAGATAAAATGAATGGATGAACTGTTAAAATAGTTAGCTAAAAGTAATGGCTGAACTGTTAAAATAGTTAGCTAAAAGTAATGGATGAACAGTTAAAATAATTAGCTAAAAGTAATGGATAACAGTTAAAATAGTTAGCTAAAAGTAATGGATAACAGTTAAAATAGTTAGCTAAAAGTAATGGATAACAGTTATAATAGTTTGCTTAAAGTAATGGCTAGTTAAATGGTTGAAGGATAAATTCTTTAAATAAATGGCAGTGTTGATGAAGGGGTACTTTGTGAATTTTGTATTTTGTGAAATATTTGATAATTGACCTCTGTGGGCCTCAGACCGTTATTTAATTTAAACCATCTGAGCAGTTTAGAGGTGAAATGTCTCTTTGATTGGACTGCCGACAGCTCATAGACATCTGAAACGGGACAAGGCCCGCCAACAAGACGCAGTTTTTTTGTTAGCCGTCACGAGGCAAAAAGGCTGGGAACCAGTGTTTCAATGATGAATTGTATTTTACAAGCTTATCACATGTTTTTTAATGTAAAATTTTGAACTGAAAAGTTATAGCTGTCAGATAAATGGAGTGGCGTGAAAAGTGTAATATTTCACACTGAAATGTTGTGGAGTAGAAGTATAAAGTAGCATAAAATGGAGGTACTCAGTACAAGAACCTCAAAATGGAACTCCTTTCCTGATAACGTATGTCCATATGTGCTTTGTCTGTATTGAAAACAGAGACACTGTTAAGCACAGAAAGGAAATCAGAAACAATCTATGAACAGTGTCTGCGTAGTTTACTCAAGGTCTGCTGATATGCAAATGTAGGCCTACGTGCAGATCAGAGTGCCACCAGAGATGCCTTGTCTCCACTCTACCATGTCAGTCAGTCAGTCTCATTAAAGACCTGGCAGCAGCAGACCACTGTTCCTGTCTCTCTCTCTCTTTTTCAGTGTTTAAGTGGTTCAGAGCAAAAACCACGCATGAAAGAGTTCAAAGAGTAAACCTTTATCTGCCTGTTTCGTTGGCAAAGTGTGCTCTCCGGTGCTATTAGCAGGGGATGGAAAATTTAGTATCAGTGAGGGCAAATGTAAGATCTTTATTTACTTTGAGGTTACGCTCACACAGGGGCCCTTAGGCAAACACGTGCTATCAATACTCTTGACATGCAATTATTGATGAAAGCACAGATGGTATGTAAATTAATGTGAGAGGTTGGTTTTAAAAGTTCATTTAAAATGCATGTACTGGAGAAACCAGGGCTTTTGGGGTCCTCGTGGTCTGGGGAGGTGTTTTTTCCCCCTACATACCTCTTTGTTGACATTTTTGTGTAAACATGATAAAATAATAACTGAAAAATCAACTTATTTTTTTTTTCTTTTCTTCTGACCTTATTAAAACCCAAAAGGTAGAAAAGTATTTAAGTGGTAACCTTACCCGTTGACACAAACTGGGATTTCACATTTTATGGAGATAAACTATAGAAATGACCATTCAGCATTGTTATTGCACCAAATAGGAAAATATTTAATGTTTTATATGTTACATGGGCTATGCATGAACAAGTATATATTCTTTTAGTTTGGAATATACTGAATATTCTGAAACGTTGATCAGTTCAAAATCACATTTACAGTATGAGCAATTGTCATAAAGTTAAAAGTTATGAAGCAAAAGGCTGAAAAACTAAGTTGAGTATCAAACAGAACATTTATGGCCTCATTAAATTAATACGTATTTTTATTCGTTATTTTATTTTCTATTATACACTAACATCCATGCCTTATAATGATACCTCTGCTTGGAAGCACTAGGTAAATTATTTTGCAGTGCAGCAGCGCCACCCTGTGGCCACATAGGGAATAACCACAGTGCGACTTGCAGTGCATGCAGAGAGCATGTACCGCCAGCGGGCGCCGCTGTTGAGCCACGCACTGCGTTGACTGCACAGACAGCAGAAGTCAACCAAAGAATTTCTGCTACAGCTGATTCGGTCGCCATCTTTGTCGCGAACATAAACAACACCAGTGAGTCGCGTTGGCATTTAGATGTACCGCCGTCATTTGGGAGAAAGCGAGCACAGTGTCCCCGCTACAGCGCTGATCTTTTCAACCGAAGATGACAGTTGATTTGGTCACCTGAGCCACCGTGTCAGTCGGGTAAGAGAGCCTCGCTGTCGAGCAGCAGGGTCGTCAGCTGATGTTACATCGCTTATAAATGGGTTGTTGTGTGCGCGAGCATGATACCATGACAACGGTGCGGCTGTCATTAGCGCACTATGGAGCGATTTTTACCTCGATATCTGTCTGCTTTTATGCGAGCGAGGAACGGCAAATGCAGACTTGCTCTTTAAACCATGTCACGGATAACATTAATACCACCTGACATGCACAGACACCATGCTAACCAGGCCATTTGGTGTGTGGTAACCCAGCAAAAAAAGAGCTGCTTGTATCTTCGACCTTCTTCGCATTGCTTTCTGTTCTGAATTAAGCTTTTTTCCCCCCCTACAGAGATGGGGATCCAGTGTGGATTTCCTCAACGGGAGGGAGCGGAGGTTTAAAGGGGGGGGCGGGGGCGGGGAGGGCAGCAGAGGGGCCTGAGGAGATGGACCAAGAGTACGAGAGACGGCTGCTGAGGCAAATCAACCACCAGAACCTGCCGACAGAGGCCCGCCTGTCAAAGGTGAGATACAGAGAGTGATAGATAGGAAATCATGTCTATGAATGCTGGTTTAAGGAACAGACTGAATTGTGTGTGTGTGTGTGTGTGTGTGTGTGTGTGTGTGATACCTGGGTGATAGTCTTTATCTCCTGTTAAACTGATATGGTATAATTCAGTTCTGCTTACCCACATAGTATTGTATGAGCAGGGGCTGAGCTAGACATTTAAAGGCCCCGAATAATATCGCCAACCTCTTTTTCAAAATAGTAATAACCCTGCTGGATTTTTTTTTTTTTATGGTTTTACTGTCTCTCTCTGACCATCCCAGTGTGTAAGTGCTACCTGCAGTCCTGTCAGTGTTAAGTCAGGGGACCGCTTCATTCCCACCCGTGCTGGAAGCAACTGGAGCATCAACTTCCACTATGCCAATGTGAGCAGTTAGTTCTTCATCCACGCGGTCAGCTAATCACTCGATCATTTACACTGCCCCACAGAAACACACAGCTTGGTAATCAAAGCTATGTCAGAAACTGACTTCCTTTTCTCTGCAGGAGAACTGTCGCTCCCCGAATCAGAACCATAAAGCAAAGGATGCCAGCTCGGATTCAAGCAAAGGTCAGACATGTTTTTTCAGTTTTTTTTTTTTTTTTACGCCTAGTTGTACTTCTTCTGAATCATCCCAGTTGTCTTTTTTTTTTTTTTATAAAATCCTGAGCTAAATCTCTGCACCACCTGTGTTTCCATCACCACTCTCACTGCCACCCCTCCAGATGCTGTGGCGTATGCTGCCCTGCTGAGGAACGAGTTACTGGGGGCAGGGATAGAGACTGTGCCAGACCCTCACACGGACGACCGGCGGCATGCAGTCCTCCCTCAAGACTCTCACAGCCTTTTTAGGGTACGAATCATTAAAAAAAATAAAAAATGGTGAAATCAAAGATGCAAAATCCCAGATTTTCTTATGAATATGTTGATGTGGCTGACATGTTTGCTTCATAAAAACATATCAACAACATCAGTTAATATAATCTGTGTGTGACTTAACTGTAAAATAATCCCCAACTATAATTCTGCTTTGTGTGTTCGTCCTCCACAGTACACTGTCCACACTAAGAGAGTGCCTTTCAATAGCGATAATGAAGTCTCACCATACTCCCTTTCTCCACTTAGTAACAAGAGGTATGACACATCTCACGTGCTGCACACTGAACAGAAACAGCTGTCAGATAGCTTAGTTTAACCCGTTTCTTCTCACTGTGTCTGTAGTCACAAGCTGCTCCGCTCCCCTCGTAAACCAGCCCGCAAGATCTCCAAGATCCCCTTCAAAGTGCTGGATGCTCCGGAGCTGCAGGACGACTTCTACCTCAACCTGGTAGACTGGTCAGCGGGCAACTTGCTCAGTGTCGGCCTGGGAGCCTGCGTCTACTTGTGGAGTGCCTGCACCAGCCAGGTCAGAGGAGGACTTAAAGTCATTCGTTTACGGTTTTATTGCGGATTTTCTTCTCAGTTGTCAGCTGATGCCTAGAAGGGAAGGACTATAGTCTGTGTCTAATCTGCCGAAGAGAAAAATGGAAAATGAATGTACTTTGTGTCCATCTTAACAGGTGACAAGGTTATGTGACCTTTCAGTGGATGGAGACTCTGTTACATCAGTTTGTTGGAATGAGAGGGTGAGTCTACAGCTTATTCATGACAGTAGTAAAAAAGAGAAAATTAACTGCGTGTAGTAAAGAAATAATGGGAAAATAACTGTGTGTATGACTTTATGGCTCTGGTCCTTTCAGGGGAGTCTCGTTGCCGTCGGAACCCACAAGGGTTACGTTCAGATCTGGGACGCAGCAGGAGGGAGAAAGCTGACCAGTCTGGAGGGTCACTCAGCACGTGTAGGTCAGTCGTAACTGCAGTGAAGTGGAATTACAAACTGCTGGTTAAAATCAGTTTGAGTCTGCTTTTAGCAAAACTAAAGGGGGGAAAAAAAGGAGAATCTCCTAACAAATTTTTATTTATTTTTTTAAAGAATTTTGAAATTCCAACATATGCTGTGTTTTGTACCACCGAACATGTGTTATTATCATATCAAGAAACACCAGATGGATTCTTGACAGCCACAGTGAAATATGAGACCCACCCCTCTTACCCTTTGTGCCAAAGGTGCCCTGGCGTGGAACGGAGAGCAGCTGTCTTCGGGAAGTCGGGACAGAGTGATCCTACAGCGGGACGTCAGAACCCCGCCTTCTGCTGAGAGGAGGCTGCAAGGTCACAGACAAGAAGTGTGTGGTCTCAAATGGTCTCCTGACCACCAGCACCTCGCATCCGGAGGCAACGACAACAAGGTGAGAGAATCTAAAATGGAACTTTTTTGTTAGCGACTTTTGAGCGAATTAACCTAAACTTCATTCTAGAGTCGTGGAGGGTAGCATCCTGATCTGTGACAGCAAAAGTGAACACATTCAAGCTTTGAGATCCCGTTCCTTGTTGTCTCCTGCCCCAGTTACTGGTGTGGAACAGCTCCAGCCTTCTCCCTGTGCAGCAGTACAGTGACCACCTGGCAGCGGTGAAGGCCATCGCCTGGTCCCCCCACCAACACGGGCTGCTGGCGTCGGGGGGCGGCACCGCCGACCGCTGCCTGCGCTTCTGGAACACACTGACGGGTCAGGCGCTGCAGAGCACAGACACCGGCTCCCAGGTCTGCAACCTGGCATGGTCCAAACACGCCAACGAACTGGTGAGGGGACACTCACGAATGCACATGCCGCCTTGGAGATGCAAGCTCTATGCGCAGATATTGGCCAGTTCTTCAATTCAAGGATAATGGCAATATAATAAACGATAAAATGTTGTTTAATAATAGGTAAAAATGAATACTATCCTTCTTAATCCATTAATGTAATAAATTAAACAATGTAATCACATCTTTGGGGTCTGGCTGACCCCCTGTATAATGTTGTTATTACTACATTATAAGGCTAGGCTAGTGTAAAAATGCATTACATTACCAGAAAACAAATAATATGCTCACAGTGTAGAGATGTTACGACAGTATCTAGCAATTAATTAACATTTTTATTGCATTTTTGTGTAAAGTAGTGGGACATTTTGTAACATTTTGACCAGTTAATATACACTTAGTTTCCAATTATTCAGTCCATACGTACGATCACATATAATTCCATACAATATCTCTGCAATAGCAATCTACTGTATGTGAATCTTACTGTATAATGTTCAGTTTTTGTTTTGTACAGTGTCAGAAAGGTGCTGATTCGACTGTATAGTAATGTTTGAGACTGTACTGTAGGTAGTGTGGGTTTTGTACTGGATTGAAGTATACCGAGAGTTGTTTCTATATAAGACAGTAGGGCCCAGTGCAGCACTACAGAATTCCAGACTAAGTAGAAGTGTTTGTGTTTACAGGTGAGCACTCACGGCTACTCTCAGAACCAGATCCTGGTGTGGAAGTATCCGTCACTAACACAGGTGGCCAAGTTGACAGGACACTCCTACAGAGTGCTGTATCTGGTAAGACTGCAGCTTGAAATGAATGGCTGCGCATGCTCAGCGTCAGTGTAACGGGACTACCAACTCGTTCCTGCCTTTAGTTTCTGAAATGCATAGGAAATATACACCAATCTTTTCATACATTTATCCAGTGGTGGAGGAAGTATTCAGATGCTTTACTTAAGTATAAGTAGTATAAGTTTAAAAATACTCTGTTACAAGTAAAAGTCCTGCATTTAAAATCATACTTAAGTAAAAGTACGTAAGCATTATCAGAAAAATGTACTTCAAAGTACTCATTGTGCACAGTGGACCCTGAAAGTGCAAGTATAAGTAGCATTGAAACACTGGAGTAAAGTACAAGTACCTCCAAAATTGTACTTAAGTACAGGACTTGGGTAATTGTACTTTATCACTATTTCCAGTAATGTAGAACTTTTCTCACTCTCATTTTCTCATTGTTTTCTCTCAGCATTACCATTGTCCATTTCCCGATATACACACACCAAAATAAATGTTCACCCTTTCACCAGTTTTTCTCTCTTCGTCCTCCCTTCTCAGGCTGTGTCACCAGATGGGGAGGCCATCGTTACAGGGGCTGGGGATGAGACACTACGTTTCTGGAACGTCTTCAGTAAGACACGCTGCACCAAGGTACACTATGTTTGTCAGTTACAGTGCCACATCTCCATTATATACAGGTCTGATGCCTTTGTTGTTTGAAGTTACTGAACGATATCTTGAAGGTACTTCTTTAAAGTAATTCTCGGCTCTCTGAGGGCCCCGTGTTGATAAAACAACAGTGTGAAATTTTGCCCTGATTTCTCAGCAAAATCATAAGAACGTGACAAAGGCTGTACAATGTCTAATTTTAAGTTCTTGAATTTTACCAAACAATTCATTTAAAATTCTTTGAAATTAACATTCTCTACTGTAATGGAAATTGTGCACATATTTGAATGTTTTTTGACACTATTTAATTTCCTTCTCTTCCCAGGAATCAAAGTCAGTGCTGAACCTCTTCACAAGAATACGATAGTGAACATGCCGGGTCAGGACTGGTTTCAGGACTGAACTGTGGTTGAAATGCACAGAGTCACCAACAACACTCACAGACTAGCTCTTAGAGCCCTCTCATCTCAGCACCATCTCTCAGTGCACCAACCACCACTACAGTACTACTTCTCAAATCCACTTTTTCTACAGAGGATCCAAACTTCCAACAACAACTGCCATCCCTCACAGTGATGTCACTGATTAAAAAAACAAACAGTCTATTGTCAGGACACGTTGTCTGCTTTAAAAAGTCAGTCATCTTTTCTGTTGTGGAAGTGATGAAATTGTTTTATTATATATTAGCAGAAGTAATACATGTACAAGAGTTCTAAACTATATAATGTAATCGCGTCACATTTTTAAAAGGCTCTCCTTTGCAACAGAGAGAAGAAGAAGCCTGGCTAGGGTGTTGGAGGAGGGGGCGGGGTTTCTATATTTTGATAATGTGTGAATATGATCTACAAGCAGTAAATAAATAAGTGAACACTCACACACACACACACACACACACACACACAGTTGCTCATGCAGCTGCAAAGAATGAACCGTTTACTGGTGTTTTGTCAGATGGAGTAGAGCTAGAGTGTATCCATGCCTGGAGATAAGGAAAAGGCAATGCGACACTTATTTCTTTCATTTTATCCGGCTTTGCAACTGGCAGAGGTATTTTATAAAAAAAAAAAAATGGTGCACAGAGGTCCACTCATCCTAATAACTGTCCACTTCATCTGTGTTTTTGCTTTAGTTCAGTCCAAGTGTTGTGGTTTTTGATAGTTCAGCGTCACCTGCACAAGTGAACATTCCATTTATCATTGAAACAGATTCAGATTTGGGTTTGGGTTTTTTTTGGGGGGGGGGGCGGTCTTTCTCAGAGGCTTACTTGGGAGGAAAAAGTCAGCACGCTACCAGCTCAGTCTAGTAATCTAGTATCCGGACCCCTGCAGGCCCCGACACAGCAGAGAAAACTCCTTCACAATGTCCTTCACACGATGCTTGTTGGTTTGCTCCCTGGAAGAAAGAACAAGATGGAGATGAACTTTGTCGAAACATGTCACTATATTTCACTGTATTTTGTGCACATTTTGACACAAATCTGTCATCCAAGTCTATGATTTGTGATGAGGATATACTTTATTTCCTAAACTAAAAGGGACAGTAATATGGAAAACATTATAGCCATTATGACTGGCAGTACAAAGTGTGTTTGAAGTGGAGCCGTATCCCCATTATTACAACCAATTATGCTTTTTATTTGGTGTAAATCAAGAAATATTTCCTTTTCAATCTTACAGACCCAATTATTTTCAAGGATATAAATCACATGCTTATAATAGTCATGACAAGATAGAATTTGTCTCTATGTTATCAAAGGTGTCTGACCAGGGAGAATATCACAGTAGGTGTGATGTGGATGAAGATCTATGACCTGATGTGAACAGATATGGAGCAGTAAACAGACTAAAATATATATTTTTTGTTTTGTTACCACTAAATGACTGCAGGTTTGAACTTGAAGGTTGTTGGTCATTTTGCTCTGTTGAAAGAGGAGTTTTCTTACAGTATTTTCTTTCTCTGAGGCATTTTGAGAACACAATGCATTTTTGGTACACAGTTTTGGTGTTTGCTGCATCAAAACAATGGAGGAAAACTGTAACGCGTATATTGTTACCTTAGAAGCTGCTGACTGAAGGTGTGCTTCTGCTCTGTGGAGACCTGGGCGGAGGGGAATCCTGGGGTCTGCAGTGTTTCTTTCAGCCACTGGGACAGCAGAGCTGGACAGTGTCTGTTCAGACTCAACAACACCTCAGAGAAGTGCTCTGTCAGACTGCGAGGTGACCCGCCTCCAACCGCCTGAGACAGAAATAAAAACATACAGTATGCTTCCATTAGAAGACAGTTTGAAATTCAACTAAATCTCAGGAATAAAATGCATGCACTGGTTTAATAACAATAAGTTACACCGGGCACTAATTATGCATTTTCTCATATCTAGTTGTCTTGTTTCTAATGGCTGACTCACCTGGAGTATTGTCTCGGTCAGAAGCTTTCCATCCCTCTGCAACACTTCACCAAGCGAGGGCATGTCTTTACAACGAGGCAACAGCTCTGTCTGCCGGGGACAGGGCAAAAATAACAAGAATCTATGAGCTGATGAGTTGAAATGAGATCAAAACTATAGCTTATGCACATTTCTGTCTCGACTTACAAAGAACAGACTGGCAGCTTTTACTGTGGGTGTCTCTGGGAACTTCAGCGATAGAATCCCTGGAGAAGGAGAGAAGAGGATAAAAAGATGTTTTAAATGAATGCTTCAGCTAATGATGGTTGTCTCAGGCAGAATTTCAAGATCATGGGGGAGGGGGGGGGAGAAAAGTTAAGTGTCTTGATTTTGAACACAAATTGCACTGAATCGAACATATGTAAAAGGGGTAAAATCAGGACCTACATTTGATATTGAGTCATATCGGTGAGAATGACCTGTATACAGTACAAGCATGTAATAATACTCACCACAGTAAAACAGCGCTTTAACATCAAACTGGTCAGACAGGTACAAATCAGGCTTCCTTTTAAGAATCTAATGGTAAAGAATAACAAATTGATTAGGCAAAGTTTTCTGTGTGCATAACAATGGACAAGAATACTCAACCCACCTGAGCATGAAGGTGCATAAACGATTCTGCAATGTCAGGATGATCCCGTGGACCTGTAAAATAAATATAACTTGAGACAAGATAAACCTATGTCTAAAGATAAACTGAAATTTCTTTGCAGGTGTTTGTTACCTTGCTGAAATATAGTAAGTGTGGCAGAAGTCAACACTTCAATAAGGCTTTTGATGTTAGAGATGTGGTGTTCCTCTCCAGCAAATATGTGAACCATCTAAAAAAAAAAAAACAACCCCAGAGAGAATGACATCTGATGCCAAAAGCATGTTAAGAGTCTTCATTACATTTGGAGGGATAATGCTTTTATTCAGGCCCTGATCTGTGGGAGGAGTACCTGCCGTGCCAGGTCCAGAGCTGAGGCTTGTGGGAAGGCGCTATAGATCTGCCCCAGCATCTCACTCAGCTGAGCCACCATGGGCCCGAAATCATGTAGGAGGGTTCGAACTGACTTATCAAACACTCCACACACTGCCTGGAGGGAGGGGAAGGGAGAGAGCTGTGAGTGAGTGAATGTGAGCCTATGGAAGCCCTAAGAGGCGAGTGAGAATGATTTTTTTTTCTGGTGATCCATTTTCTGATCTAAATGGTTTTCTCTCCTGTGTTTATGACTTAAGAACAGGTGATATAGAAGGTTTTAGCAGGTAAATTTTTTTCATTCATCTTTTCTTTCAGGTGAAGCACCAATTAAAATATATTTCTAACCAAAAGAAAGACATGACAGTAATGTTACATAACTTGCTAGCACACAATCTATGTACCTTGTGTTTAGAGTGCATGGAGAAATTAAAACTCACCTGGAAGAAAACATGAATGCGTTTAATCCTAATTAGAACGTGGGGAAGTGGTGCACTTCAGCCTCTTGTGGCTGAAATGCGTATTACAACAACAAACACTAACAAAATGATCCTGCCAAAAAAAAAAATGTTTTCACCTGCCAAAACCTTTTTCCCCCGACCTGTTTCACAGATTACATTTTTTTAAGGAACTTGGAAAGATAATCCTGGCAAAACCTTTTTTTTTCACCTGTTCTTAAGTCATAAACCGGAGAGAAAACAGTTAAGATCAGACTTAGAAAATGGATCACCAGAATTAGTTTTTCTCACTTGCGTATAGGTCAGTAAACGCTCACAGATAAATCATACATGCACAGACACACACAACATCATACACATATACATATTTATGCCAGCAGTAAAAACCCTCCTACCTCGACTACCTCCGAGTCATCAAGCCACTTGCTGAGGATAGTCTGGATCAACGTGAACACTTGCTGTAGCACAACGACAACCTAAAAAAGAAATTAAATAAAATTTCTCCACACTTGTCAAGCAGTACATTGGAAATTGTGAAAAGAGCAATTTCAAATAAGTATGTTTGGTTCATTTCACAAACCACTTTTTGACTGATGTATTAGGGAACAGTTAAGGTAATTTCATGCTTATTTTCAGTTCACAGTAGCAAAGATACAGTGGCTGGTATAATATATGATAATGCTAGCCCAAGAAGCCCAAGAAGTGCCCACCGGCTCAGAGGGTAAGAAGAAAGAGGAAAGGCATGTTCAGAATGCACTCTCAGCCTGTGGTTATCCTACTTGGGCTATCAACAAAGTTAAAAGAGCCAAAAAACAGGACAAAAGTGTAACTGAACCAAGAAGGAACGGTGTCTCCATTCCTTATGTATCTGGACTGTCTGAAAAACTACAAAGGATCTTTAGACAGCACGATGTTCCTGTCTTCTTTAAACCAGGCAACACTTTAAGACAGAAACTCGTTCACCCTAAGGACAAGTTACCCACACAGAAACAGAGCAATGTTGTCTACTCCATTCAGTGCAGTGAGGAAAACTGCAAAGAACGGTACATAGGCGAGACCAAACAGCCACTTCACAAAAGACTTTATCAGCACAGACGACACGCTAACTCAGAATTACAGAGCGCCGTGCATTTGCATTTAAAAGCTACAAACCACACATTTGAAGACAGCGAGGTGAAGATTCTTAGTAGAGAGAAGAGTTGGTTTGAACGGGGCGTCAAGGAAGCCATTTTTGTGAAAAAAGAGAACCCCTCTTTGAACAGAAATGGTGGTCTGAGATTTAATCTGCCCAAAGTCTATCAGAGTGTATTATCACCTTGGTCACGCCTATCACATGCTAATCAGGTACTTAACAGTGATGAAGTAGATGCAGCCAGAAAACAATAGGCCTGATTACTGATTACTGGGCCATCTTGAAACTATTAGGTCAGATTCAGGTGAAACTAGCTATTAACAGATACTCAGGCAGATTCCTTCCTGAGGGCAGGGCTTATGTAACTCAGAGTAGCTTAAATTTCCAGTTCCCGTCCAATTTTTTCACAATTGAGAATGACTTCCGGATGGGAGCCGAAACGTCTTGATTCTGAAAACAGTGTCCAGATGACTACGACTGAAACCTTTTCTACGATAGAACACTCCTGGACGAATGAGGGACTACACCGTCTATATGATAATGGAGTTAGTGGTACACATGTCCATAGGTACACAGTTTTTATGACTAAACTTACTGGATTATGTGCGCTCTGTGAGGGAGTAGGGCTTGGGCTAGATGCTCCCTCTAAGCTGTCTGCTTGTCTGTTGATGTCCAGAGTGGTAAAGAGACTGGACAGCATCCCCAGGATGTGGATGATAGACTGTTTGTTAGTGGGATTAGGCTGTAGAGGGAGACAAGGTGGATGGGTTTGATATGTAGCCTTGTGATGAAAAGATACTATCAAATGTGACAGCGGTTGTGAGAGCAAAGAGCAATTTTATTGTTGTTACCGTAAAACTTGTGTCAAATGCTGCTACAAAAAGAAGCCACTAGTATCTGAGTCCCTGTCAACAGACATGTCAGACACAGACACTGAATCCTGACCTCCTCACTGACTGTCACCCTGCTGGATAAGACTGTCAGTGAGCTCATTAAAATGTATTTTATCTGTACTCTAGAGGAGTAGTGTTCATTAAGTATTAAATAAATCTTAAAATTGCAATAATAGCTCCTTTTTAAAGATAATCATTCTGCAGTATACTTATATTTACATTAATCAATGTAAACTTTTACCAAATCTTCTTACTGTATAATATATTGTATTGATTTGAAGTGTACTTATTACAAGTGAAGTCATATTACTCATTACCATACTTATATTAAATGCAACCAACTGCTTGAGTAATAGTCTATTAAAGGTATAATGTTTAAAATTGCAATAGCTGGCTTTTTAAAGCTAATCCTTAGATGAAGAAGATAGTTATTAATAACACAAACATATTCACATAAACTTATAGGGTACTCATATTTTAACTGACTGCATACTTCTTTTGGTAACAATTTCAAATTGCGCCATATAAAATTAAAGTGTAGTACTACTAACTGATGTGCTATTGATTATGAGTATACTTATAATAATATACTAGACTACAACTACTGTAATATTATACTGACAAGATACTGCAACAAACATGAATTTCTTAAAGCAATTGAGCGAGTATTCTTAGTAATAGTATATGAAAATCCACTTTAATTGTACCTTTATTTAAGCTTTTCAAAGCATACCTTTAAATAATATATAAACTGTTCACCATTTTTGAAGATTACCCTAGCTTATAAATGAAGTAGTACTGCTTATTAGTACACTTATGTTAAGTACAGTGAAGTACTAACAGAGAAATAATACACTTTAAAGTGAAATACAATATTAACATATTTTTGTACTTAGATTTAGCACCAAAATGTGCTTCAAATGTACTCACTGTGTTTAATATAGTGTACTTAATTTACCCAATTTGTACTTGGGCACAACCACCTCTACCACATAATTATTTTAATATTCGTGGGGTTTTGTGTAGAAGTTGCACGAGTTTCTTTCGATGTACCTCCTGCTGGGCCAACGTGTCCAGCTGCTGCACGTGAGGAGTGATGAGAGAGTGAAGTCTGACCAGAATCTCCTCTTCCGGCAGGGCGGACAGGAGGAAACCCAGAGCCTGCATCAACCACATGCACTGGCTGCTCTGCACACAGACACACAGAGACACACACACCGTACATGTCCTCACAGAGACGGTTGTTTGCAGAATAGGAAAGAACTGGTGGATGTTGAAGGCTGTTTACTCACCTTATGGATTTCTTTCAGCAGCACATCCTACAGAGGAACACAAGCGTTAATACAAAGACAGTCATCACACCGATGGTACAATAAAAAAAGGCTGCGTGTCCGACCTGTGACACAGTCAGGATGTCCTGAGCGTAGGGGCCGAGGTCATGTCTGCACTCCCTGCAGATCCTCTTCAGAGTGGATACGCTGGACACAGACAGCTCTGCCTTCACAAGGCCCTGAAGCACCATGGGTAATACGCCACCCAACATCACTGGGTGGTCAGCCAGCCACTCAGCCAGGGATCCTGGCCAACAGGAGAAATTCAGTAAGGGGTTACATGTGATGGATAGTGAATGTAAATGGGTTTGAGTGCAGACCAGAACACAAAAATGTAGATATATGGCAATAACCAATCATGTTTGTAATTTGTAAAATTCTGCCTTAATGTAAAAAGTACATATAACTGATACCCTGGTGACTGAGTCTTGGAACTAGGATACTAAAAAATCAAAATATCAAACAAGTAAGAACGATTTGTGAGAGATTGTTACTGCTAACAGGGACACAACAGGAAACATGTGTCTGGGTGTGTACCTATGGTGTACATGACGGTGTCAGCCAGCATAATGTTGCTGATGTTGATTCTGGGGATGAGACCGATAAGACCAGGGATAACATCAGAGTAGTTCACATCTATCGTCTCAGCTATGGACTGGAAGCCAAATAACAGGGCCTCTGAGTCCTGAAGACGGAGAAAAACAGAGTGTGATATTAGGTCGAGAGAGGGGAAGGGGAAACACAGTCAGGAGGTGGCAGGTATACAGAGCTACACACAGATAGGAAAGAGGTTACATTTGCTTTAAAGACAGATAGTGGATGTACATGGAAACAGGTCTATAATTATGTAAACCACTGCATATAAAGAATTCAATTATACTTTAGTGTCATTTTCTTTACTTGGCAAGAAAATACAGGAGACTTTGTGTAGCTTATACCAAGTGTAAAGTAGATATATTTAATATAAATATGTATCAGGCTAAAAATGAAGATTGGGGGATTTTGTAATAAAGAAAAGTGGGTACACTGACACAATGGATTTACATACTATCTCTGGATATTATCCACTGTAGAACATTTCCTGAGTATGCTGTATATGATGATACTCATGTGCAGTGTTTGAATAAGCATTTCATTTTCACATTAAGTGTTCCAATGGGAGTCAGTCATTAACTACATCACCTGCCATACTGCTGACTGTTGGGGGTCCATCAGCTGTCTGCCCAGCCTGTCATAGAGGTTAGTGAGCAGCTCTGCCCCCAGCATTTCATACACATACATCAGAGTGTCGGAAATGTCCACTCTGAAATATGAAAAAAAATGTCGTTATTCCAAAATAATACTGTGTGTAACTGTGTGTAATATAATGAGACAGACATTATGAGGGAGCGCTAAAATCCAATTTCAGAGCTCCTTATTAAAAACGTCCTTTAGTTTTGTGTCTTACCTGTAAATTCTGAACTGCTCCTTGTCATCAGAAGACCAGGAAGCGTACTCCTCCTGGGGAGGATAATGAGATTTATGTAGTAGTACGTCCACCAGTTGGAAGTAAACCGGCCTGTAGACCTGCAGGTAAACTGCCTGCTTCTCCTCCTCAAATGACAAGATGTCATCCTGAATGTGCAAGAAAAAATTAGAGAGACAGTTTGGTGTCTAAATCACACACTTTCATATTTAATGCATACATGAGTAACTTAGTAAACTGCAAAGAACCAAACCTTTAATGTACAAAACATCTCATTCCTTCACCTTACCTGCAGAGTGTACCAGAAGGTGAGCGTAAGGGAGCTGGTGGTCTCACTGACTGGGTAGTGCCCAGGGATGCCGGTACAGAAAAGAATCATGTTAACCAAAGCCAGATATTCTTGCCAGTGCTCCACCTGTTCCAACAAAACCCTGTCATACACAAACACGTTGATCCAAATTAAGAAATAAAAGCCATTTTCTGAAGCCAGGTTATAGGATGGCAGTGTGTGTGTGTGTGTGTGTGTGTGCATCTGCGTGTACCTGGAGTGTGTTTCTCCCATAGCAACAGCAATACGACAAATACCATGTGTGGTTTCCATGTCCCCATCCTGAGCCGCTGACTTCAGCTGGTCATGGAGCCCCAGCACCAGAGGCATCAAGTTCACCAGAGCATCAATGTACCTGCACACACATGTTCTGATTCACACACCTGAAAGCTGACTGTGACCTTAATGAGTTTGTGATCCAGCGTGTTTCTCACCTCTGGCAGTCAGGCTGTGAGATGGCATTAACTATCGTCTCCACAGCCGTGTCGAACAGCTCAGGGTTGGACAGCGCAGTGAAACAGTCCTGGACCAGTTCATGACTCTCCCCTAATGGCACGTCCAGCCCCACCCAGCTGGAAAGGCAGCGCAGCACCTTCTCCTTTACCTCGTCCGGGAGTCCTGGCTTTGGAGCAGCTGGCGCAGCATGGGACACGCCACCGCCCACTCCCCAGCCAGGGCCTCCCTCAGCTGGCCACGACGGGCTTGAGCCAGCCGGCTGCTCTGGAACTCCTCTGGTAGTACGGTGAGGAGCTCCAGCAGCGCGAGGCAGTGTGCGTGAGGGTCCTGGGTGGCCTCTGCATCAGAGCCACCTTCAGAGTCAGGCTTCTGCGGTTGGAAGGCCCTCACCATGTCTGCCACTGGCTGGGACCAAGCTTGTGGAATTAAGTTAAGAGCCATAGCGGCCAGGGCTACACACAGCCTGGTTAGCACCATTTTGGGCCCCGAGGAGAAGTGTAGGATGTGGGAGAGGAGCTGCACCCTCAGGCTCTCATGCTGGTCTGTGGGGAGGTCGCTCCAATGACGGGAGATCTTCGAGTGGAGGGTGCTGGCGCCAAAAAACTGCACCTCTGGGAGCTGCAAAGAGACAGATACTGTAACGGATGAAATAGCTGCTATAGACATTTACTAAATATACATTAATCTTTGAACTCAACACATTTAATATATATTTATATACGTTTTGCAGCTCTGATCAGCACTGACATCTGGCCAGTCTTTCTTAACTGCATTATTCTGCCTGATGTACTTGTACACTGCAATAGTTGCAAATGTAGACTTTGCAGTTGCAAAGATGTCTGAGCAGAAGCACAACAACAGACCTTGTCAGGGCCAAGCAGGGCCCAGCAGAACTGCCATGCCTGTGCAGAGACCTGGGCCTGGGTCAGCCACTTCTGGGCCACATTCTTACGCTCCATGTCCGGGTCAAAGTACAGCTGGTAGAGAGCCTGGAGGAGCAGAGAGGGAGAACCAATACAATGGGGAACAAAGATGAGGATGAGGATGTCAGAATGGTTCAAAGTCATAATGAAGTTCAACAATCAATATCCCCATATTTCCTATCCACTTTGACTGAGGAGGTATAATGACAATATATGCATCTGTGTTTTATCTTGTGTAACAGGGTGATACATGACAAGAGTCATTTTAAATTGAATTGCTGAGTTGCATTTACAGCAAGCATTAGCCTAATAATAATACATGCTGGACGACCAATTATTTGAATAGAGTAAAGAAATGTGTTGTCATGGCAACTAATCCAAAGCACATGGTCTTAGTTATTATTAGGACAGCATATGCTTATAGCTGGTATCATGTTACAGAAGGTTCAGTTTGTCTGATCTCCCTGTTAAAGTACAATTAACAAACTACCGTATTCTGTTTGACCAAACTGCTGCAGTTTTACTTTTACTTAATATATAATAAAATATATCCATATCAATATGAGACGATGCTGCAGCTCTTCTCTTTGACAAACATATGCATTCAAATTAGCTTTCCTGTTTTGAATGGTATTACAGAGGCTCCGTCTGTACGTCCAACTCAATAAACAGTCACCCAGTGAAGTGGCCGATTTCTGACAAGCAACTTACCGACTCGACATTCTCCACCGTTAACTCCAACTCCACCGGGCTGTCTCCCGGATTGGCTGGAGGCTCCATCTGGCGCAACGTGAAGGTGTCTCCCCGTTGCCGTTGGATATCCTTCAGAAATTAAAGCCTGCTCGGTAAAAAGAAGCAATTAAAACGAGGAGACACTGTCCTCTAAAGTGTGTCAAAGCACGCTGGCAGAGGACGCAGCGGGTCATTCAGCTGTCCATACAGTAGGCACATGTGGGCAGTGCGCTCAAGCATGACGACATACTGACCTCTGTGGGGGGCTGAAAAGTTGTTGTCTCACATTACCACCAGCAAACACTGACACCTGTCCACCAATCACTGTTTAATGTCCATACACTAATATTGCAGCAAGCCTACAATAATGATGAATACAGTCAAACTTGCTCGCGGCTTGCCAGTGTGTGTTCAACGCTACAGCGCTCTACAACAGGCGCTCCTGACGCAGGCAACTGCGCCTCTGACGCACTGGCATCTGATTGGAGCAGCGGAGCAACAGCGACTGCAAATGCATTTCGGAGGAACGGATGCAGAGATGAGTGACTCTGACAGGGGAGAAAAAAACAACAACAACATAGAGCTGGAGAGTGAAAGATGGATGTGCAGAGGGGTCAGTGACGCGTTTTGCTCTTTAGGATGAAGCGCGTGCGTCTTCCGTGCTGCCACCGCCGCCTGCATGCAGCCTGCCGCGCAGCCCCACCCCTGCTTCTCTTCTGCCCGACTCCCTCAGGATATTTTTAGCGCTGATGATGTGCCCTGTCAAATCACGTAACGGAAACAACCTCAGAGCTAAAAAAGCAGAGCTGCCGTGGAGAGCCCGCATCGGTCCGTTTTTATTGTGATCTGCAGGGGAAGGCCGCGAATGAGATGAAATTTGAAATTAATTGGGTGTTTTGCGTGTTGGTGGTCCTAACCGGCTCATCGCAGACAAGAGGTAATGTGTTATCCCTGGTGTGTGTGTGTGTGTGTGTGTGTCTTTGTGTTTTATGTGGACTGGCTTGACATCCTGCTAACGTCAGTTGGACTCGTGATCGATTCAGCACATGATGCTCTCCTCTATTGATCTTATAGAAAGTTCATACAGAGCTGCGGGCTGTTGGTTGCATTTGATCATTATTAAATTATGTTCAGTCCTTTTATTAACTTCTTATAGTCCGCTCAGCACCAGCCTTTCCGTTGACCAACAAAGTGGGCATTTCTTTCCTACATGGTTACTCATTCTATTCTGATTGTGTCCATTTACAACTGCTGTCAGTCTGCAAAACACTGCTATCAGAGGACTGCAATGTGTCAGTCGATTAATCTATAAGTGAATGACAATGAAAATTGATCGTCAACTATTTTGATAATCGATTAATCGGAGCAAAATCGCCAAAAATTCTCTGGTTCCAGCTTTTCCAATGTGAAGGGTTTGCTGATTTTTCTGGACTTTTATGATAATAAACTGAATATCTTTGGGTTTTTAGAGCTGCAATGAGTAGATTAATCAAGTAGCTGATTGACAGAAAATTAATCTGCAACTATATTTGATAAACAATTCATCATTTTGAGTTATTTTTTAAAGAAAAATGCAAAACTTCTCTGGTTTCCGACTCCTCAAGTGAATCATTTCTGTTTTTCTTCTATGACAATAAATTGAATATCTTTTGGTTTGGGACTGTTGGTCGGACAAGACAGGACATTTGAATATTTCACTTTATGCTCGGGGGAATAGTGAGGGGAATTTTTCAGACCCAATTTTATTGACAAAACAAATGATCAATGAATTAATTTGTATCCCTTTGATGACTCTTTCATTTCATAGGTCAGAGCAGTGCTTTGCCTCCTGTCCTCACCCTGGCTGCCCTCCCAAGAAATGCTGGAAGCTCAGCATCTCCTGACGTGACAGAGGATCCTGGGAATGAGGTCCCACAGCAGACACATAATCCTCCAGGCAGGGATGAAACGTCAACTCAAACCACTACCATTACCAAGACCGAAGGGACAGTCCATTCAGGGTCTGTGACAAATGCAGTATATAAAACTGCAGTGGCTACATCTGCACCTGTCGTCATGACTACTCACCCTGGTACTCCTTCACCTCTTTTTTTTTTAAACTTTGAACCTTAGAAACATAGAAATTATGGTCATCATTTTCTCCATAATTCTATAATCGTGCATCTATAATTTTCCAGTCCAGTCTGTTTACTTTGTCCAGATTCTTAAAATAAAACATCCCTCACACTAAAAGCTGCCTGTTTGCAAACACAGACGCCCTCCTCAGACTCAGCTCCATTGCCAGCAGCGTTCCAGGAACATAGTCGTCCCCTGACCCCCACATGACTGCACTGAGATCGAGAACGTGTGTCGTAACCTCATTAAAGAGATTCCCTTTTATAGATCAGATAAATATAACCCCCTCCGCTGATGCCATGTTGCCTCTTTGAGTAGTCTCAGAAATAACAAACAATACGACATAACGCCATCCAGATCCCACTCTCGCCCCCTTTCTTTAGCTGTTGTCGTCACTTCTCTGTCTGCTGTTGGAGGTTCTCACTTCAAACGCTAAAAATAACATCACTAATTACTTTAATTTGCTTAATGCGGAATATGAAGGAACACAAGGATGTGAGAGTGTTTTATACTTTCTTTCCAACAATGCCATCAGTGTTGTATTATGATGAGGTAATACTTTTATGGTCTCTGCCTCTCAGCTTATATACAGTACTTTGCCATTTTGATCACAGGAGCACTAACGACTGCCTGTCCCCTCCTACATGTAAACAGTAGAAAGGTAGTCTGACTTGTAATTACACCGCATACAAAGTTCCCAGCCCCCTCCCCAGCTGTCCGCATGAGCTGTCAAACGTCATGTAAACAGCCACATGTGCTTAAAGTGGAGTAAGAATATACTCATGCTAAAAGAGGGAAAAGGCAGTAAACCTGGCATGTTATCTATCTATAAACATCGGAATAATAAAGCAGTGACAGAAAAATAGAAACTCCTGTAAATTATAATGCAATACAACAGTCCTGTAACAAATATTAGCTTTGTGGAATGTATGAAACTATTAACTGTGTTCACTAGGGCTGCGACTAACAAATATTTTCATTATCGATTAATCTAATGATTATCGACAATGAAACCCCAAAGACGTTCAGTTTACTGGCATAAAAGAGTAAAACCCAAACATATTTGAGAAGCTAGAACCAGCGAATAATTGCCATTTTTGCTTAAAAACTGCTTTAATCGCTTATCAAAATTGTTGCCGATCAACTCGATCTAGTTTTAGATGTTCTAATGTTCAATCAATCAACACCACAATCCTTTAATGTGTGTTTAAGTTCCGAGACTTAAAGGTGCACATTGTTGCCCTCTCCAGCAAAACCAAAACAATGTTCAAGATGGTGGAAAATGTTTGTGTGGATATTGAATCAGCCACTGCAAAACTGATGCAGAGGCAGTAGTGAGCAAAGCATGACATCCACCACCACTACCATTATTATGCTGTTGACTTGATGCATGAAAATACAAACAGTGTGTGAAACAGGTCGTTGCCATTGTGCTGACTCTGTTTTTAACAGGGTTTCTTGGCATTGTCATGCAGGATATGCGGGACCTGACAACAAAAATATTATGGAGAGCAGCTTTAACGTCAGTGGGAGTGATCAGTTTTCATGAGCAGGGTGGTGTAGAGTTCCCTCTGGCTGTTGTGTGGTTTGTTTCCTTTGAAGAATTCTCTGTACTGTTTTGAACTGATACAGCACTGCCCTCACATCCCCACTTTCAGCTGCTGCAGACAGCCTTTCATCTACGCCGACTGTACAGAGCACCCCCCCTCCACAACACATCTCAACCACCGAAGGCAGAGCCCTTCTGACCAGAGATCCCCTCCTCACCTTTTCATCTCAGCCAGCCCACACAGTGCAGGATACATGCTCCACAGCCCACGCCTCCACCATCCAGCCACAGTCTGAATCACTGACCACAGCCACAGCACAGCCGACAACCACAGGACACCCTCTGACCTCAGCTCCAGGCCGGGGTCCTGTGGGGCCAACACACCAGGAGGTCCCATCGGAGCTTAATGTTGGAGATGAAGGTAAAGCGATGAACCGTGAGAGAGGTCTTTATTTTCTCATTGTATCTTTAAAATGTGTTTTATTATGTTTGTCCATTTTTCTGTCATTTAGATCTCAAGGGGCCCCGCTACCGCTCAAGCTCCCCTCTAGACCCCCTGCTGGCTGGTCTGCTGTCAGTGTTCATCGTCACCACCGCTATCGTCTTCGTCATCCTCTTCCTCAAGTTCCGCCAGCGGACAAACCACCCAGAGTTCCATCGGCTGCAGGATCTACCCATGGTAGGATACACTAGATTCACACACAATAGATTCTGTTCATACATGTATTAGAATACAGAAAGGTTGTTAAAGATACCCTCCCTGGTTTTGTTTAAGCGATTAAAGGAGCACTCCACCAATTTCTTTCCACGCAAAGGTCAGTTTACTTGCACTGCTCAGACTGTGAAAACAGATGTATAATGTCTGTGGTGGCTTTAAAGGGAGCTGTCTAAAGTCGGAGAAAATAACCCCTGATGATGTCATCAGGGTTATTTCTGCTCGGGCTTTAGATTTCTGATTTTTAACAGATTTTTTTACCAACCGGGGGTGTAGCGTTTGAAACAAGTGGGTGTTTACCAGACAGGAAGGGTCTAATGAAAGACACTATCCAGTTGCATTATGGGAAATGTAGGATCTTTGGAGCTTGAGCCATACTATGAACTAAAAGTCAGGATATCTCAGCCTCTGCGGCACCATTTTTGACTGTTCTTTTTTTAAATTCTGTCTGTACTCTCCCGACTTTATGGGGAAGTGCAATACTAAATTGCTGCATCTTTCATTGCAACCCCAAATCTTCTTCCCAGCCCACTGTTTTGAAAATCAACCGTGAATTTGTTGAGTTTTAAAATATCAACTGTGAACACATTGGGACATAACTCTTCCACTCTTCTATCCCTCAGTCAGTGCTTAAATCACTCTCAAGGAGGTCAGTGGTCCAGCTAATTAGACATAAAACCTGTCTAACAGAAACTATTGAATCCTACTTTTAGTTTCAAATGTATAACATGTAATGTAGAACATACAAGTATGAAAAAAAACAATGAAGTCAGTGTTTTCAGTTACACATTACTTGTACTTAATTTTTCTCACAACTCCTTATGCTTAAAATTGTGCAAGATTAAAACTAAAAATGAGTTTTTTTGTGACCTTGGACTCAATAACTGTCATCAGACAAATCAAATCAGAAAATAACTTCTGTCAAAAGTTACAAAATCGCAATGCACCGTTCAAAAAAAGTGTAAAACTTTAATTCTTAACAACTGTACTACTCTAAAAGTACAATTTATCTTTTTTAAATCATCTTCTCCAGGATGATTTGATGGAGGACACGCCGCTCTCCAGATACACCTACTGATGTTAGCATCCTGTCAGTCACTTCCACCACTCAGAGAACAGAAGCAAAGCAGACACCAAAGGAAGACCAGTGTGGCTCTGAGAAAAGAGTTGATGCAGCTGCATCTCTGAAGATGAGTTCGCCCTTGTGACTGAGAGTTTTGGGTCAGTGATAAAAATCTTAATCTGTTCCATGAGAAGGATTCATTAAGTCTTTTAAATGGGAGGTTTCAGAAGTACTTTTTTCCACATTCCCTTTAAATTTCCGTAGATCTTCAGTCTGGTGGAAACTTTGTTTTCTTTGTTTCCTGAGGCAAGTTATTAGTACCTCTGCACCCCCTGACTGACTCATGTATGCACAGCACTTTAACGTGGCATGAATGGTCACAGTGCCCCCCAGGGGACATCTGAGGTAATGTGGCTCAAGGTCGCACAAAGTCCTCCAATGTAATTAATAGACAACCTCAGGTTACCCAGCAACAAGTAAGAGAGGGGGAGACAAAGAATAAGGATATTAAGTGCTTCAAGACGCATGGGAAAGTTTCCAACAAGCCTAAAACGGTTGAGGAATATAAATCACGATCCCTTAGGTGACCAAATATTAGTGAAGTGCATTTTCAAACCAAATTGCCAGGTTGCACGTGTTGTCTTAAAACTGAGGTCTTGCAGAAAATCTACACAAAAATCAGAAGCATTTTACAATTCAAAAGCCATATCTTTGGAAAAACAGACCGATTCTCTTACAGTAGAAGCCACTCATGATTCAATTATTCAAATTTATGAAAAAAGTTACCCCAAATTCTATGTGGAAAATATTTATTGTTGCAGCCTTTAATGTGTAGTTACACTTGTTAAGTAACTTTTATCATCATGGTCTGATGCTGGTATACAAAACTTGAATTTGAATGTTTAATCCACCAACGCACACTGAGAACAGAACCTTGCTACACTAAAAACAATTTAATATGAGTAAATTGTAAAGGTAAAACACACTATTATTGTTAAATGTGTTGTAAAATAAAGATTTATAAAGAATGTATTTGTTTCCGCACACAAGGGAGTTTTCAAGTTTAGATTGTCGTTACCTGTATCTGTGTTAGTTGGAGTATAATGCAAATGTGCTGAAAGCTGTTGTGTCAGTTTTTACCTATGGTGTAACTTTCCTGTTAAGTGCCAACAGTGATGTATGATAATATGCCATTGAAATGCGGACTGTAAGAATGTATTGATATGAGGATTTCCTGTTTGATAATAAAACAGAAACCACATACTATAAGCCTCAAGTCACATATGCTTAGAGGGTGGGACCTTGTTCGATCACAGCTATATGCGAGTGAGTTCATTGTGACCTCTATGAAGGGCATTTCCTTTTGCAGTGGGTTTTGAGCCCAACAGCTCTGCAGAGATATAAATCCACCTGCCTAGACAAGTAATGTGGACTTTGAACAGTTACTCAGGTTTAAAAAAAAAGCTGCTCCCTTAAAACACACGCCAATGTTAACAAGAGCTCACATTCAAACAGTACCCATTCAACTCCCAATAAAAAAAGATTATTTATAACCAATGTTAATGTTTAATATCATCAGTAAGTGTCAAAACCCTGTTTTCAGTATAAGAAACAACATCTCAAAATAAAAAATGAAAAAAACATAATCATCATGACTGGAATTATTAGGTTATTTTTACTTGACAACAGCGATATTTTTGACTAACCAGTTTCAGTTAATCATGTACAAAATCTGACTTTTTCAGCTAAGCAAATACAAACATGAGGTGCTATTCTGTCACAAAGTCCATCAAACATGGAAGGCTAAACTATTACTGCAGCATCTTCATTTGTTTATTGCAAAAATACATAATATGAAAAATTTCAAAATCAGGGCGCAGGTGAAAATGCTAAGACAAACTGACAGGCCTTGCATGTTGTGGGAGTGCCGATCAGTGAGTACACCCCACCCGTGATCCTAAATGAGGCATTTCCTCTTGACAACATGAACTTCACCTGACTTCAAATGTTAAACTGGTCAGAGGTTAGCACACATGTTGCAAGGTATATGGGTTATGTAGAGTGGCTTTGATTATAAGGTGATTATAAGAGTGAGCCCATCCTGAAGACTTGGTATTCACTTGCAACAGTTAGCTTGACGGAGGGGGCCCATCCACTGTCCCGTCCAGCCAAGCAGGTGATGGCCGTAGCTGACTGTGGTCAGCATCATCCCGAGCAAAGCCACGTTCCCAAACAGTCCCGGCAGTCTTTTTTTAGGATCTGAATAAGATGAATAGTAATAATAATGATAATAGCACCATCGCACCCTGCTTTACGTTACAAAAGCAGAAAATGTCAATTAAATATGGACTTCCCAACATGTAAGTTCTTACCTCCCGAAGAGTACCCATGTGCGAACACCTCTCTGCCTATAATCCATACAGCTCCAAGTCCACTGGTGAGACGCTGTGATAGACACACACAAGCAAAGGTAACACACTCACATATGACAGGGTTTTATAAGAAGAATGTACATTTCTTTCAGAATCCCTGCATATCATTGTCCTATCAATTTAAAAAAACAAGCACATCTTACTCAACTGTTGTGCTTTAATTGCTACAGATCTTCTATGTAACAACATATTTTGTTAGTGGCATGTTGGTGCTACAGTAGTATGACAAATTAACTTACAGGGCAATGCAAACCACCGACAGCGAGGCAGAAAAGAAAGGCGGGATAGATCTCCAGGCTGGTGAGGGGTGATAACAGCATGTTAACTTTCGCCTCTTTTTCCATTGTTACTATGAATCATGAAAGCGTGGTGCAATATCACTCACTGTCTGCAAATTTTACTTGTATTGCCCATATTTCAGCTCATACGTACGTGTTTTGGTGTGCACGCTGGATGCAGTTGAAAATGTTTCCAGTTTCTGGATCGTCACTGTACATCTGAGGATACTGCAAGGCAAGGCGAGTTTATTCTTATAAGCAATTCAAAGTGCCTTTCAATAAGCCACAGACATGTACGGCCCAAGCACGAAACTATGCCAACAAACTGTAGACTTGCTGTGGTGGTGTTTGAATGGGTGGGAGCAGATTTTAAACAGTGTGAATGAGAAAGAGTGGACTACATTCTGCTATTTGAACACCAATACTTCTGCTCACCTGCACGTTGTACTTCTTGCGGGCTTTGCCAACTTTAAAGGCCAGATGTCCAATCATCACCATACTGGCAACACCAGTTAACACCACATATCCATACTCTTTAGAAAGCACAACCATCCTGACAAACTTGAAAGGGGGAAAATGACATAGCGGAATTAGTTAGTAAAATGTGACTTTTGACTAATTTTGAAATTAATACTCTTACTTTTTGATTTTAGCCTAGTTTTTTTATTTTTTTATTTTGTTATAGCCAAGAAAAGAAAATGCATATGCATAACATTGGGGTGCCTGTGTGCTTCCTTGTCGTCTATCAAACAAATGATTCATAAATCGACAAAAGAGGCTGTGAAACCAGCAGCGGAGAGCAAGGACGCCTTAAAAACGAAAGGTCAAATGAGGACTCCAGCGGCGCCAACACGTGCAAGAGGAAGCATTAAAAAAAAAAAAACTCACAGAAGTCTTCAAAATAATATAAGCGTTTACCTTAAAGATGTAGTGTACGGGGTTGACAGGACTCGGGTGGAAGGAAACGCAGCGACAATCTGACCACACTGAAGCTTCCTACTCAAGTGCGTCCGTGTGCGTAAAGGCTGACGTAACACGTCGGCCTACAGACAGTGAGGGCGCGGCGGCCGCTTCAACTACAGTCTTTTGGAAAATGATTCACTCGCCAGCTTTTATAACTAACATGTGTTAACCGTCATCCGGTTTCATTTGCGGATTAATTACTCCAAAGCCATACAGTGCTCCACGGCAACATTTCCACAAATAATCAGTTCCACTTATCTGACATGCGCCCTAGACCGCAAGTAAGCTGTGCTGCAATGGTATGTACCCACGTTACCTTGGTAACCAGCTAAAATAAGGGAGTCCCCAACGAGAATGATTAGCCTGCAGTAGCTTGGGAATTAGCCTACTATTACAAGACATTGGAGGGACATGTGAGGTAGCCTGCTTGTGCTTTACTTGAGTACAGTATTTCCATTTTATACCACTTTATCACCACCATTTTTGACAGCTTTAGCTGTTACTTACTTAAAGACAAAGACTTTACTTACAAAACATTCGATGACCTTATAAAATATGATGTGCTGCTATAGATTAAACTACCCAACAGTTTATAATATAGTTAAAATGAGCTCCACCTCGACCAGCTATGCAATTTACACATGAATGCATCAGTAATAATAATCCAGTATTAGAATATATAATAGTATAACTCTTCTGAGGGCTATTTTTCTGCATTATGAGTACTTTTACTTTGATACTTTACATTTTAAGTATCAATACAAGTAGTAACAATAGTACTTATGTACTTTTACTTAAGTGGGATTTTCAGTGCAGGACTTTCACTTGCAAAGATGAAAATCTAAGTTGCTGCTACAACAATCGAACACATGTTTTGGTATTATCTCTATTCTTTGTGTTTTTATGTGAATAGTTTTACCTCGTCAGGTTTCACACATTCATTCTGATGAAATTCTGAGAAGTTTAGAGGTGAAAACTGTCAACTCACAGACTTCTAACGCCTGTGGCAAGGGGGTCGCAAGTAGATGCTGCTTCATTTTTAGACATCCTGAGCCAAAACGGTTGGGAACCAGTGCAGAGAAATTTCTTACGAAGAAAAAAAAAAAAAGATCTCTCCCCTCTAATGATTGGCTTTAGAGAGGATGATGTGATCGCATATATGGGCGGTCACCTCCTCCTCTCTGGTGTCTTCCATAACCTGAGGTCGTTTTATCATTGCTTGAATAGATGCATACAATAGATTACTCAACAGTTAATTATTATCAGATATTGCAGCTTTGAAGTGATGAGGTCTAAGAGTCCAAATAAAAAACAGGAAACAGGATTTTCTCTAAATGTGACTGATTGATATAACAAGGCATCCATTTATCTGACAGTGTCAACTTTTACTGTCTTTTTTATGACAGACATTTTGACTAGGCATATCAGGAAAATACAGGTGCAAGTAATAACATTAATGATGGCTCCATCCCTTTGCAGTGCCCCAGTAAGCCATGCCAGAGAGCCAGTTCACAATACCAGGACCCTGATCCTGGTAAACCTAAATGCTGAGGTATGCAAACCACTGTTAGTGGTGTCTCTTGTTCAGCAGACCCAGACTCACTGCTGCACGAGCTGCTGACATGGAATTGAACTCAATCACTATAGACATGGCCATATTATATTTATTAAATTATATTATATTATACTAAATTCTACTATATTATATTATATTATTCTTATAGCTGGAAGCCAATGTAATCTCAGAATTGCCATAGATTGATGGACATAATTTTGCCATGTCACTCCAACAGCAATCAGGTGCTCTAGTGATGATGTCTTTTTTGTCTTTGTGTGACCTATAACATACGGACACTTGTTAGAAGTGGGTCAACCATCATGTCGGTGGTTGTTAGAACCAAAACAGGTTTTATGAATGCAGATTAACCATAGAGATAAATATGGGAGACAATTCCTTGCAACTACGGTAAAACGTGACTGACGTGCTCGAAGCCAAGGGATTACAAAAACAAACAATTGTTCAGTTATTCAGCCAGAACTGGTTTTACTGCCTGTATTCAAAGTTCTGGCTGCTGTCCGGACCAACCTAGTTGGTTATGTAGATGAGTTTGTCTGTTTTTTAGAAGGTTTTCAAGTCTGTTAAAATCTTCTTCCTCTGCCCAGGCTGATAGAATCATATTGTTCCAACTCCTCAATTAAGCTGTATGATTTTTTTGTGAAATACTCAAGCCTAAGACTCCGTATTTTTATGGCAGCACCATTCCATCAAATGGAAACATTCTAGATGTCTTCAGCACCATTTTATTCACATATTTGGTATCTTTGGAAACTTTGGGATCTCCTCCAGAATTTAAAATAAAAGCTCTTTGGGTTTGAACAGTGTTTGACTGAACAGCCTGAGTTATGAGTGGGCAACTGCTTGTTCAGAGGATGAAGAATAAATTGATGTGTCATCAGAAATAATGTAGATACATTTGGATAGTCCTAAGGATGGGTCTTGGGTAATTACCAGTCAAGCTGCAAACCATGCATGAGAAAAGAAATTATATAAGAAGATTGTTGAACGACAGCTGCTCACTGTGTAGAACATTAGCAAGTATTCGTCACTAGATGTCCTCATAAAGCCACTGAATATCCTTGACACAAAACAGCTGTGTGGATTAGTTCAGTCCAGAGGAAGGTAAGTGTGAAAAATCATTAGGTTTTAGGTTTCGGTATATATATGTCTGGGAATAATCAGGCCTACAGTACAGGAAAAAGCGTAAACTTCATTTTGTGGATGTGTGTGAGTGAGCGTGGTCAGTGTGCAGCGGGTTGTTGACTGTCGACTCGGGGTGGTTTCTTTCACGGACTGTCAGCGGCACATCTGTCCACCTCCTCCTCCATCATGCTGAGTCTGATTCAGCACTTCAACACCTACACAGAGAACCAAGAATAGATTCAGGACTCATACTGAGACTGGAGAGAGGAGGAAAAACAACTGCTGCCTGAGACCACCTTGTCCCATCTCATCTCATCCCATCTGCTGGCTGGGTAGACTGGGTATAGTTTGAATTTGGGGGGATGGTTGCCTATGGCTGATATGTCATTATTGTAAACACTTCATTGTACATGGAGGTCTGAGTGGTGTAGATAGGCTGACAGCTCTCAAAACATTATTATCATTGCCCCACTCTCTTTTTTTTAGAAAGCCTAAAAACCCATGTGATCTGATCACATACAATATGCATTCCAGGTGTCAGGTGCACCTGCTTTTTGTTCCACCTCCACACACACACACACACACACACACACACACACACACACACACACACACACACACACCTGAGGCAGGCTGATAAAAAAGTATCCAACATACATTCATACATGCCCACAAACAGATATTGACATACACAGACACACATTATTATCTTATATGGATGCAACTTCTATTACCCCCACCACACACACACACACACATGCACTCGGACTCCAAAGCCTGAGATCACTCCACAACGCACCCCCCACCCCCATGAGGATTCAGTTTCGGAAAGCGAGACGATGGCAAACATGTTGTGGAACAACTGACCGTGATCATTGCAAGCAGCGCAGCATGAGAGGACGTTGTGAGCTTTTACAATGTGTGAATAGATGTGTTCTAATGGAAGAAACCCGATAAATCAATTAAATGTGAAACAGCATGAAGGCATCTCGTTGTCAAGTTCCAGACAGTGGATGCGCGCTGGATCCAGAACCAACGACAGGATGAACTGAGACATTACGCGCAAGAGGTAGCCACGGGCAAGCGTTGGGGTTTAACCTCTATGGAAACCATTTCTGGGACAAACAATTTGGTGAGGATGTAGGCTATCAATGAAGAATGTGACTGCGTCTGACTCTCTCCAAACGGGGTGGATGAAGCCCTCGGCGGTGTCATGCGTCTTGCCCCGCAGCCAAGCGCGCAACCCTTGCGGCTCGTAGTTCTGCTCCTCTTCACCACGGGGGTGAACACATCCCCGGTGCTCTCTTCGGGCTGCCCGGACAGGTGTGTGTGTGATGACCAGCTGGTGGTTCAATGCGCTGGGCAGCACCTGACCACCTTCCCGGTCAACTTGCCGCTGGCCACGCGGCAGCTCATCATCTCCAACAACCGCATCGTAGAGCTGCCGCCGCTCGCGCTCAACTACCTCTCCGATCTGGTGTACCTGGACTGCAGCAACAACTCCCTGACGGAGATATCCGAGTCCACGTTTGGGAATCTACGGAAGCTGGCCTACCTGGACCTCTCCTTCAACACCTTGACCCGGATCGAGGACAGGACGTTCGGCCCCTTGACGAGCCTGGTGATGCTGAGGATGACCGACAACCCGGGGCTCTCGGAGATTCACCCGGAAGCTTTTGCGGAAAACGCGGCTCTCCAGGTGCTAGATGTGAGTCGGAACAACCTGACGGTCCTCAACATCACCTCCCTGATCGCGCTGCCCGCCCTGCGCTCGATGGGGCTCAGCGGGAACCCGTGGAGCTGCGAGTGCGACAACGAAGACCTGTGCCTGTGGGTTCACCTGGAGGGCTTCAAGTTCCAAGGTTTTATCAATTATCTATTCTATTCTAATGTCATATAAGGTGACATAATCACACACTTAGTATCAAGTGAATAGGCCCCAGAGAGCCAATCACATATAAGAGCTGCTGTGCTCCAGTTATTAATCATTAGGTAATGCCCGGTTATGTAAACTATTGGCCTTTTGCTGGTGGCTGCCCTCAATAAATCTGTATCCCATGAAAAGATGAAAACCTCTTTATCTTTCATACAAGAAATGCAGCTATAAGTATTTTATATGAATTGGGAACATCTTAGAAATAGTTATGAAAGAGAAAGCAGACACTTAAATAGCAGATAAAAAAATGTATGGTACCACTTTCTGATAAGGCCCCCTTTATAAAGGGCTTATAATCTGTAACTGTGTTATAAATGGTTGATAAATCATTTTCTAATGCTTTATATATCAGGTATAAGCCATTAATAAGACTAAATTTTCAGTTGCCAGGTTGTGAAAAATCCTTCTTGCTGGATTAACCTGTAAAGGGCCCCGGGGTAAAAATGAACTACTAGGCCCCTGTTGACCCCCTTTCCTCCCATTCTCTGTGGACTGTATATCGTTGTAATGCAATGTAAACTGATTGAACACTTTCATTTTGGAATATGAAACACATAAGAGCAAAACTGAAATAATAAAGGTCTTTCAACTGCATTTTGACACAGGGGCCCTCTTCAAGACAGGGCCTCAAGATTACAAAAAAGCAGGACCAACTTTAAGGACCTCATCATGTCACTTGCTATTGTGCTTTAGTGCTGAATATTCCCAAATACATTTTCAATGAAATTAGCATTAACCAGTTAACACAGTAGACTGCAGCTTCCTCCTAACCATTTATAAAGCCTATATAGACCCTTAACAAAGAAAAGGTGGTACCAATTAAACACGTAAAGAGAAAAGGGAGGAGTACTTACTGAAAAAAAAGAAAAATAATAGCAAAAGTGATTCTTAACAAAAAGGCAGTAAAAGTCTCCCTCAGACCCCTGAAAAGGAATGAATTCATGCTCTTTTCAAGCACATGCAGCGCCCTCACTGCTGGAATTCCCTCACATCATGTTGCTTAAAAACTCCAGTCATGTCAGACTGCACCTCTGAGCACACACACACAACAGATAATATCATGCCACACAGTTCTAGATACAGTGCGTCAAAAACATGTTGTTGTATGTATGCCACATATACACATATGTAACCATCATGCAGTTTGGTGAAGTCTGCAAAGTTCACCCCTTTCTCAGCTCTCAGTGGGATGAGACGCAGGTGACGGCAGTGGAGCGTGACAGCATTCAGACTATCAAATAGCAAAGAGGGTGAAAGAAGGCAGGGAGCCATTTGATTTCTGGCAACTTTGTTCATTAATTCAGCGCTGCGTTCTCCAGTTTGGGAGGAAAACAAGAGAGTCTTTTATCTTGAAATGACTAATCAATCTCTATTATATCCAGCTGTTGGGATACTGTGCTGCAGATGTGATTAATGGATCATAGTTGCACCATCAAATATCGATCCCCCCTTTGTTTTATTACTGTCAAGCTGATAGATGTGTCTGATATTCAACAGTCTTTCTTACTGTGAGTTATTATGCTCATGCTTTGGTGTGGATGTGTCACTATGCAAAAGGGCAGCTGCTATTTATAGTGTGTCTTACTGAACAAGAGGCCAATCATAATTCTAACACCATAGCTATAATACACCCGCCACACTCACTAAAAAGGCATCCCCTGCTTCTCTCTCCCACACACACACTCACACTATAGTTCACCACGGTCCCTGTGCAGTTTAGGCCGACTCCAAAACGAGTCCTGCAAGAGCTGTCCTATTTTCCTGCTGCTCAGTGCCTTTTTTCTAGCTTTTAATTTGGAGTGGAGCCTCTTCCAGTGACAGCTGCCAGCAAGGCAGAAGGCAGACACATAGATACACACACATTCTCTACCTCTGTTATGTATACACACAGTCTTTCCATCTCTTTCAAGCAGACAGCACAGGCAATACCTCATTCTCTCTTAAACTGAGTACTTTGTCTCCTAAAGCATGTGGAAAGTCACTCACACACACACACACATGCATACAAAATCACAAATACACATTCACTGATTCACGCATTTAGACACACAAACACAGATAAAGCACACTTTTAGTGCTTGAGGGGGGGGAACAGAAGGATAACATTTTGGAGACGACTGCGTTTCGGCTGTGAGCTCTGTCTCCGAAGCCTTGTTATTTCTCGTCTGGGTCTCACCTGGTTCATGCAAAACGGCTCGCTTGTCTCCTCGGTTTAGGAAACGCATCAATAGCAAGCGAGTGAGCGAGAGAGAGAGAGAGAGACAGAGAGAGGGCGCTTTCAGGAAGGAACCAACAGATTCTCCTCTGTCTCGCCTTCCTGGCTAGATTAGCACTCTCAGCTGTTATATAAGGAGCGGGTCTAGAAATAGAGCAGAGTATGGATGGGAGAAGGAGGGAGGGAAAGCCCTCTCCTTTGATGGCAGTTTCTTTGGGGGTTAGGAGGGGTTGGGGGGGGTGAAGCCAGAAGGGTTTCCTTCCTAGCTGTCAGGCACACACACACACATGGACAAGTGCACACACACATTAGCAGACTCTGCAAGGACAGAGATAGAAGATGGGAAAGATAACTCTCGTGGAGAGGGTTGTGCATGTCTGTGTATATACGTATGTTAAGAGAATGTGCATGTGTGAGTGCGTGCATGCATGGATGTTTGTTATAGAGTCTAACAGCATATTGTGTGAACAGTGCACAGCAACAGCCTTTGAGAGGATCATAGGCTTTGAATTCTCTGTGGTAGATAGAGCTTAGAGAAGCTCCTCATGTTCTTCAGCTGCGCGCTCGTTTTCAGATCTGTGAGCCACAGAATAGCTTATATGGATAAGAACGGAAATTTATGCACTGAGTGAATAAAATGTTAGGAAAAGGTATATTTCAGTCATCCTATGAAATGAACTCGTCAAGTGATTTGATTGAAAGCTACAGCATGATCCCTCTCACACTCTGTCAAATCACACCTCCCACCAGTCAGTTATAACACATTAACACCACGTGTTGCTACTGAGAGTGCATGAAAACTAGTTAGCTAAGAGTCAACAAAGGGCTACTCAAGTTCATCTGAAAGTTCAGATGAAAAAGTTTGGGAACCGCTGATCTAAAGGATGTTTTTTGGGCAGCGAGAGTGTGCGTGCCTTTGCAGTCGTTGCAAGAAACAAGAATCCGTGAAACTTTATACAATTCTATACAATTAACATCAAACACTCAGAAGGTGAGTAAAACAACAACGTCATATCTATAACACCATTACAATATTAATGGATTATTCATGTAAGATTTTAACTATGTAATACAATAAGTGTACAATTACTCTGCGATGGTCCATCTTTTCTCAAAATATCAAGAGAGTCAAAGCAGCATGTCTCCATGCAGATTCTACACATTTTCAAGTGTTCATTAGGTCTATATGTATTCACAAACCACATTTTCATATGCCAGCAAAATGAGAATGCGTATTTTAAGGCTGGTGGTGTAGAAATAGGGTTACAGAAAACTGTTCCCTGTGCAGAAACTTCCAAGTCTTTTGATCTCTCCCAGTGGGAATTCCCCCCTAGCACAAAAGCTTTGAAAAAACAGAAGCCAATTAAAAACAGTGGCCGTATGGAGATGGCAACACACTGTTGTGTTGTGCTGTGTATCTGCTCACAGTAACAGCCAGCTTTCAGGATTATTTTCTGAAAAAAGGCCTCTCTTGTCAGCTGCTGCAGAGCTCAACAGCCATCATGTGGCGTATTTAATTTCGACTGATAGGCCTTTTAAAACTGTATCCATCTACTGTATTTTTCTGACATAGAAGGAACTCAACATTTTTATTAGGATTTGGGGATTTCAGCAAGGTCTTAGTCATACCTGATGATGAGAACGCTTATTATCTGTGGTTTCAGGCAGACACAGAGGCCCAAGTCACTCTCTAATCCTGTGGGGGGAGAAAGGAGTTTGAATAATTCATCCATGATTTTTTTTTTGTAATTTAATACTGCACCAACTCAAGACTCCAGTACACGGGAAGCTCCCGAAGCCTTGTAGTTTTCAGATAAAGAAAGCAAAAAAACATTGTTATACTAGTGCAGTTTTCTGCATTTTTGTCTTTTAGCTTTGTAAACTTGAATATATTATAGATATCTTCAGCTCAGTTTGCTGCCATTTACAAAACGATATAAAGTTATATGCTTGAATTATTTAACAAGGTGCTTTGTGTATAAGTATAATATTTTCCTTGCTAAGTTAGTTGTGAATTTTGTTATGGCTCTCATAGCATCAAAGGATTCTTTAAATCATATGATAATTATATGCCAAGGCTGTATATATGTCTGCTGTATGTAAGTAAATTTACTCATTTGCACAGGAGAGCAGCAGTTAAATGCACTTTAAAGGCCCTGAAAATATATTTTCTCAATCAGCTTCTTTCTCTGAGTGACAGGGTTGTATATGGACACATTTCTTCCAAAGTTACAGTTTTATTTATTTCACATGAAAGCTTTCTGTATTTGTATTTTTGTCCTTGGTTTTCTCACTGGTTTGAGTTGGGCGGAGCTTAGTTGGAACAAGATGATGTCACGAACTTCTGTGCACCAATCAGAGTTTGTCAGCATTTGAGTCTTAATAAGTTGTCAGTTGTGGGGTTATGTTGCCGTTAGTGTTAACCGAAGACATGATGAAGCAGATTAGCTGAGTTTTTGAGTATTAAACTCTCTGTTTTTTCCCAAACTTTAACTTTGATAGTTGCTTATTTTGTCATGAATATTTAATGGAATAGAAAAACAAGTAAGACTTTAAACCAACTTTTCAGAGGTCTTTAAAATTAATTGTGTATGCATGTGTCCTGCTTTACTAAACAAAAACAACATTTTATAGACAAAGACCTAATGCAATTTTACTTGCGACTGTTTTTTGTAAGGGACAGTTATGTGCATTAAGAATGTCACTGTCCTGGATTGATGTCATGAAAGAAATGCAAACCTGCACATCCAGTTCAGAACAAGATGACTCAATAGTCTGAATGATGCCACTCCAGGACAGTTGACCTGTTTATCGTATGTTGTTTGTTATAACATTACCAGCCGGGAATTCCGATATATGAGAAAAGAGGGAAAATAAATTTTTGTCTCCAGTGCACTTCAGTGTTAAAATTTTTACAACATATTTCCCAACCAAATATGTTGATGTATTATATTCTATTGTCCTATGATTAATCCTTAATCATTCCCTCTTGGTGTGTGTCTGTGTGACAGATGAGGGCCAGACGGTGTGTGGCTCACCTGCTGACATGCAGGGCCGTCGTCTGGGTGAAGTGGGCATCCAGCTACGAACGTTATGTCACCAGACTCTGGGCTCCTTGGACTACCTTTTCTTTGTTGTCATCGGCTTTGTCATCTTTGCTGCTGGCACCGTGTCGGCCTGGGTGATGGGCGTCATTATGGTGCTGTATGAGCGCTACATCAAGAAGAAAGACGAACAGCTGGATGTGGACGACGAGGATGAAAACAGTGAGACGGGTGGTACCTCGCGGGTCAGGAGTGACCATGGCAATGGGAATTTGAAAATGTCACACACTGTTTAAAATATTTAATCCCACTCTGCCCGCCATGGATTCCCACAGTGCCTCCTGTCAGCTTCCAGGACTGTCTGTGAAGTCTAATGACACTCCAGTCAAACTGAGTCTGTTTAACAGGCTCAGCTCTGAAAGACAAAAGAGAGGATTCAACAGAGATGAGGAATGTCATTCTTCTCATTTGTAGTGGGCTTTCAGGTGATGTAACACACACTCTGGCTGCCATTGTGGAGGCCCCTAGCCCTTGGGTATTACTGATCATGTATGCAAATGTATGGCTTTTCTATATGGTTTATTACTTGGTAATATTTGACTGGGATGTGGTTATACAGGGTGACAAAAGAGCCTATATTAGCCAAGCTGGTTATCTTGGAAGCAGCTGGTTTTAGCTAGTAATCAGCATAATATGAGCACATGCCTATTTTGGCTTGTGTACCAGAATCAGTGGTCACATTTACCAGCTTAAAAAATTGTCTCACATTTTGGGAACTATGCTTATTCACTTTCTTGCCGAGATTTAGATGAGATGATTGATACCACTCTCATGTCTGGCCATTAAATATGAAACTACAGTCAGAGACAGTTAGCTTAGTTTAGTGTAAAAACTGAAAAACGGGGAAGCAGCTAGCCTGGCTCTGTCAAAAGTTTAGAAAATCCGCCTACCAGCACCTCATTACTTAACATATTATATCTTGTTTGTTTTTGCTTGGTCAGGAGTCTCTCCCCATCGCCTGGCAACTGCTCCCCGCCAAGAAACAGCATGGCACTTAATTCTCTCATGAAATGGCAAATATTTATTTTTGCACTTCGGTTTTTGTACAGATTAAACAAAGAAGATATGTGTTTATTAGTGAGCTTTAGAGGTGCTTGTAGGCAGATTTTGTTGCATTTGGACAGAGCCAGGCTAGCTCTTTCGAGTCTTTATGCTAAGCTACGCTAACTGGCTGCTGGCTATAGCTTTATATTTAACAGACAGATATGAGAGTGGTATTGATCTTGTCATCTAACTCTTGGCAAGAAAATGAATGCGAGTATATCATGTCAAACTCTCTTTTAACCTCTGGGTCCAGCTAAGACCAACGAAGGAGCAGCAGTACTCATCAAAGTCCAGCGCAGACCATCAACCAGCTTAAGCTGGTGTTTGTTTTTCAAACGATTTTGCCAGTGGGAAAAAAAACAAGATTGACTTTATCTTCACATTGTGAATAATGTTTGTTTGCTGACACACCTAATTTGAGCATTAGCTACTATATCCAGTAGAAACCATTGTTACTTGTTACTGTAACCATAAGGTCTTTTCCTAAAATTAGAGATGTAAAGATAAGACCATGAAGACAAAGGCGGTTTTCCCTTCCAATAACCCAAGGCTGTTTTTTCAATAAACAAAAATAATTTGGGCTATTGGGAAACAAGCATGTCATATTATACAATTTGTTTGTACCTATAATGTTAAAAAATTTGATATATACCCCTGCTACTAATTAATATGACAATCTATTTCTAGACCCTACTTACAAAAATAGCATTGTTTGCACAAAAAAAATTTGCCAGTGGACCTCCATGATGGCAACGTGAAATTCAAAGTGGTGTAGTCATTCTACTCATAGGTATGAAAGGAGATGATTAAATACATTTATACATTTCATTTAAGCTAGTGTAGATGAACAAATGCGTGCACACGCATGGACACATTAGAGTGTACCATGTAGATGTACGTGGGATTGATCTTTTGCAGATGTGAGCGTGTCAGTCTTTGGTCCAGTGGTGTGTGGTTTTGTGCTGATAGTTCACTTCCCTCATCTATTAGCCCAGAAACAAACTGTGGTCAAAGAATTTGTGCTGAAGATCATTTTTGTAAAGTTGAGAGCCAACATGCACCAACTGCTGAGGTTTGTTTTGGCAGTGGGCCCTGCTGGATGGCGAGTAAACAGGAGAGTGTGATAATCGATTTCTACTACATCCCCTCTTAGTTTTGAGTGCAGTGTCCTATCTGCTTCTGCATGCACTGTTGATGCACCGAAAAGCCTTATGAGGTGTGTGCAAGCTTTGAGGGTGATTGACAATTCAATCCATTAAAGAAGAAAACAGGATTTATGGCAACATGCAAAAGATACTAAATGCAATCACGTGAGACTCATTCTTGAAAAAAATCCATGCTTCTAATTTCTTAGTAAGTGAATTACACTTTTTATTTACGCTTTGAATTGAGTGAATTTACAAGGAATTTATTCTAAACCTGCTGTTTAATAAATGTACAGTTGTGACAGTTTTACAGCAATAAGACAGCTAATGCTGTCAGGACAAACAGGGAACAAAATCATTTCAGCCTGCAATGTTAAATATTAATTGGTTTTGTGTCCAGTTTGCAACATCCCGGATCAAAAAGTGGCTGTACCACTCCCTTGACCCTGACATTGACTGTTATGAACTAAAAAAAACAGGAAGAAGAAAAATCCTTGTTGGACTAGGGAAATCAATAGGAAGCTGCTCAAATATGCCGTCCTCTGTGTGTGTGCAGTGTCTGTACAATCACTTGTGTCTCAGAATTATTTACTTGATTTCAGAACAAAATTGTACTTTTGAGGGACCTGCGAGGGAGGGCATCCTCTCAGAGTTTTGGACCAGCTGCTTTCCCCTCCTTTTTAATTTGTGCACATTTTACTTTATACAAGTTTTATCATGAAAGTGTTTGGATTCAAATGTTTGGGTGTATGCAAGTCCGACTTACTGTAATAATTGTGATATCTTGCAGCTGCGCCAGCAAGGTAAAATAGACCTTGTTCACAGAAGACGTCACAGTGAGAAAAGCACAGGTGTAGATAATAAACTGAATGACGGCTGAATTCCATTTAGCTGCTTCAGTTTCGGGGTTGTGGTATTGTACATGCTGGCTTACTGTCACACTGTCATAGCTTACTGCGACACTTGAATAAAACAGAGCTATAGTTAATGTTATCAGTAACATCTGTGCTTTTTCTACTATGACAAGTCAAAATGTCTATGTTGAAAATACCTATTATGCGACTTTTACTTATTAACTGTTGGACTGTCCGCCTGTTGACAGACTATCAGGTTGTGAGAAGTGAGGAAGTAGTGGTACTACCAAATATAATTGTGAATAATTGGATTATTACCATGTAGAAGTAGTTATTTGGTACTTGCATGATGAAAATGCGGTGAAGATAGAGCAATTAATTTGCGCTCTGACTCCGCACAATCTGTTCTCTTTCTGTAATGTGATCTGCAGTACTACTGAGAAACCTTTCTTTCTTCACACATTTACTGGCACTCACATGTGCATATTGTTGGGATTGGTCCAAAATGAACTACAAATACGAAGTTATTGGTTTAACTAAAGAACTAAATAGTATAATGATAGCATACTATACAGTATAATCATGCTGCTTATGGATGGTTGAGTGTCAGTGTCGAATGCAAAGCTAATTTTCTGCTTTGACCATTTTTCCAGACAGTTTGACTTATCATAGCATTAAAAGCACAGGTGTAATTAATAACATAAATGATGACTGCATTCCATTTAGGTGTTCATGTTTCAGGGCCGTTGTCTCATGCATCATTAATGTTTTTAATTTCACCTCTGCTTTTCCTGCAATGAAAAGTCAAAATGTTTGCTGTGAAAAATGTCTATTGTGAAGTTTCTCCTTTTTCAGTTAGTGAAAATGTGGAAAAAGCAAGCAAGTCTTTGGTAGGAGTGTAATATTTTTTTCATTACACCACTGATATAAGACACTCAGGAATGAATCTTGTGTGTATGTCTGTGTGTGTTTGCTTGCACTCCCTCGTCATATAAGGGAGTGATCTTGACTCATGGCAGTATGCATGGACCAACCTAAACATACTTACTGGCGTGCCATACGTAACTGCATGCCAAAAGTGTCAATCCAAGATTACACCCAAAGCCACGGGAGCAACCAACAACCAGTAACTTGGCTTTGGGTGTAATATTTGCATGGGTTCCTTCAGCATATACAAAATGCATTGCATAGTGTGCATGTCTATTGAGGTCTGTGTAGTAAACTCTCATCTATATCTACATACAACACATGTATATATGAGTTAGTCTCAACTGTGAGGGTGTATTACATTCTGCTACGCACACTGATTAGGCCATGTGACGCCACAGGCAAGGGTGAGGGTGCGGCCTGGAAATAGGATAGCCGGTTGCCCTAATTTATGTCAGCACAGTAACACAGATGGAATGACAAGGAATACCCACGTCTCTCTTTCTTAATAAACATGTACATAGTTGCTATTCTTGTGGATACCTGGCTCTGAAAACCGTCAGTATTGACAGTTTGTGCTCCATATGAGCACTTGGAGGTACTGTGTAGCAGCTGAAAATGCTGAGCTTCAGTAATATACTAAGTGGATGAGCTGCAATTCAATATTCTGCACTTTTTACACCCCCACACTGCAAACTCAAACCATATTTAGGCACATGTATGTGCTCAGACACACAGAGACAAAGCAGCAGTTCTGCCTCCATAATCGACTCCAACACGAATCACCTCTGAGTACAATGTACTGTGCAAAAGCTTAGAAGAAGTGTTCTACTCTCACTAATGCTACATTTACTGACACTAACCAGAACAGCATCTTCCCACATCATCAAAACACAAAAATCAGAAATTTAAAAGAGTTAGACATTTTGGGAAATACGCTTATTAGCTTTCTTGCCGAGACTAAGATCAGAAGATCGATACCACTGTTTGGTGAACATGAAGCCGCAGCCAGCAGCCTATTAGCTTAGCTTAGCGTAAAGACTGGAAATAAGGGGAAACAGCTCGCCTGGCTCTGTTCAAAGGTAAAACAAAATCCACCTACTGTACCAGCACCTTTAAAGCTCACTAATTAACACAATTTGGATGTTGTTTGTTTAATCAGTACAAAAAACAAAGGGTAAAAAGGACAAATTGTGGTTATGCGAGGGGATATGTGCTAGACTATTTCTTGGCCGGGAGCATTAACTTCCTGGAGCCTCCGCTGGTTGCCTAGCAACCTCACAGTGATAGCAAAACTCCATACTCCTGTGTCCGAAATCCCTCACTATTTACTATACTGTGCACTATATTTACCCTCCCCCATTTAATTTGAGTGTCTGAATTCTGAATATGAAATTCATGCTCTACATAATTCCAACAATGGAACAGAAAAGTAGTGTCCTTAGCATGTACACTACTTAACAACAATACCACAATGCAATGCTCTGCATTTTATTGATGCAAAAAAATAAATTACAGTTAGGAAACAATGTACCTCTCTGTGATGACGCAAAATGGTGAAAAAAGTGTCCGAATCTCAATTTATTGCTCACTATAGAATAAACTATTGAGTGTCTATTATATAGGGATTTCTGAGTGAGTTAATAGCCTGCAGGCGCTGGGAGGGGTTCTTTTCTAAATGTATCAACACTCGTGTTCTCTGCTGCACCTTATTTTGGTTTTGATAGCCAAGCTTACCAAGGAAATAGCATGATCATTTCTGCACAGAGAGAGAGAGTGTGTGTAGCTGTGTTAGTAAAAGTAATGGATTAAAAAGTAGTCTGGTCAAATTTGGAGTTTTTCAAATACTAATGGAATTTATTAGGCTATGGCAATTTTACCACTGTGTTTTTTACTGCTTTGAATACCCCTGTATAACCACAACTTTATGTTTTTATACTTTGGTTTTCATATGGATTAAAAAACAAGACGTCTTTCTTTTACACTTGGATAGAGCCAGGCTAGCTGTTTCCTCCTGCTTCCAGTCTTTATATTAAGTTAAGCTAACAGGCTACTGGCTGTAGCTTGTACGCATTGTGGTAACAATCTTCTCATCTAACTCTTGGCAAGAAAGCGTATTTCCCAAAATGTTTAACTATTGCTTTAAGTTGACATATAATGGTACTGATGGGAATATTGCTTGAGAATGGATGTTTGTTTTCATCTCTGTATCCCAACACCCAGAAGCCAGGCCATAGTGGTCAGGATGTGCTTCAGGACAGAGATGCACTCAGATGGCTATGGTCACATCAACTGCGAGCCAGTTCAGTGAATAGATGAGGAAATGCACAGAGCTATTGGATGCCGAAGCTCCTGCAGGTTTGTTTCCAGCCTGTGGATGTTTTACTCGTGTTTTTTTGCACCATTGTGTGCATCTACTGAGCTGAAGGCAAACTGGCCACTGTAAAACACCCGCAGATGGGAGATGTGACATCAAGTAAGAGCGGCGCTAACCGACCGTAATAGCCCTCTGACACATCTACTTACAAACATGCTCGCTCACACACAAACACACACAAAATAGGAAGAAAATCCTTTAGTTGCGGAGCAGTGGAATGACTCACACCAAAGTTAGAAATGAGGGATATATTTCCAGAGACTGCTGCTTGGAAAATGGGTTCCTGTGTTTCAATTATTTCAACAAAATTTCATCATTAATCACTGCCACATATAGATGACAGCATCAAATTACTGTCAGCCCAATCCAACCACCCATACCGCTGTGCTGAACTGGAACGTGCTCTGGAGCTGGAACATAAAGGAACTGCTGCAACTTATATTAAGTTAATATATTTCTTATGCTTACAATTGTAAACATACAAACCGTTTACAATGAGTGTTCCTGTTTTGTACTTTGTTTTGCTTTAATTATTTGTCACTTCATATTCTGACCACACTGAAACACAGAAGGAGGGACAGGAATAATAAGCAAAATGCCTGTTTTTCATTACAGGCCAAAGATGACTTTTCCAGAGTTTTCTCCAGTTTCATTTCCCTCACTTTCTCCATCATTATCAAATCACATTATTGCTGAAATGATTTGTCAGCTGGGATTTATTTCAACTTAATGAAATTATTGTGGTCAATCCTACGTTACATACTGTATGTTTTCTGCTGGACTTGATAGTGACAAGCTCTACTTAGCCCTCCTCTGCACAACTGGCTATTGATTGATGGTGAAGAGTAAGCCCCTGCCTCCACTTGGCAGAGAGGATGGTCCTACTGCTGTTACATATCTGCACACAGGCTCAGGGGCCTGCCAACTCTGTATCTTTCCCCAGCAATAAAAGGTCATTTGAGAGGAGATGGTGTGTCCTTTTGTGCGTCACAGTTCTGCCTGGAGAAGTGTTTTTGTTTTTTTTGTTTTGTCTTGTTGTTTGACCTCTTCCTGCTCTTTAAATCTACTTTTTCCCTCTTTTGCTCTCTGGGTATTTCAAAGGTTAGCGGGGGTCTAATTAACATCCAAGTCAAAAACCTGAATGTCGGCCCTATGGTCTACACTGGGGCCTTGTTAGCTTACAGACATAGCTGCACAAATACACATATGCACTGCCACACAAGTGAACTAGCCCATGCATACACACTTACAGCTAGAGATGTGTTGCATTGTATCTTGGTGTATTCTGGGTGCCCAGACTGGTTCACAATTATGTTAATCCAATAGAGCTGGCTGCAAAAGTGAGATAACGAGATGCTTACTCACACTGAGCACCAACTCAAAAGCAGCACAATGATATTTCAAACTGAGACAGGGAATCTGCAAATTGGTCTGTGGTATTTTTGCACGAACAGTCGTGGAGCATGAAAGGGTCTTTCATTTCCTTTGACTATATCCTCTTATCTCCAGCATGCCTCTCTTCATCCCTCCCGTGCTTTATTTATCTCGTCTAAAGATATTTTTGGCCATAAATCCTATTTTTGCACCTGTCAGTTTCATATATATATATATATATATATATATATATATATAAAACTGGCTGCTGACTGTAGCTTCATATTTAGCCTGCAAACCTGAGAATGCTTTCAATCTTCTATTCTGACTCTCAAGAAAGCAAATAAGTGCATTTCCCAAAATTTGGAACTACTCTTATAATTCTTTCCTCCTTTGTTTTTCTTCCTCAGTCTATTTGATACGGTCTTTTGGTCTGTCTCCGACTCATGTGTCACTTGAATATTGATAGGCTCTTTGAGCCACTCTGATTAACGCAATGCACACCACTATTACCCTTTGTCTCTTCTGTTCACCTTACCTCCTCACATGCTACGTTTTCCACATAAACAACTGACTGCATCACACCATGTTCACTGTAGGACACTTGACCTTTGATCCCACAGGACTGCCACTGTGAGATCAATGTTTAGGGGTTGAAGTGGTTGTTAAATTCTGACCCCGGATCAGTTTACGCAGCTCTTTTCTAACGTACAGCCTACCACTGGCAAGGAGATGACTAACCTGGCTGAATCACAAGCCCGCAGAGCCATACCCTATTTGGTAGACCCCTTTGAATTCCTTTGGGGGATTTAAAAATGTGAGTCGAGGGGATTTGACACTTGAAAGTTGAACATGGTGGTACAACTCAAATATTCATGTGAGGTAGTTAATCCACTTTTCAAAAGGAATTATTAATAGACCAACTTAGAATAGACTCTGTATGCCTACGAGCAGTTCTGTCTTCCAGCTGTGTTACATAAAATATAATGAATTCAGCATCTAGGATACCGGAGAGAGAGATAACTTATTTTAGAGCATGACTGTTTTATAATGAGGCCCTCATGCAGACAGATAAACACAACAGATTCAGACTGCTTTGGAATTTTTCTACTTATCATGTCTGATCTTGAATCTATACATTTAATATTTTACACAAACAGATCTTAAGGGCAAAACAGCCCTGAAGCTGCAGTACTTAAGCACCCTCTAGTGACAGGTTTTGGTTCTATGCCCGATTTACTACACAAACTTTAGTCTCTAGTTTCAGTTTATTTGGAACACTTTATTAAGGTCAAACATTTTCAAACTTAACAGCAATTTGACCTCAGAATAGTGCAAATATTAAATCACTTTTGTCAAGAGTTTCAAGGGCCCATGTGGTTGTTGAAGGGCCCTGAGTGACTCTGGTGTTGCTCTACCATACGCAAGATGCTGTCTGATAGTCCTTTAATGTCGCTGTGTGTGTCGGGGTGAGCAGCCAAAGACTTCAGAAGTTCAGTCACGCCCTCCTTCTCCAGCAGGCTGCTGTAATGTGAAGCTAGAGGATAAAGAGAAGAAGTGATAAGAACATGAGAGAGGAATGGAAGCTTGCACTGATTGACCCCACCACTACTTGAATATTAATACTCCAAAGAAGTCTATATGAATCTATTCAATGGTGCAATATTTGTGGCAAATGTAAAATGATGAAAGGCAGAATAACAAACAGCTCTATTTTACATCAAAATGGGTACTGTAGAGGGCTGAAACTAATGATTATTTTCATTATCGATTAATTGTTTAGTCTATAAAATAAAGTCAGAAAATTGTGCAAAATGTTCATCCCAGTTTCTCAAAGTCCAAGGTGATGTCTTTAAATGTCTTGTCTTGTCTGACCAACAGTCTAAAACCCAAAGGTTTTCAGTTTAATATGATATAAAATAGAGAAATATATATATGTGAGAGGCTGAAAACAGCATTTGTTGCCATTTTTGCATGAAAAATGATCAAAATAGTTGCCGATTATTTTTCTGTCGATCGACTAAGCGATTAGTTGACTAATTGCTGCAGCTCTAGTACTGTAATACACACACAGTTCTGTGTGACAAATTAAATAAAAAAAATCAAATCAATAAATAAGCTGACCCCCATAAATCCACCCATGTGCTCCCCATAGTCAAACTTCCCCCCAATATCCCTACAGTCTGTAAGTGTGTCTCACTGTTTTGACTGCAGACCAGCCGTATGGCCCAGACTGCCCACAGCTGCACTCCTGAGGGCTGACACGTCTGAAGCAGAGGGCAAAATGGACGGAACGACCTGAAATGTGGACACAAGGAGACAGCACACTGAGATTTAAAAAATGTTTTATTTTATTATTTTGTGCTCGAATTGCCAGACAGTCAATTTTCTTTGGCATTAATGCTATCCAGGGAATGTAAACTGAGGTTTCACTCGCAGAAAATGATTTTCAATACATTTTAAAAAGCTTTCTTGTGATTGGCTGAGCTTTCTCTAGCACTCATGCTAGTACTAGTGTGACAAATCCCTATATGGCACCTCAGCAGATATCCAAATAAATGAACCTATACAGGTAATTACATTTGTCTTAAATGTACACAGTATTTCAAACCATGCAATTGTTATGCAACATGTAGCTTGCATGTGATGTTGAATTGAACAGACAGAATGAGTAAATGCATTAAAAATGACTCTACTTCCAAAAAGCTCTCTTTCTGTTTTGTCCAGTTTGCGTTCTCTCACCTGTAAGAGACCATTTCTCTCTCCAGTTGGGTCCACGTTATTATGGATGCATGCTGCAAAGAAAGAAAGACAGCCAAAAGTGAATTGAAATGTTCCCGTTAAATGCAAACCAGCATCCAAAACTTTGGCCTCTCACACGCACCAGCTGCTTCAGTATGGTGCTGCGGAGCTCGTCGTCCAGAGTCCAGGCCTCCGGTCTGGAAGCGAGCTGTGCCAGAATCCCCCCTGCAAAGTAACGGACCCCCACCTCCACCTGGGGATCCTGTAGCAGGCTGAGGATGTGCTCCAGCAGGTCCTCCTCCATCAGATCCGCCTGTAACGCCTCCACCTCTGCTATGTTGTTCTGCAACACAGCAGGACGAATGATAGCAGTGATGACAGCAATAATAATGTTGGATGTAACTTGGTGTTAGGGCCAGAGGGGATACAGCAACTGCTTTATGTCAGATTTCCTACAGATTGATTTGATTTTATATTATTGGTCAAATACATTAAAACACTTGGGGGCAACATGAAACATTTGACAGAACCCCCAAATTCAGATGCTGCCTGATGTCACAGCATTAAGCTCTGAATGTGGGAATGATTGCAGAAAGAAAATGAACATAAGCTGTAAACACTGCAATCACATTTTAGTTTAAACAAGCTATAAACATGCAGCATTGTGGCACACAATCAAAAAAACACATTCTGAACTAATAAGGACACATATACAGACACACTGAACCCACCAGGAGGCCAAGAACTTTCTGCTGAATGGAAGGTTCAGTGTTGTAGGACTGCAATGCAAAAAAAAAAGGACAGCATAAGAGGAAAAATGTTTGAGTGTGTGTGACCCTCTGTGTGGGTGCACTTCCGTATTAACGTGTCTATCAGTGTATTTTGAGGGGCTCCTCTACCTCCAGAACCTCCTCGTACAGCTCCAGGCCCTGGCACTCGATAAAACTGCGAGCAGCAGTGGGCATCTCATCGGTCAGATTCCACAGAGCACTCAGGGCAAATCTCAGCGTGGAGTCCACCACTCCCACCATGGCTTTCTGCTGCACAATAGCCAGCAGCTGCTGTGAGACAGAGCAAATGAGTGGAGAAAACATGAGACGGAGGGGAATGATAGAGAGGGACAAGGAGACGGAGTGCAAGACAGCCAAAAATGACAAAAGAATAGCAATTCTTGTAAATAAACTCAACTGCTGGATACAATTATTTACATATTTATAAGTGGCACCAGACATACAATAAACAAAAATAAATGAAGCGTAGAGAGAAGCTTGATTACATACACAAAGAGGGAAACAGAGAGGTGATTGAATAATGGTGTAACAGTAAACCCAGAAGGATGAGTGCATGGAGCAATGGGGTGACAGTGACAGAGAGTAAATGAGTATATACAGCGGGTAGGTAGTGGAAAATACAGCAGGTGAGAAAGACAGAGAGAGGGAGAGAGAGAGAACTAGAAATACACTCATGCATATCTACCGCTAAGCCGGGGATGTTGTGTACGTTCGAAACTAAATACCCTGAAAGTGTAAATGTACCTTCATAATAAAGACGTCCCTGCCGAGCTGAGCGGTCTCCTCTGTGGACAACTGCAAATAAAACAAACAGATGAGTGCTTCTTTGAATTCTACCCATTTTTCTAAATGTCAAACTCGAACAAACAGTGCTTTTAGTGCACAGAGGAATTGGCCCCATTTAACTGGACTACATGATAGCATAAAGCTGGCTGTTGAAACTAGTGTCAAAGAGGTGCAGGAGGTGACTGAGGCATGGGGCTCTTAACAGGCAGGACTAACAGGTGCTATACTATTTTCCTGCAGCAGACTAATGCACAGTAAGTGAGCAGTGTCTTGACCTTGGCCACCAGAATGGAGATGACAGCCACAGCCATCCTCTGAAGGGTAGGATCCTCGTGGCTGCTCAGCCAGTTAATCACCAGCGTGGCTGCTAAATACCTGAACCATGATCACAGCGTGGATGTAAGGAACACAATATTATTCAAATATACCAGTGATGTACAGACCAGCCTTGGGAAAATCACTTTTACATCTGGAGGAACTATTTCTTTTGGCACTTAGATTTCAAGACAAAATATATTTTAGCTGGATCACAATTTGTTGGAAAAACACTATCGTGCCACTCTATGAGTGCAGTGATTATCTTGGCTACTGCGAGCCCGTGGCCTCATACGTCAAATTGTAACTGAGAGAAAGTAAACTAACTTGTCAAAAGGGACATCCTGAAGGATGTAGTCACTGCAGAGCGCCAGCAGACAGTTCTTTTGCACCTGGAGAGATGGAAACAGTTTATGAAATGAAGAACCATATGGGTGTAAGAAAATATTTGGTTATATGTGTGTATGAGGTATTATGGAGTAACTACAAATACTGTCTGAACATAGCAGAATGGTAGCTGCAACTAAATGCAGCAAATATGAGGTCCGAATCTGATGAATGACAAGCCAGCTGGTAGCAACAGAACCATTCTTTGTGATGTTCTGTAACCACGATAATAGATCTGTAATCGGAGGCACTGAGCGTGTCCCCTGACCTGTTGGTGGTTGGGGAAGGTCTTCATGGCATACAGCAGCTGCGTGACAGTGGAGCTGAGCAGGCTGACAGGCATGGCCTCTGCCAGGTCCTGAGTGGTCAGGTTGAACACACACGCTGTGGCCACCAGGTGGACGTGCAGGGAGGTTGGGTGGTTCTGCATCCCACTCAGCAACAGCTACAGGAAACAAGAAGTTTATGTTATAATCACATGTGTTTCAGAAAAATAAACTGTTTGTGCTTGTGACTGTTTCTGTTGGGTTGTCAGATTGTAAACTGTCTAGAAAAGGCTGGTTGTGGGAGTGTGAGGGGAATGATGTATGCTCTTCTCTCCCTCTGTAACTACCATCAGTAGAGGACAGTGACGGGACAGGGCACGTTCCAGATATTATTAGCGTCTAACTTTCCCACCTCCTCAAACTACTCACCAATCCAGCTGTGAAGTTGCATTGTACTATTTATCTGAAAGGCTCTACTAGAAACTGCCTCTTTACCTCGGCTTTCCAATCACGCCTAAATACAGTAATTATAGTATCAGGTCAGAGGACATTTTAACTTTAGCTGTACAGTATGTTCAAACTGAGCTCGCAAAAACGGGTCCTTACAATGGGAACACTTTTAAATTCCAATATCTCATTTATTTTTATATCTCATTCCTTTTTTAGATTTTACAACATTATATGTGAGCATTTTGAATGCTACTTGAAATTGTTTCCTTTACTTTGGAAGTAATATCTAATGTGAATGAATATTGTGTGCTGTTGTGAATTTCTGTGTGTTTTTCTGTGCTTATGCAGTATATGTTTATTCTTCTGGAAAGGTCTCTCTTGAAAAAGAAAATCTTGATCGCAGTGAGACTTCCTGTTTAAATAAAGGATTAACTAACTAACTAACTAGTTAAAGCTACAGCATCTCAACCTGCAGACAATAAGTGAAGATATTGTGCAACACTGGAGTAAAGAATCATAAAAAATCTAATTTAATTTACTATACAATGCAATTATTAAAGTATAACTCTAGTTTCTCTTATTAGCATAGTTTTGGCCATTGTTTTAGCCATGTTGCCAGCAGTCCAGATCTAATTACTTTTGTGAGTACAATGTAATCATAACCTACTGTATATAAATGATGGCCGAAATGACAAAAGTAAGGGCTGTGCTGATATTGATATTGTAAGATATTGTTCAAACACAATGCTAACCATAGTACCTTTAGCATATCTGGTCGTGGTTTGTCAATGTCAGTGATTAGATTGTAGAGATGGACGAGGGCCTCTCGTATGAAACACTCACGGTCTCTGTACCTTCTCAGGGCCTCGCACACCTGGTTCTCATTAGCCTCTCCAGTTACCTGAACATACACAGCAGATCAGCACTGTCAGAGAGACAGGAAATGCAGCAGCCATATTCAGTACATATACAAACAGAGCCTCAAGTCAAACACAAATGAGAAACTTATGCGAGAGTCAAGCTCATGTGTCTACCCGTAACATTCTCTGACGTCCTGACATGTCACAAATAGTATGACATCAACTCTGTGCCCGATGCTCGCACTAGGTCCTTACTTTTAGATTTTTCTGTGAAGACAGGAGATCACAGGAGCTAGCCCCAGTGGCCAGCAGGCCCAAGAAAACCAGTCCACTCCTGGCCTCCACAAACGCTCTGACTGCTGCTTCAGTGATTCTCTTCCGTCCAGAGATATCTAGAGAAACAAGGGAAGGGAGGACCTGGGGACTCCCCTCCAGAAGCTGCCGCACTGTCTCATCCCCATCTCTCCCGTCGCTGTCGTCCACAGTAAAATGGTCATCTGAAAAGTCTAGATGCCTGAGAGTGTGAAGCTGGCTGAGGACAAAGAGCAACCTGGTAGGTGACATATCCAGCTGCCGCAGCCGGTGGGTGATGAGAGATCTCAGGGTGTTCTTGCAATCAAGCAGTGCAGTAAGCTTTGAGACGGCACTGCAGGAGATATCCAGGCTCTCCAGCTGAGGGAGAGTGCAGATATCCTCAAGGACAGCATCAGTCAGGTCTGTGTTGGCAAGGTTGAGCGTCCTCAAGCCCTGCAGGGAGCTGAAGCCAACACGGGTCCCTCCATCCTCCCCCAGAGACTCCCAGTCCAGATGTAGCCCATTGAGGGATAACCTCTGCAGGCTGGATCTGCACTCCGGGTTGGAGGCCAGGCTTGAGACGATGTTAGCCCCTGTGAGGCCCCCCGAGACACAGGAGGCATCTAGTTCCTGGAGCCGGTGAGGGCAGAGGGCCAAGCGAAAGGCTTCTGCAGACACAGGACAGCAGCGGATGGAGGCTCGGCGCAGGCGGAGCTCTTTGGAGTTTCGGAAAATCCCAACAGTTGTGTCATTCAGTATCCCTTGTAGGGAGAAGCAAACAGAGGGACGTTGTAGGAAAAAGTAGCATCAGTTTGGCCGCATTTATGTTTGTGGAATAGACATTTCCCACCATTTCAGCCTGGCATAGTACACTGTGAACAAGTAACAGTCATATGATTATAGGGTAAGTTAAGGATAATGATAGTAATTAACTTTTGTTTATATAGGAAGTTATGTGCTTGAAGAATTATAACTAACTGAAGGTCATAGGTAAGTCACATCTGTCGTGGTGTTGGAGTTTTGTCCCTTTTCTTCAACTTGCCACAGAACTACTATCACTTGGTAGCTGCAGTTGCCCTCACTTGTTGATATGAATGTTGTTGGGAGTCTTTTCTGTCCCCCTGACCTACCTTTGGTTGCCATCTTACGCAGCAGCTGGTCAGCCATCTCCTGTGGGAAGAGTGGGGCCCAGCTGAGGCACATGGAGCTGTCCGCTCGCCTGCTGCACAGAGCGTGCAGGCTGTGGCACACCTGAGCCAAGCAGAGGTCATATAGGGCCTGGGGGCCCTCGGCATCCTGCAACACAGCTACAGGTAATGAGATAGTACTGGATAATTACATATCATAGTGTAGGTATATACAGATCACAGAACAAACATTACGTTATATATTAAAAATCAATTTGAGTGAAACAGCCCCTTTAAAAATACAATAATTATTTCATTATTGTAAACCTAATATTATTAGGGTGTTATTAATAATTCTGTATTGTACAGGGTGCAATACATCTATGCAGTAACGCCATAAATGTTACAGAGGTTTTTGTTTGTTTGTTCACATTAAATAGATTTGTGAAGCACACTTAGGCCCTGACAGTTGTCTCTCAGGCTTCTTCCTCAGGGGCTCACCAGATCCACAGTGACACAGGATCTCAAACGCTGCATGAGTCTAATTTTATCCGCAACAGATGATGCACTGCACACAAGTAAAGCCCGTTTAAGTCACCTAATCCAACCGGTCTCTGTAGGGCAGTGGACAAAAGCCATTGGTCCTACAGCGCGGTGTGTAGTCTAAGCGAAGTTTGTCATTGACAAGAAGCTCACGAAGATAAAACATTGGCAACATTTAATAGAGGGGACGGGGTCAAACTCACCATGGTTGAGAAGTCGACAGGAAAATAACGGTATCAGGTCGTTCAGCAAATTCTTACATGAAAAGATGTTATTATTTTAATCAATATCTTCCCTTTAAATCAAAGAAAGTTATGAAATCTTCTGTTTGATTAAAGTCGTTGCTGCTGACCGTCGAGTATCAACTGTCACAGGTTGGCTCCCCGCCTCCTATTGGTCAGTGCGCATGACGTCACCGAGGGTTTGTTTGGGCATGTTAGCTTGTTCATTCATGCTAATACAGTGATAATCTCTATTTATTCGACTTTTAACTCCTATCTATCTGTCTGTCTGTCTATCTATCTATCTATCTATTTACTGTACTTTCTTGCACATTCATCCTGGTAGTGTTTTTACATAGGATTAAAGCAATGGACCTGCAACAACTGTGAAGGTGGAGGTGGTAATAAACTCGTTTAGCCACAAGGAGGGGCTCACAGAGAGAGCTGGATTTTAACATTTAACCAGTGTGACAGCTTATGTTAGTTATGGTGAAATGTAAATTTAAACAACTAAACAATTAATTACTAAATACAAAGGCCCAAACTCCTTTTTGTGCATGAAAAAAAAATACTATCAGCAGTGATGTGAACAGACTTTCTAAGGGCAGGGGCTAAAATGAAAAGGGGGCGTCTCATCCATGTACATTTGTGAAGAAGGACCTTGCCTTGCTGAAATATCCGTCTAATGTGACATTAGGGCACAAATCAAGCATGGAAGTGACCCTTTAGGGCACAAACAAGTCCCGTTTAAAATAAGTAAAAAAGACACAGATTTATCTTGGGCCCCTGGGTTGGGAAACACTGATTTAGGCTACATAAGAGTGGGGCTTGTTAAATGTGGTGCAGATACAGATAACGATTTCCAGGCATGGATTGAATTAGCACAACATGTGTTCCTTAGCTTCTTTCAGTAACAGCTTCCTCCAAACACATGTTCTTCTATATATCATTTATTTTAAATGGACGACCCCTATTATATACAACCGACCACCTACACTAGGAGACGCACACTCTCAATCACACATACACTAACATATGTTCTCATACATGTACGGGTCACACACAAGCACCCACACACATTCACTCCTACATTATGAATGTCCTGCCTCGATTGCTCATAAGCAAATCTGTCCACCCACATGCTGAAGTATGTCTCCCCACGCAGAGAATCCCTATGCATCAAAGCCTGTGCTTCCTCCTCAATCCAAAACATTTAGCCGAGGGGCGTTCTTTTTGTCTGCAAAGCCCTCTGCATATTGTCCTCATAACCAAATAAACACAGCTGCCAATAGCTCTTAGGGTTGCCGCAAGAGACGCACACATCCCAAATACAAAGCAAACACAAGAGAAACGCTCACATCCAAAACAGACCTTCTATTATTGTGCTAAAGCTACTGGATCGCCAGAGTCATCCAGTCATTAGATTAGAGCTGATAGGAAACAGCTTTGTGAGGAGGAGTAAGTAGACTATGAGAAATGGTAGTTATATGAATCAAGCTGACAGATGTGTGTGTGTCTTTTTGTGTGTCTGAAAGAAAGAAAAAGAAAGTGTATGTGCATGTCATCAACTTCTACAAGACAAATAGCGTGTGTGGGAGACAATATAACATTGTAAGACCTTCTGAGAGTTAAATGATGACAGCTAGACTGATTTTGAGTGTGAATGTCTTCACCACTCTTTCTGACTCCCAGCCAATCTGATTCACTGCTTAGTTTTTCATTAGTGGTGAAACCTTATATTAGGAGGAGTCTTTCTTTTCTTTCTAAACTTTAGAGGAGGAAGGCAGGGCCAAGCCTTCCCTCTGCTCAAACTACAGAGAAAATCACACCATCAGCCTCCCTCTTTCTGTATATGGACCACCCTCTACTGTTCTCCTAGTGGACAGTGTTTGCTTGTGCCATAGCTGTGTGCAGGCCTTCATTCTCAATGAGAGCAAAGACAGAGGGAGACTGAGAGTGAGAGGAGGAGAATGGAGAGCATGAACCTGCATAGGAAACACAACTGAGACACCAAGCTGGGTCTTACCTGCACCTCCTGGACCGCTGACTGAACTCACTGACACAGGTAAGATGTTTGGGGTTTTTTTTTTCATTTCTCTGATCAGGTTATTTATGAAATGAATATGACATTTGTATTGTTTTTTATGCTTTGGAAAAGTATTGCCAAATTTTCCCAGTCATCACTATGAATAAAAAATTGCAATTTACTGATAAAAGTAAAGGTAGTATAGAACAATAAAGTTAGATTGAAAGTTTAGATGGAAGTGGGGTCCTCTAGACATCTGTGACTCTTCATAAAAACTGTGGAATGACTGTAAAATGCTGAAATTAAGGTAACCATTGGAGCATTTTTAAGTATTCTATATTTGTTTTGAAATTCCATATGTATACATATGGAATTTGATGATCATATTCACCATGTACAAAGCTCATGCATCATGTCATCCCCTCAGCAGACGGACCTAATCAGTGGCACCATCAGAATAACTTGTGGGCTAATTGGCACAGTCCTAAAAAATCTGCTGTCCCAGAGCAAAAGCCACAACAAAGTTAAACTGGAAAAATGGGACTTTCTGATTAGCAATATATTCATGCTGTATGTTGAAATAAAGTTGGAGAGAAATTAAGGCATGCAAAGGCGGTATTCCCAGGGATAAGGTTTTTGAGGGTTTTGATGTCAAAGAAAATCTTTTAATTGGGGAGCTTACCAGTAGACAGTTAGAGCTCAGTGGCACCACTTAGAGTCAGTGGGCCGATTGGCAGTGTCCTCATGTTCCTCTGGGCTGGGAAAACCAGCCACCACAAAGTTTGACCTGTCTGGTTGCAAGGACTGCATTAATATAGATGAGGTGGCTGGATCTGGTCAGGTCTGGCTCTGAGCGAGGAGAGGAGAAAACACCCGTTTAATAAATCAACAAAAAAACATGGCTGCTGCGGCTGACTTGATGAAGACCAGCAGGGTGTGAACGACAGAGAGAACCCTGGTGGTAATAACTGGCCGATGAGATTCACAGCCCTGGCTGAGGAGCCTCTGTGTAAACACTGTCACTCCTGTCAGGCCAGGGCCTGTGAGATTCATATTGTGGGGTTGGAGACGTGCAGACGGGCCAATTGCTGAGACCGAGCTATTGAAGGGGATGACCTGTGATTACGGAAAGACAGGAAAAAGTCTTCTCTGGGTAATAATAACTGCCTGACAGTGCCAAGGTGTTTCTGAGCTCTGACACATGGCCCGTTTTCCTTAAAGTGCCTTTTTCTTTGCCCTCAGATGGTTTATAATCTATGACAAAACAAACTGCAGCTTGTTCCATATTATTTTAAAGCTAAAGTACAGGCTTCAGGGCATTTTCTTGTGCTGCTGAACCTTTAATCCACTTATTAAAAATTAATGTTGGCTCAGACACTTTCTTTCTATCAATAAGTCATTGTGCCTTATGAAAACACAAAAACTTGATATTATATATTTCCCTTGAGGCAAGAATGTTTTTTCCTTTGACAATGATAAAAGGGTACTATTCTGCTACAGCAGCAGTTTGAGCTTAGGTAATGCTCTGGGATCTGTCCCATTAACTGTGGTCAGGACTCTTCAGTGCAAACATCAAGAGGAGACCACAGAAATCATTTAAAGCCCCTGCTGTCTCTGTCTTGGACTCATGTAATTCTGCTTCTTTGGCATCTGTTAAAATCCTCTGCAGATTTGTTTTTAGAGCTCTGATATGAAGTGGGTCATAGTGTGCCTGTCAGAAGTGTTAGATGAAGGTTACTTAACCTCCTTGGCCATATCCATCAGACTGCCTTCTGGTTGGATTTGGCCCGAGTGCCAACATCAGACTGAAGTTGGCTCACCATTAGCCCCACTTCCAGATCCAAACCTCGCTATTGAATATGGAAGGAGGGTTCTTCCACTTAGTATGCATTTTTGAACGTCACCCACCCCTGCTCCATTCGTTGTGCTGTCAAAACCAATAAGATCAAAACACAAGCTTCCCTTCCAGAAATAGACTCCAGAAAACATTACTCATAAATCAGGGATTCCTGCTCCCGCTGCTGCTCCTCAAACACATCAGTTTCCTCACCAAATTCAAAAAAGTATCAGTTTGTACCAGCCAGGCAGAAATGGCAGAAGTCAGTGATGCCCAATGATAACCACCTGCTGACCATTTTGCTCATTACTGATATATGCCGTTCAACACCTCAGTGATTCAGTGTCATCCATGACCACATTAACTAAATTTTCTGCCAAATATTTCATGCTTTTGTCAGGTTCCGAGGTTTTTAACATGCTAATTCTCCACATGAGCCAGTGCAGGTACACTGAAAGTCTATAGGGGAGGTTCATGGAAGGTCTGAGCCAGGAGATCTACAGAAATATGAAAAACAGATCCCAGCACTTACACACACCCAGACACCTGATACAGATGTGGTGAGGGCCGTAATGAAAGAGAAGCCATGAGGGAATGTATTGAAAATATGAGCTATGATAACAGATTTGTGGTGGGTGGGTGGCACTGCTCTTAAGCGTACCGGAAGACACATCTTGCCAAGGGCAGGACTGTCTGCAGTACTTGATGTGTAAAACCAGCTGTGCCTTTGCCACAGTCTGCTAGTTTTCACTCACTCACTAATTAAGCAAGACTCTTGTGTTGAGTCTTGACTGGAAGCCCTCTCCTGTATCATGCCAACAGATGCTCCTTGACTATGTAAGATTTGCAGGCACAGTGGTTATATCGGATTGTACTGGATTAGAGGAGAAAAGAAAACATCTGGTAGGAAATTGATCAAAAAGTACAAAATGAAACTGGACCAAATTAAGACTAAGTCTAGTGATATTCAATATTTTTCTTATTGTCAACAAGGCCAATAAACAGACCACAGCCAACAATGAATTCATCCTACTAACAAGTATTGTCTGTGTAGCCAAAGCTTGATATGGCATAATCCTCTGTGCCATAAAGTAGGCCTTCACTCTTGTCCAAAAACTACTTAAAACCCAACAATGAGTCACACTGTTCCACAGGGTGACATCTCCCATTCTTATGATGAACATGGCCACATGTTCATCATGGTAGTTTTTTTTAGTTGTTGAGAAAATTCCATTCTAGGGCTGTCAATACTCCTAACCCATCAAATGAATATTAATCTGTGGCTTCTCTGTACTTTACTTCTCTTTGAGTAATGTTCGCTAAAGACTACAGTGCCCAGCTGTTTTAGGTTAATTACTGTGCTTATTTTAACTTATTGCTAACATGCTCACAATGGCAATGTTAACATGCTGATGTTTAGAAGGTATAATGTTTGCCATGTTCATCATCATAGTTTAGTATTTGCACGCTAACGTTTGTTAATTAACACAAAACACAAAGAACAGCTGAGGCTGAATACCATTTGTTGTGCAATTATTTAGTTATAAACCAAAATATTGGACAAATTAAAATTTTGACCTGATGATGGAAGCAGATGAAAAGTCAGGGCATCACCAAAGTGATTAGCAGTCATCCCCTGGGAACCACGAATGTCTGTACAAAATTTCATGGCAATCTTTCCAATAGTTGTTGAGATATTTGACTCTGGACCATAGTGGTGGACCGACCGGCCCACTGACCGGCAGAGTGACAATGACATCCCTAGAGCCATGCTGCTAGCATGGATAAAAATAAAACCATATATTCGTGAATCATTTTAAAGATTCACCTCTTAGGAACCAATGGACTTTAGGCTGAAAGCCAAAGACAGGGTAGGGAAGTTGAAAGTATTGAGAGATGGACTAATACATTATTGGTTTTGGTCATTTTATGGGAATTATTAACAATAAGTGTAATATCAAATAACACCAACCTTTGCCTTAAGTAAAATGGTCTACACTTCTCTTTTCTTTTTATAGATCTTTAGCTTGTTTGGCGATAAAGACAGGAGGAACCATGGGATCTGGAACATGGAGCCTATTTATTCTGTTTGGTCTGTCTTTCTGGAGCAACAGCCAAGCCCTCACCAAGAACCCCATCCTCTCTCGGATACGAAGGGCACCAGAGGCCAACGGAGAAGGCAAGAAGTGCTCCTACACCTTCCTGGTCCCTGAGCAGAAGATCACAGGACCAATCTGTGCCGCCCGCGGTTATTCAACCGACAAGGACCGAGTGACACGTCTGGATGTGGCTGCGGTGCGCGACCTCCTTTCAAAGCAGCGTCGAGAGATGGAGACTTTGAAGCTGGTGGTGGATGTGGATGGCAACTTGGTGAATGAGATGAAGCTGTTGAGGAAAGAGAGCAGGAACATGAACTCTAGAGTGACTCAGCTGTACATGCAGCTGCTGCACGAGATCATCAGGAAGAGGGACAACTCACTGGAGCTGGCGCAGCTGGAGACACGCATCCTCAACGCCACCGCAGAGTCACTGCGCTTGGCCTCCAGGTACAGGGAACTGGAGGCCAAATACGCAGCCCTGTCTGCAGTAGTGAACAACCAGTCAGTGTTGATTGGGGCACTGGAGGAGCGTTGTATGCAGGTGTACAGCCGCAGGCATGAGCATTCACCCTTGGGACCTCCACTTGTGCAGGTGGTGCCTGAGAACATTCCTGTTAATGTGCCACGTTTCACCAATGAGATCCAGAGGGACAACACCCGAGGGTTTGCCCGTGAAAGGGGCTCTCGCTCTGGGCCGTCACCCACAAGTGGCACCCTGGAAGTTCAGAAACCTCCACAGAGAAACTTCAGTGCTGAAGGTGAGTGAGTGAGAGAATGAATTAGTGAGTGATCCATCCATTCATTCATTTATTCATTGATTCAGTCACGAAAATCCAAAACAGTCATGGTTAAATTTATAGCAGTCATGACTTTGTAGGCCAACCATAACAAAATAATAATCACTGACTTTGAATACAGCTGCAGGTGGGCCAGTGGCCTCATTTTCAAAGGTTAAAGATTTGCAAATTCAGCTGGAACCCTGCTCCCCGCTCAACAGAAAGAACACAAACCAGATTGGAAATAAAAATGTTGTAACGTCTCAATTGAGGCAGGGGACTTAAAGCAACGCAAAGAAAGACCTAACCTGTGTGATTTCACTCATCAACAGAAATTCCTGACGCATTTAGATTGCCTTAGCCCAAGAATAATAAAGTGTGTAGGATTTCAGTGCAGCTGTGTATGAAAATTGATCCTTTACAAAACTGTTCCATTGCATGTGAGACGTAGACAAAACCCAGGCCGGCATGATAGGCTCCTGCAAACCACAAAGTAGAGGCACTTCTGGTATACTTCATGAAGTGAATGAAGATACCTTTACGTTGTTATTGTAATATTATTAGCCAGGAGAGGGTTACTCGCCCTTAAAATAAACTCACTGCTACATGTGCTATTAATTAAAAATCTTGTAATGAGAATGTCAAATTACCTTGAGAAAAGACAGATGTTAGTCACTTATACAGTGGGTTAACAGGATATTGGTTTTTTGACCTCAAATGAAGGCAAGTAATTTCTTATTAAAGTAACTTAATTTGCCCCATTCTCCTCTGTTGTTCTGGGAGTACATAGTAAACATCTTTGTGGACCTAGACAAATGTGTTTTATATTAGTCTGTCTGCTTGTGTGTTGTTTGTTCTTGTTTACTGGTTTTTCATACTTATTTTACCTTCTGTCAGACAGTGACTTCAATGTTTCCTCATCGTGTAAACTCATAGCACTCATGTTGTTGTCTCAGTGCTCTGGCACCAAAAGGGGCTAAAACTGCCAAAATTCAGTGACTGTGACTTGGTCAAAAGTGAGTTAAGACCAGAATCAGTCTTTTTGACATATATTTAACCATATAACTTTTTTATGCCATAAAAATGTGTCATTTTTGGGGAAAAAAAACATGATTTTTATTTTAGGAACAGCAGTGACTTCACCCTAGCTAGGCTAGCCTAAGGGCAGACACAGCTAGCTTTAACTAAAGTTAATTTACCAACTTTTTCTGAACTTTTTCCTGTAGCTGTGAAATCAATTGTGATGCTCCAACATCTCAGTAATGGAGGTTGTTATACCACATAAATAAGGCAGTAGCTAAATCTAATCATAATGGAGGAATAATCAGATAATGTAGTCCTGCTAAAAGCTAACAAGCCTAGCTTAGATGCCCTGTGCATAGTCCAAAAAGATTTCTGTTCTTTTTGTTTGGGGTTGGCAGTGGAAGGTTGGTGTAATTATCCTTAAAAAACCTTAAGTTAAGGTTTTACAACTATTTAGCTGTTTAATACTTTGTTAGACACTTTGTCTCATTTCCAGCCGGCCCCTGTCTTTCTTACCACCTGCCTGCTTCTCTTATTGTTCTTTCCTTCAGGCCCGTTCAGAGACTGTCTCGAGGCACAGGAAGCTGGCCACAGCACCAGCGGCATGTACCTGATCAGACCAGACGAAGCTGAGAGGCCAGTGCAAGTCTGGTGTGAACAGGATATAGACAACGGGGGCTGGACCGTTATCCAGAGCAGGAGAGACGGATCCGTTAACTTCTTCAGAAACTGGGATAACTACAAGGTGATGGCAATGACACTTCCTTTGCCCTGTCTTACTTTTCTCTCTCCTCTCCTGAGCCAACCAGAATATTTGGCTCATCCAGAGACAACACGGGTGCTGTTACATGACCCATCTAGAGGAACCATCTGGGGTCTTTGGGACTATTTCCTGGGCCAGATCCCTGTGTTTTCACTTACTGTAAAATATAACGCCCTGTCAGCAGCACTATTTGTCCGAGGTCGTTTGGTTTGAGATTCCCATTATGAAACATTAGATGGCCCACTAGGAAGGTATGTTCCACAGCTCAGTCTGCAGGCGTTATTTTCCAAAACCACTACTACTATGGTGCCTTCCTGGGTAGATGGCTGGTTGGCTTACTACACCACACCATATAGACCCTTTCATCAAAGCTCTGTGAGAATGAGATGGAGTTTATCACTGCTGGCAGCCTCGGCGATCCAGGGTTCCATTCTGCCCGGCCAGGTTTGTGCATGTGTAACTGGAAGCTAAATTGCTCTCTTCAACATTGATTTGCCTCTGCGCTCTCCCACAACGCCACCACATGCACACACACGCACAGCACCATAGAGGAGGCCCCGGACTGAAACCCTACATCATTCATCATCTGTTGGCTCACCCAGCTAATCCACAATCACAAACCCCAACCTTCTCTTCCAAGTGAAGTGTGCTGGAGGCACATGGCCAGATGTAGATTGCTCGCGGTTGTTCAACACAAGCGCCCAGACCAGTTTCGCCATTAGCTGTGATCCAAGAGATCTGTGGGGTTTTGAGCGATGAACCAGCATTCTGAAGATGGATGCTTATTTTCCTGCATAAACTCTACAACATGTCTTTCTTAGGAATTTCAAAGACAGGGTGGCATTCTTTGGCAACATGTTTTTTTTTTCTTTTGAAGTTTTGTAGTTTGTCTTGACTACAGAACCATGACCAAAACGTCATCAAAAAGAAAATTCTCATTTGTTCTGTTACAATCACACAGTCTCATCCACAAAGAGGTTTTATGTTCCCAAACAATTCTCATGTTTCTAAACTCCTCCAGCAACCACATAAAAAACAATGCGTATTATTTTCTGTAATCTTTCTCTAACCATCCTTTTAATCTTCTTTTGACTCAGAGCGGCTTTGGAAACATAGACGGGGAATACTGGCTCGGTCTGGAAGGCATCTACAACCTGGGGAGGCAGCGGGACTACAAGCTGCTGGTGGAGCTGGAGGACTGGATGGGCAAGAAGGTCTACGCTCAGTACAGCAGCTTCCATCTGGAGCCTGAGAGCGAGGGATTCCGCCTGCGCCTGGGCACCTACCAGGGCAACGCCGGGGACTCCTTGAGCAGTCACAACGGCAAACAGTTCACTACTCTGGATCGAGATAAGGATGCCTTCTCAGGTAGATGAACATGGGGACCCTTTGTGCTCTTGTAGCATATAGTTTCATCATGATATTTTATTGAAATTTCAAGCTCTTTTAATATTGTGACCTGTGAATTATAGGGTTCTACCTGATATTAAGCTTTAAAGTTTTCACATCCTATATAGGAAAAGTGACATACAGTAAAGTTCCATTTTATTGGTCAAAATCAGACACCCTCAAGGTAGTCAAATAAAAACAAAAAATATATAACACATTCTTGGAATGGGGTTTTCTCAAACTGATGGATCTCAGATAGACCCTTACGTGAAGACCAACTGAACGGACTATCTTTAAGAAGGCAAAACAGAAAGCAATGATTTTCTTGAAAAGTTCTGCCACTGTGTCAAATGTATTTCTTTGAAACTCACTCCAGAGCTAATCATCACTCCTCCTGTTTCCCCACAACAGGTAACTGTGCCCATTTTCATAAAGGAGGCTGGTGGTACAACAGTTGTGGCCAAGCCAATCTTAATGGTGTCTGGTACACCGGAGGCGTCTACCGCAGCAAATACCAAGATGGGATCTTCTGGGCCGACTATGGCGGAGGCTTCTACTCTATGAAGTCTGTCCGTATGTTGATCAGGCCCATAGACTGAGGAGATACTGTAAGCCGGGCTGGTCCAGGGGCAGCTATGGAGGCCAGGGCAAACTTGAACCTTGTTCTAAATTGTGACTAAAAAGAACTCCAATCAATGGAGATTACAACCATCAGTAGTGACTTGAACTGCCTCCCGTAACAGACATGGACTCTGCGTGAACATTGTTCTCTTTATATCATAATAGATTCACACATAGAGGGATTTAAGGGACATTACTATTTATAGTAAGCCATACAGCTACAAATACATGTGATGGTGAAGAGAAATTAAGAATAACTGCAGCTAAATAATGATCTGATTAAGAGACCGCAGTGTTTTCCTCATTACTAGGTCACCCCGTGGAGAGGAGGCGCCACATCCTAAGTTCACTGGTATTGATTTCATTCATAAGCTTTAGCGTCACAGGGTCTAAATGCAGCTCTTCCTACCTCGCCAAGATAAACGTGTAGGGGAAACATTCATACATGGTATTTAACTTGTGCTATAGTTGCTGGGAGCTGGAAAATACATTTTGTTAATACATATATAGATTTATTTAGACTCTGTATCCACTTCCAGATCTGAAAAGACCAACACATTAAGGAGTTGGAGAAAGGAAGGTGGTTTAAATTCATGTTTTATGTACATTTGATTACACAAAAACAGTACTGATTTTTATTTTTCTCTCCCTAAACTTCAAGTGACCTTTATACTGTATGTTAAACTACTTTGTCCAAGTGCAGATGACCAGAAACAATAATTTATGTGTATGATTAACTTATCATAACAGTCAAAAGGGCCAGGTGTCCTGAGGGAACAGTAAATGATCCTACAGAAAATACAACTAATATCCTCCACTGTATATATGACAATCATTCTCAAAGTGTGCTCGCACGTATGGAAATTGCTGTTATATGTTTTTGTCATTTGGCTGTTGATTAAATTTCAGTATGACTCTGGGAAAAACAAGCATTGTTGAGAGAGAGAAAAAAAGATGGAATTACGTTCTGTTTTGAGTGGTTTTCGAGCATGAAAAATATGCTGACCAAGCTTTGAGAGTTATAGGCAATGGGATAGACAACGAGAAACACATTGCTGAAAGCCAGACAGGATGGAGAAAGAAAAAGAGAGGAGGGAGGAGGGAGGGCAGGAGATGAACTGGGATGGAATCGGTCCAAATTTCCAAGTTATTTTCCCCCCCTCTTCCTTTTAAATACAGAGAAATTTACATTCTTTCCACACAAAAGTGCTTGAACTGTATGTTTTCGTAAAAATATCTTTCATTGACAAAGTCACGGGTGCCTGCACTCTGTAATCACCGGTATGGAAGGAAAGCGGCATCCTTTTGGGGAAACCATCCCAGAGGAGAGGGGAAGGGGGGGGTTTGAAGTGGTCTGCTTTGAACAACAGCACTGCATCCAACAGTCTTTGGTCTCTGAGCCCAAAATAGACCCTCATATTGTGTTGTTTTTTCTTATTGACCACAATGGCCCTCACACCCATCTCTTTAACAAACTTTTATAAAGCAACAAAACACAAAGCCGGGAGACCGGTCAAACCCAGCTGGACATGGAAACATGTTTATGAACATGTAACAAAGCAGTGTCTTATAAAAGCAAAAAAAAAAAAAGTTAAAATTAAACAGCAATAAAAGCTGAAACCAATGAGTCACAATACTTGGCAGAACAGTGTTACGCAACTAACAGTCAATAAATAGAGAACATTTAGAGTCACATCAGAGGACATTCTTGTTCATTCGGATTCAAAGGAACTCCTTTCATGTCCCATGCTGATTTATACTGTTAACCAACTTATAATTAGTGCATGACTTGTTAGTTTTTAGTCTTTGCTAAGATTACATGCACATTTCAAACTTATCTTGTTGGTGTGAGTCATGCAGATGAAATGTTGATGTTTTTCCAACTGATTCAAACAGACACTGTAAGTCTTTATGGAAGGAAGTACCAAAAGGATGTTTTCCCGACTGAAATTGTGAAGCATAATTGTGTTTAACAGTAATAAGAGTTCTTTTAAATGTGCGTGGCTGTGTGTGCTTTGCGTTGGCATGAAAAAGTTGTGAGGAGACTGATGAATACATAGTAGAGACATCTCATTTCAAGTTGTAACACATTTCTGTGGATGACTGGGTAAGGGCAAGTCATCAGTTCAGGTCTGAACTACATGACTCTTTTTCACTGTGTATTTCTTTTTGTTCCACTGTCAAACAAAGCACAATGAATACCTTTGTACCTTAAATTTGTCATAACCATCAAACTTCTGTTTCCCGAAGGTAGGCCTAATGATTTCATTAATAGAGTGTCTACATGCATCTCTGTGTTATTTGTGATTTTAAAGGAATTGACATTTTGGCCATACGCTTTTCTTGTTTTGCAAAGAGTTAGATGAGAAGATCAATACCCGTCTCGTGTCTGTACTGTTAATATAAAGCTACAGCCAGCAGCCAATTAGCTTAGTTTGGCACAAAAACTGGAAGAGTTATCTATGCTCATTTAGACTTAAAGGAATAGTTTGACATTTTGGGAAACGTGTTTATTTTCCTTCTTGCCAAGAGTAAAATCAGACGATCAATACCACTCTCATGTCTGTATGGTAAATATGGGGTCAGTTAGCTTACATTAGCGTAAAGTCTGGAAGCAGACCCAGCTAGCCCAAACCCTACCAGCACCTCTAAAGCTCCCTAATTGTGGTTGGTAGTTACGTGCTGGAACTGCAGTCCTATGTCAATGCGCCCAAGAGATAGTCCAGAACATAAAACCCACTAAAACCACAACTTGTTAAATGTAATTTTAGTACAGATTATAGAAATGAGACACAATGTGTTAATTAGTGAGCTTTAGAGGTAATGGTTGGTGGATTTTTTTAAACTTTGGACAGAGCCAGGCTAGCTGTTTCTCCCTGTTTTCAGTCTTTATGCTAACGTAAGCTAACCGCCTGCTGGCTCTAGCTTCATATTTAGTGTACAGATATCAGAGCGGTACTGATCTTTTCTTTTCACTGTCAGCAAGAAAGCAAATAAGTGCACTTCCCAAAATGTCGAACTATTTAGTTTAAGCACAAATCCAATCTAAGTGTATGTATATGAGAATGTGCCCCATCAACCCACACAAGTTCTTTTGTTTTGTACACAGCTGAAAACATCAAGTGCAGGCTCAGAAACTCTCTTCCGAGGGTTTTATTGAACAGCCAACCATCTGAGCACACTTGTTCTTTAAATCCAACACCGTTTTGTGACAGGGCCACCTTCCTGTCACAAGTCTGCCTCTCAAACGTCAAGCCTAACAGCCCCACAGACTGCGAGTGTGGGATACTCTGTCACCACAGCAGCGGTAACTGAAGTCTTCCAATAACTCTGCCCACCACACACTGAACCCTCACATTTTAAACAGCCTCATGGGGGTATGGAAATGCATGATTAGCCCACAAAAACCAAACTCCTGCGCAGTCAGACGTTGGAACAGAGAAGGTGACATCCTTGGCTCTGGCGAGGGGACCACACTCGGGCCTTTACCACCTCGAATACCTGGCCTACAGACTGGGGACGGCCGAGCACTGCTGCAGTGTGGTCCTCTGAGAACCGCTGCAGGTTAAAAGCCCTCTTTGTCACTGAGTGAAGCTTCGCTGTCTATGAATTTCACCACCAAAATGGCACCAGGCTCGGAAGATTTCTGGAAGAAGCTGGCTCGACTGCTGTTTGCTGAAAGACATCTGCTGTTGGGGGAATGTCCGTGAGAGTGACTCATTAGGCCTCAAAAGCTCAGTTAGTGTCACCCAGCAAATCAACAGAGAGGATGTGGACTTGTTTTCTTTGAAAATAAGCACCATGACTAATTTTTGCCCTCCATAACTAAGTCTGTTCCTAAGTGCCCTTTTGATTTAAAGCTTAACAGACACTTGTTTAAGATGGATGATCATTTGGAGGGATCTGGGAAGGCTCACTGAGCTGCAGCTGCAGTTTCCACTCTCCCTTATTAGTCTACAACATACAGTAGACTGATATTTCATTTAGCTGTGAAGCACACAAGCGTGTGCTGAGATTGTGGAAATTAGATTTATTTTAATTAGGTTCTTTTTGACAGAAAGAAGTCAATCTAAGCAACGATCGCAACCCAGAGATAACAAACAACGGAACATTTGAGCCATGAGAAGTGCGCTCCTCGAGTTTCAGCTGCCTATTAGCAGATATGTAGTCTGTTAAATACATCTATTAGTGACCAAAAATTCACGTGGTTTTCATCGTTCATGTGCTTGGCATGAAAGGCGTGTTTATTCTAGACTCAAACCTTGAAACCCCTTATCAAATGGATCTCCTTTGTAGAGAAGTATGATCTCAGAGCACTGTGGAGTCAGCATTAGTCACTGAACTGGAGGGCCCACTAATAGTCTACAGTGTGACTGTTAACTGTATGTATTCTGGATATACAATTTCACTTATTGCGATGAATGGTGTGAGTCATGGAGGTCTGTTTAAGGCTTCATGACCGCCTGGGGAGACAGAGCCAAAGGAGCGATCGCCCTGACTACTCAACTGTTTTTACACCCTAGTTAAAACAGTGAGAAACAAAAGGGCCCCCCAGCCTAAACCTGCTCAAGAGAGGCATGAACCACAGAAATGTTTTACATCCAGTCCAGTGGAGGATTAAAAAAAGAGCAGTAGAACCAATTCTGGTCTTTTCTTTTAGCTGCTAACAACACATTCTACATATAAATTTAAAACAACAACAAAGAAAATAGTTTGCAGCGTCACTTTTATTGAAAAAATAATCCAAAATCACGTTCAATAGAAAGAACTGTCAGAAATAATAGCACAAAAATGATACAAAAAGAGGAAAATAGCTAGTCTTTACATAAATTAAAGATTGTAAGTATTCATGACTTGATGTCTCAAGCTAAACTGAGCCCACACCAAGGGATAGTCAAATGAAATTAAAGTCCTGCTATAGCCAAAACCTAGATGTGCTTTAAATGTGATTAGTACATTTTTTCCACCAGTTCTGAATTTAACTGGTAACGCTACTACGACGGTTAGATGATAGAACAGGAAATATAATGTCTGATCTTTTCATTTAGCAGTTGTTTACATTTTAGCTGCTGCATTCTAAAGTAGCTGCAGATGTGAGTGACTTTTGAATGGGGCAGGAATTTTAGTGGTTAAAATGGATTGTGATACTTTTTTTTAAATGACAGCTTTCTCCAATTTTATTAAAACTAAGATTCTGCCAGCTGGCGTTGTTGTTGGAAGGAGGTTACTGAGATCATTAAAAGTAGTATTTCTGGAGTTGGTGGACCAAAAAGTCCCCTTTACATCAACTTTACTGAGCAGTAAAAAGTTGGAAGATCATTAAAAATCAACATTAATAATACATTCCTAGAGCTGGGAAGAGGGACAAATTAAACTTTTAGATTTACTTTTTGTTGCAAAAGGTTTCCTCTGGTGGCATTCTTGGCATCGATCAGACTTGCACATCGACCCCGCAGCCGTACACATCACCGCAGGCTCCACTGAGCCCTTATCAGCTCATATCATGTTTTGGAACTAAACATGCTGAATCTTAAAAATAATGAGCAACAAAACAGACGACTTGCGGCTTGCAAAAGGCATATAAGCCCTTTGTGCCTTGGAATGGAACATGATGCTGCACTACATTTTTGGGGTAAAATGCACCTTCACCTTGCTACTGTGATGTGTACAGACCCTTTGATAAAGCATGTAAAAGTTCAAATGCACTGGTCCAATTCCTCTTTTTACTCAGCTCTTCTGCACCAAGGTGAAAGTGGACTGGGCTTTGCAGAATTTAAATCATACTATGATACCATCTAGTGGTGGAGTGGTTTTACTACCTAACCACTCCAAGGTATTCACTCTGTGGCAGATGACAAGACAGGTATAACAGACAACTTAGGATGAGTGGTTTGTCATAGATGAAAAGCACTTGTACACATGCCTGACACCCTTCATAAGCATTTCACTCTCAAATGTGCTCTGATGTGGACCAAGGAAAGAAGAACAATTAGTTTTATTTAAAATAAGGCATCTCAAGAAAGATAGTCCGACTGAAATTAAAATGCATGTTTGTTAAAAAAATATCTATCTGCTAAGCATTTGTGTGAAGATTTGATCGAAATTAACATTTTCTGGAAGAAGCCATTTGTTTGAATTTTACTGCGCCCCCACAGCTGTTATTTATTAGCATTCTTTTTTTTAATATTTGTATTAAATAAGTATTATTTAAGTATTGTTAGGTAACGTTAATGATAATAAACTTGTTCTGTAGGATTCATTGTCAAGTAATATTTTTTATCCTGTTAATGAAAGCTTACTTGCTACGATAAAGTTTATATAGACCTACAAAAAAAAAGGAAAACATGTCGCAGGATGATGACGTCCTTGTAGCACTTGATGAACGCCATGGCAGCTCACGCTAGCGAGCTTGAGATTGCAAAGAAAAATTTAACCGATGCAATAGGCGATAATGTCAAGCAGTAAGTAAAATGTTGTTTGTGTGTGTTTTGAGTTTGTGGAGTTGCTTTTCTACCCCATCCCTTGGTTTGCCGCTGAAATGCAAAGTAATTTAGCCATTAGCTAGCTATGCGCAAATTAGCAGCTTGCTAGCACTTGCTAATGTTTGCAGCATTTCTCGTCAGCAATGAGCCAATCTTTTTTTGCAGTTACTGAGTATTTATTATGTGCTCCCGGGAGGAAGTGATACAAACAGCAAACGTGAAGTATGACGTTATTACTCATAAGCTACATCTGTTATTATAGGTTTGTATGAATACAGTTTAAATAAATTTGGATGTGTAGCTTCAGTTAGCATTAAGTGAAAAGAAGATAAAAGAGGGAAAGAGAAAAAAAGCGAATTGTTTTATTAATTTTTCATTAGGTAGCGTTACTTGTTTTAAGCTGTTGATGCTCTTAAATCTAAACGTTTGAAGACATAATGAGATCCGAAGGCCACATTATGTCCATCATAGGTTTGTTTATGAAATGAAAGCAATGTTGTAAATGCACCTTAACTCCTGGAGTAAGGTTTGTCCTGTATTGATGTTTTCTGTTGGTTGTCTCTCCATGCAGTTACTGGGCAAACCTGAAGCTATGGTTCAAACAAAAGATTAGCAAGGAGGAGTTTGACATTGAGGCACGTCGTCTGTTGGCACAGGACAATGGTTAGTTACTGTCATATCCACCTGCCTCATGTATATAAAGCAACCTGTTACATTATCATATTTAATTCAGCACCATTTGCACTCTGCACCATTGCATTAATTGTCTTACTGTTTACAAATGTTACTGTTGTTTTTTTTTTGTACTTTTAAATATATATCTTAAATATATATCTTGCACATAGTAGCTTAATGTTTGTTTACCTTGTTGTCAGCTGTAATTTATGTCTATTTCTTTGTATGTACATTGAGAGCAACGAAAAACCGGAGTCAAATTCCATGTATGTGTACACATACCTGGCAAATAAAGCTGATTCTGAACTTAAGCAAGAAAAAAATGCTTTATATTGTTAATGTTGAAAAATTGATGCTATCTGAAAAACTGTTGCTTATTTCCCTCCTTTTCCCTCTGTAGTCCATGTTCACAATGATTTTCTCCTGGCCATTCTCACACGCTGCCAGATCATCGTCTCCACACCAGGTAAGATTTGTTAAATCATTCGTTTTCTCTGAAACTGCACGTGTGCTTGGGTTTATATTAAAGCTATGTTTCTTTCGAATGTGCAGTACCATAATCTGTTGGCAACCACCTTGTCAGCTGACAAAACAAACAACAATGTCGACAGATATTTTTTTCAGGTTTTGTTTTAAACCTATTTATTTGAATGGAATAAAATACATCTAATTATTTATTTCCGCAACATTTTAATGGTGTTTTTTTTATTATGCCACTAACAACTTTAGATGATACTAACAAAGTAAAGAAATTTTGATTTTTGGGACGGTTTACATTCACTTCGAGATGGTTAAAATTGTATTGAGGGACGGTGATGGAAAAAGTTAGTCTGGAGCCCTGATATTCTTTTAAATGGCATCTCCATTTTTGTTTCTTCAATGCATCTCGTGTTGTGTTCTTTTACTGTCCTCTAGAGGGCGCAGGGCCATTGCAGTGGCAATGTGGCTCTGCTTCAAAGCCTGGCAAACCAAAAGGGAAGAAGAAATGTTCTTCTAGACAGAAATTTGATGTAAGTACTTATTCGCATAGTCATCCCAGCAGAGGCTGGGTATGTTCAAGTTAACAACAGCGCTGCTAAATGTTGACATATTCAAATAAGATAACTGCCCAATTAATGGCTGGGTGTAAATATTTTTTAAGGTTAGTGGCATCTAATTAACCACCAGGTGCTCCAACAATTGACTCGCTGTATCATTTGGATGTTTGCATGTCTTGTTTGCGCCTTCAGCATCGTTTCCAGCCTCAGAACCCTCTTAGCGCCGCCCAGCCTTTCAGTCCACGGGAGGTGGGAGGTGAGGAGGAGGAGCTGCGTCTCAGTGCCCACACTCTGCTGTTGCCCACCCGGGGCCAGCTGGAGGCCCGCATGATGGTGACGGCCTTTGAGCTGGGCCTGGATAACATAACAGACGATGCTGTCAGCACCATGATTTATGCTGTTGAGGTTTGTAGCAATCTTTGCAATTACCACAATCTGTACAGGGTATGATACCCTCTATTGGTGTATGAGTAATTGTGTGCACATGGTTTTGTGTATAGGGGATTTGATGACGGTGTGTGTATGCACACATATGGCTATGTAAAGGTGTATGTGCGTGTGTAACCGTTCAGTCGGTCCACAGTTCTTTTAATAATGCTGGAGCTGGTCATACTCAACCTACAGTTCAGTACTGTGGATGGTCTAGTACTGTGTACCCTGCACATAACTGGGCCATACCGACTTTTGATTAATCTCTACAGAAAGTTATATATATATATATTACCTAATAAAAGCACAAAAAGCGCAGTGAAATTGACAACAATTACAATATCTAAAGGATGCTGTTCTTGATACGTTGACTATTTAAAAATGACAGATGTCCAGGATGTCCTTCGTCAGGCGAGTGATGATTCCCTTTTACACAAATACCGTCATATATATATATATATATATATATAACTGTGTACCCCAGTGAAATGTCAGGAAGGTATGAAAAAATAGATACTGCCCAAGCCTAATACACCTGCAGTGCAATGTAATGCTTTAGCAGAGGATAGATTTAACAGGTTCTCTCCAGAACTCCATGTATCAGTTTTGTTCTTGAAATTCATAAAAGTGTAATTAATTCTGTCCTCAAGAAATGAATCATTCTGTAAGCAAATGTCTTTAATTATGTCTAACTTAAGTACAAACTCATAGAAAATGAGAGAATGGTGGTTGTTTCATTTTGGCATTCTGTGTTTTAACATCCATGCAGAGGCTTAAAATGAATGGAGAGATTTATTTTCTGTACCGCTTATTGACTGAAGTATGACTGACAGCTGTGTGCCAGGAGAAAAGCTTGACTTAGTGCTCTGATTTATTTCAGCATCACTTGAAAGACGTCCTGACTGCTGTAATCACCCGGAGGAAGGCGTATCGGTTACGAGATGGTCATTTCCCTTATGCCTTTGGCAGTGATGTCACGCCGCAGCCTTATCTGAAAAACAGCCTTGCTGCTTACCACAGTGTTACTGAATGGTAGGGACAACTGTGTTAGCTCTTACTAACTGATAAACATTGTGCAGGTTTATATGAGAAAAAGAAGTCAATGTAGACATAAATACTTTTGCTGCTCTGAAAGTTAATACTTTGTTAATGTTATTTTGCTTTGCTATTCATACAATAGTCTGTACAGTTAACCATTGTTTCTGTTGTTGTGATTAAAGGGTAGTATTAATACTGATCACATTTTTCAGTCTCTAGTGATTTTTACTTTCTCTTTCTTTCAGTCCCCCTCCAAGTGCTTCTCTTCCTGCTGGCCCACCACCTCAAGTGTCACCAGATGAGGCCGAGCAGCAAGCTGTTCACTTGTTGGCTTGTTCTGCTGAAATGCTCCCCGCCCCCCTCCCGCCAATCAGCATGCTTGATCTTCTGGAGGCTTTACAGGTAAGAGAAATGTGCTCATGTGTGTTCCCAATTCCAGGACCTTCAACAAATGTAGCACCTAGTATTTGAAACAACCCAAATATACTTATCAAATGGATTTTTGATATTCCCAAGCATGTGGACAAATGTGTATTTGCAAGTGCATTGCGCCGCAGTGGTCAGATTTGGTGAACATGGTCGTGTACCAACTCTGACCCTGTAAAATTTGATGCCGTTTTGTACCTTGGAATTAGTTGCATAGGATTTTCTTTAATCTCTTTTGAAATTATCTAGCATCACACCCAAGTTATATTCAAAACTTGGGTGTAATTGACAGAAGTGGGCATAATAGAGCTGAGAAGATCAGTCGATGTAATCATTTGTCATTTTTCAAGCAGAATCTGCTGCTTTTCTTGGTCTTAAGTAACAGTAAATTAATCACTTCAATCTTAAGTTAAGTTGGTTGGGCAAAACAAGCTATTTGAAGAGGAAATTGTAATCTTTCATAATTTTGTGACAATTTATGGACTAAATGATTTATCAAGAAAATAATCGTTAGGTGCAACCCTAGTCTATAATTGAATAACTAAATCCAGAGACCTTATCCTAAAAACGGAAGCTTCATACAAAGATATTTAGACATTACCTCATTATTCATGATCTAAGAGCGTTAGTTAGCCAGAAGTAAATGAGCTTTAATAACCTTGTTTATAGTACTTAATCGCTGGTTTGTTGTCAGATATTTTAAAATGTTTTCATTGGTCATATTGGTGAACTGTGATTGGACCTCTGTTTGCTGCTTATCGCTGAATTTGTTCCCATTAGTACTTTTGGCCAGCCCTCATTTAACCATCAGAGGTTTAGATGCTTGAATATCTTCCTGAAACATTTGTCTGATACAGGTTCACCATGGTGTGATGCCCTCGCACACCATGTATGCCCTGAACATGGAACGCATCCTGTCACGGCTCTGGCACCCCAGCCATGAAGAACTAGAGCAGGACCGCGTACACCGGCAGCGCCTCGCTGCAAAAGAGGGCGTGCTCGTCAGCTGAGAACCGCTGACACAGGACTGTATATAAGCTGTGCGTATCGTCAGGAACCAAATGCAAAAATAATCCCCGCACGGAAATGGATAGGGAACAGTGTGTCCAGATAAACTGAATACCTTTTTTTTTTTTTTTTATAATACCTGGAAAAGCACACCCCCGTTGCACAAAAAGATAAAGCATGAGTGGAGCAAGATGAAACAAAACAGTTGGCCAATGGACACACAGTGGGCAGTCAACTCCAGACACCAGCCAATAGCTGGCAAATTAGCACTGTAGCTGCTTTATTTTTGTCTGTTCCACCAGCCATTTTGGGAGTCGGCCAACCATCATTTGGAACTTCTGTTATAAAGTGAGGATCTAATTTGGTGGTAAAATATAAGTGTTTAGGATATACCAGCAGCTACGAGCACTGGACAGGAAAGTAAGGTTCGGGACCAGGTTGCAGTGTTAATGTTTAGGTATGTGTTGGGTAAGAAGCTTGTTCATGTTGTCAGATCTGCACCACAACTGTTAAATAAACATCCTGAGAATATACAGCAGTCTTATCTGATCGTGTAGCATTGTGCACATGACCAGGGCTCAACATACTACATGTAAGAGTTTAAATATTTAAAAGGGCGTAAATGTTGCACACAGGTGTTTTCATTTAATCTGCCCGATTTAGACCTCATCTCAGATTGAAGTTGGGGGCACCACTACGATGATTATGGCATCAGCACAGGTTTGAATCCAGCCCACGGCCCATTGCTGCTGTTCTCACCTACATTTCCTGTCTCTCTTCAGCTGTTCCTATCAAATAAAGGCACAAAGCCCAAAACATAATCACACACACACACACGCACACAAAAAAGAGATAAAGATGGAAGTTGTCCTGCTTTAACAGGTGCAACAAAAATGTCAAACAAGCCCAGTCTACAGGATCCTGAGGAGAGGTCTAATCAAGCAATAAGTGAAAACACCTGTGTGGGTTTACTGTGGGTGTGTGGGGTCTTAAAATCTGCCGGACAGCCGCCTCCTGTGTGCCTCCCCCGGGAACGTACCTTGAAATGGTCTCCTTAGTATTCCTAAAGCATTTACTGGTGTCTGGTTTAAGGCCAGTGAGTATCCATCAGCGTTGGTGGTCCACAATGTGTGTGCAGATTAAGCTGAATTGTCTCTGTGCACTTGAATGTCTGTCCGCCATGTTTGTGCGCAGCATCTAGTTCAGGCTGAAAATGTGTATACATTTGCACCTTTTTCTACACCAAGCTTGTTTGTAATTTATATTGCAGACAGTTGTTCACAAAATAAATAAAAATGCAATTATTTTTTTTTGTACAAGTTGTCCACTTGCTAATAGATTGAAAATATTCCTTACATCAAAATATTTCTTTTGTCCCTCAACACACTCTCGCGGAGTGTAAACAGATCTGCTTATGCCTCATTGGGTTTTTTTTTTCTGAGAGTCACCAGCTGTAGTGGGAGGACGGTGATTCTCTCACACACACACACCCGTCCCAGTGCGCATTGAAGACCTCTTGCCATATTTGGCTGCCTGCGGCTCACTTCCGACACCTCACTGTCCAATGGGCGGCCGCGTAGATTCACCAACCATTACATGCGCCACACACTGCACTGGTGACTCAATTTCCCGTCCGTCCCAGTTCCTTCGATAGCAAAAACACTTAATGTAATGCACCGCGAGGCTGCGATCAATGGTTAATTATTCAGTAGGCACAAAGTACTCACACATCACGCGTGTCCAACATTTTATTTTGACATATGTACAGTTCCGAAGTGCTCAAAATACAGCGTACAAATATTATTACAAAGTGTTATTTCGGGTCGAACATTAGTTAGCCTACATCTTTTATCACAAACTTGTATGAACATAAGGATTAAGAAAGTAAGGCAGTTTTTTTTTTCAGTAAACGCTACACACACACACACACACCTATAAGAGTCCTTGCGTAAAGGTGTGAAACATTTTTGTTTGTTAGTGTTACTCTGTACATACTGTATAGTCGCTGGTGGGATACTCAGTGCTTGACTCAAGTCTATATGCATACATTGCTACTTGACATAGTGGGAGATTTGCCAGGCAAGGCCTCGTTCACATTGTGTTTCTGTCCATTTGCAATTTGATCCCAAACAGGCTCTGGCTGTCTGTCAGGGCGCGAGACTGCATGAGACTTCATCAATTTGAAATGAGCTTCAGGTATGGACACATGCCATGCTACCTTGGCTTGACTGAATATACATTTGATCTTGTAGTTTTGAATTGGAGGAGGAGGAGGGACACTACATTGCCAGAAATATCTTACAAGTCACATCAGAGGGGTGTTTGGAGCAAATGTTCCCTCTGAGCTGTGTGTCTGTGCAGAAAGTGTGGTGGCCTCTGCTCTGTAATATTTAATCATACTGACTAATTACTGCGGAAACTTAGTGGACGCAGCCTGAGCGGATAATTTGGTGGAAATGAGACTCCGGGACTCCCCCCCGCCAGGCTGAACTGACCACTTTAAGCTGCATTTGGTCCCCAAGAAATGTCCCTTGGTTCTTTCCCCTTGGCAGTCTAGAAAGTTTGGAGCTGCTGCGTCAAAATGAGCTGGCAGCCGCTGTTAACGTGGTCCATGACCTTTTGCTTGAGCAGAGCCAGCTCGTCCCGGAGGACGTTGGCAGAGGAAACCAGCTCCGTGTTTTGGCTCTTCAGGTTTTTGACCCTATCCTCCAGCCGGGAGATCCTCTCCAGCTTCCTTTTCCGGCATTTGGACGCGGCCACCCTGTTCCGCATGCGCTTCCGCTCCGCTTTGATGCGCTCCTGGTTCTCCATGTTGATGGGGGAGAGCGGCGGGGTGTCGCCGGACATCTCGGGCACCGTCTGCGGCTCCTCTTTGAGCGCGTGTAGCCGCTGGTGGTCCATGTGGTTGTGGGACTGCGGTGGGGCGGACGGGTAACTCATAGATGGGTGCCTCTCGCTGGCAGGTGCAGACGCAGAGCCCACAACCCGGCTGAAAGTGCCCAAGTTTGTGTACTCCGGCGGATCGGTGCGCACCGTGCAGCTGTAGGGAATCCCTCCGCCCTCAGACGCAGCAGAGCCGGATAGCATGCTGTTGGTCGCGCCGGTCTGTGCGGGTCCCTGCTGATGGTAGTGGAGCTCAGCCAGTGCCCTCACAAACCCCTCAGCAAACCCCTCCTGCTCGTCGGTGATGTTCTTGGGACAGGCGAACTGGGTCGGGGTAGGAGTCGTCAGCCCACTGCAGGACTGGATGATTAATCTCTCCAGTTCAGGCGAGGCCAGCTTCAGCAACCCGACATCAGGGGACGTCAGGATGTCCAGGGCCTTGGAGCTCAGCTGGGGTTTGAAGTTTTTCGGGTCGTTTAGGTTTAGAGTCATGGTCTGTTTGAGGGTTTTGGGGTTGAACCCATACACGGTCGTCCCGTCATGCTGAGAGTTGGAGGCATTGACGGCTTCGTCGTAAAATGTCGCTTCCATTTTTCTGGACATAAAGTTTTTATCACCTTGATGGAGGTCTATTCTTTTAAAAAGAAAAACAAAAAAAACAAGGTCGACTGGTTACATATGTCCCGTGACTCCCTTTCTCTCTACTTTTTGTGACAGAGTCCGCCTATTGTTGAAGTTCAACTCACTTGACAACTTCGCGTCCTGAGAAAACTTTTCTCTTGTGAACCGTCCGATCATCAACGAACCACGCAGTTCCCCCGCCGCCGAGCCTCGGTGTTTTTACACCTGAAGTATCCTCTTTGATTTATCCTCCTTCCCAAAATCTAGAAACAGCCTGAATAGGGATAATACTTTCTATCACTTCCAACGTGGAGACGAACTTTATCCACCTCTAAGCTGCAGCTCTACTGAAAATAACAATGATGTCATTTCTACGGCGTCTGATTGGCTTGAGATGATTTGATGGGCGGGGTATGTCTAATGACATGCAAGTTGCTCTGACAACTAGCCATATCTCCGCCCCCCCGCGATGGTTTATGGGATTAGGTAATGCAGACAGTGAAGCAATGTACTCTGGGATTACGTAGTGTTTTTGAATATTTAGTTACCCGCTCAATTGTAAGTTACTCATCCTAAAGCGAGGGCTGCTCCAGATGGCGTGTAGAGTTTAGCCTTGAGTAACACGTGACAGCAAATCATTATTCTTTCAGTAAGATGTTTTTGGTAAGGAACATATTGCTTACAGAAGGTTTCACAGATCAATAAGAGCGAATTAAAACGCTTAGCCTACTTCATTATACAAAATGCAGGGACTCGAAATCGTCAGTGTCTCTGTAGGCTACAGTAAATGCAGTTATAACAGTTCAGAAAGCCAGTGCCGTTGGCCGGTAAAGTAGTTAAGGGTTAAAGATAGAAGAAAGAAAATGAGGTCATACCTACCTGCACCAGGAGCTCTTTTGTTGTAAAGAACAACACATTAAAAAAAAAAAAAAATCTTTCTACAAATGTGCCTGTTTTTGAAGTGCCTTTTTTTTTTCTTCTTGCAGAGAACTTAGGAGGATGTGTTCTTAGAAACACAATCAACTTTATTGGCCAAGTATGACACATGCAAGAGCTATGACTGCGGGTTTTCAGTAGCTCTCGATACACACAGGGCCAAACACACAGTGCACAGGAACAAATACAACAAAGATAAGCAAACACAAACATAATGTGCAGGCGCAAGTGGGTATCAAAATAGATATACATATGGTTAGCCAACATATACTACCTATAATTAGGTCATTGTTATATTGTAAACTGTATATGCTGGGAAGTACAAATAATTAATATTGACTTATAGAGCTAAACAATAACTTAGTTCTAATCCTATTATTATGTGGCAGATTCCAATAAATAGTTCAAATCTCATATAGCCTCATCAAAGTGGTAATAGCTCCAACAAATAATATTTTTATATTTCTATGCTTGTCACTATGTAACATAGTAACACTCACACACTTTTCAGTACTTTAGTTTCATGGTAATATTGTCATATTAATTGCTTATCATTTATAACCATAGTAACCGGTAACCAGCACTTTCATTCATCATTCAATTAAGATATTGAATATATATATCATATTATAATATAATATATATATATATTTTCAATATCTTAATTAACCAATCAGCTCACAGTATAGTCCAAATGTCCAGAATTCTAAACTGGTCATATCTGTATTAAGGACAAACACATGGAAGGAAATATAATGCATTGACGAATTAAAAAAAGGTCATTGCATTTATTGTTATCAATGTAAATGTACCATGATATAGATTTTAGCCCTAAATCGTATAGGCCAGTCATGCTAATAATGTGGCCACTTGATCTTTGCTTGTGCAAGTGTTTAAGTTGCACGATAACCTTCCTGCGCAGGAAATATATTCGTTATATTCTGTGGTTCACTCTCATAGGCCTCATAGGTAAATGTGAAGCTGCACTAATGACTGAAGGCTCTTTACAGCTGCAGTCCAGTCTGTCTGGCCTCCGCCATTGTATTATTCAAAATGTTCTCCTCAAGCCAACTATAAATAAGTTAACAGCCCCAGACAGCCTGGGAGAACCAGAGCTGCCTGAGGTCAACACTCTTGAGATGACATGTTGTCCTCACAACACGGCCGTGCAACACCCATTTGGAAGTATTTGACACCCTGAAGTGGAAATCCAGCGCTGGAATGCTTTAGAAACGTTTGTGTGTAATACCACAGCTGTAATGAAGGCCTCAGCTTTTTCTTTCTTTCGGTTTTCCGTTCTCCTCTCTTCTAATATAACAGAGCAGCTTCCAATGTAACAATAACTTTCTGAGCCACATTACTCTCTCTGTGTCTCTTTCTGTACACCTGTGTTAAGCCCCACCGAGGAGTATTTTCCTATCAAACTACCGCTGTGCCCCGGCCGTGCTTCCTGTTTCTTTGTCAGCTTTTCCCCTCTGCTGGCCTGACGGGGTTGCTTTTAGATAACAGCGCTTCCCTCCTCCTTGCCCAGGCCAGCTGTTTCCACTGCATGAGGTTTTCTAATCAGGAGCTGGTCCTGCCTGTCTCCCAACAGGCCTGCTTTTGTTGTACCCAGGTGGGACAGACCAGGGTCCATGGAAACACTCCCCCTTTCATTCGAGGAAAACACAGAAAAGACTATATATGCATGTGTTGATGTATCAACAGAGCAAAGTTTTGATTACCTTCAGGCGTGGACCAGAGGGACACACACACACACACACACACACGCCGAGCAGTGAGAGAGACAGATGAGATTTCAAACACTGTCCGTGCAGTGTTTGTGGAAGACCATCTGTTTCTTCCTGTCCTGCTGCTTGGTTTTGCTCTGTACTCCATCTCTGCTGATCATTCCTGGTCCAAACACGCTGATCACAGCCAGCACCACTTCCTTTAGACAGCTGTTGATCTCCTCTAAGAAAAGAACACAATGGAGTAAAGAAACAAGGCGGGACGCAGAGTAGAAAGTTTGACATGTCAAATGTTTTTGATGGCAGGTTATTGTCTCTGCCTTTTTGAGACAAAGCCCATTTTGCAGCCCTAACACTACTCCACTGTAACAGATTATCATCTATTACAGTAAATTATGTCCTTATTAATGCAGCTCGCATATGAGTGGTTAGTAATTCATGTACACTGTAGCATGTACTGTCTGTACCCATGTAGTACATTATTGTCATAGACTTTTTCTGACTTTTTTCACAGTAGATATTTTGTGTTATGTAATAGCAGGAAAAGCACAGATACATTAACGATGGCTGCATACCATTTAGTTTTGCCCGTTCCAGAGCCTTTGCATTGTGCATGCTAGCTTAATGGCATGACTTACTGTAGCCCTTAAAGGCAACAGAGTCATGGTTAATGTTATTAGTTACACCTGTGCTTTTCCTGCTATGACTAGCCAAAGTGTCCGCTGAATAATAATAATGAATAATGAAATAATAATAAAAATCCTGCCCAGGGGCCTCAGACCGTCAGGGGGCCCGACAGTTGGTTAATCCTGAGGTCAATCCTGTCTTGTAGAAGACTAGTTTTAATATCTTCATTATTTAAGTTTATATTGCTCACATGGCGCATTATTCTGGATTCATTTGTTTCCTTTGTTTACTTGGAGAAGACAAGATACAAACATACACAAGTGGAGGTGGTGAGGCTCGTGTGTCAATGAGGCAAAAAAAAAAAAAAATGTTGGGCCCCAATTGGACTTGTCACCTCCAAGTTCCTGATAAGTCCAGTGCAGCAGACTACATATATGGTGGCTTTAGTTATTTGCTCAAGACAAGTGTTGACATTTATTGAGGAGTTTTGTAGTCACAGAAACAGTTAAATTTCAGGATAAGTATTCTATCTAAAAATATTTGAATGAGCCTTTAAATACTACCAAGGACGAGCTTGGTGTCCTCAGTGGTAGCTAGTTTGCTTGGACATAATGCTTCTCAGTGTTAATAAGCTGAGTTAGTACTTACCCAGCACTTCCATGCTGGCATGATTCTAATTGCCCCCTATTTTTTGTGTGTCAGATTGTGGTAACATGATAATAATATGCATCATGAGAGAATAATATAAACAAAAATAATAAAGCTCTTAAAATTAGATTTTCACACAGGGGCCCTCTACAAGATAGGTTACAATTAGACTGGATCAATGATGCAGGGCCACGTTTTAGTGTTGAAAATTCTTATGAAAATTCTTATGAAAATGTTCAAATTATAAAACGATGATAAAATAAGGGGCTTTTGGGCCCCTGGAGGTCTGGGGCCCACGGGGTTTTCCTACTTTGCTCGTTTTATAAACCTCCTTTTTGCCCCAGGAACATTTGATCCGGCCATGAATAGTTGTTATGATAGTCCTATTGGACTGCTTTAACAAAATGGAACATGTTTCTGTTAGGACTAAGTTTTCAGAGACATATTACACTATCAAATGGCGCTCCTATCTGCCACAGAAGCCAGTAATGTACTCTGCCTATGAAGATTTTTTTGTGGTGCAGTGATTTTGCCATGGCCTAGTGGTCTAATAGAAACCTGGCCTCAACACAGATAAGGACATAACGAAGGAAAGACAGAGAGAGAATCTAAAATAACCCATTCATGGTTCGGACCAAGCTTGCTTCGGACTTTATACTGCTCAGCAGAAAAAGTCGACTTTGTCCTTTTTGGCAGCATTCGCGTTCCGTCGCAGCCACCGTCTCCAGCTCAAAGTACGCTTATCAGAAACTCAAAAGTGATGTTTTCAGCGCTGAAATAAGAATTTGATCTGCCGGTAAGTTCGGAGAGGTTGTTCTAGCTGACCTACAAATGTCCTCCATGTTTGATGATGTCTGTAATGTGTATTTGAAATGTTATTCTGTGCAAATCATTTGGTGGAGAATCTCTGCCTTACCCGTTGCTGCACTTAAGCGTGATCAGGTTCAGTTGAGGACGATTTCAGTGTCTGATGCGCCAAAGAAATCATTAATTAAAAGGAAATGTACGACATACATGCGTTGCTATCTGTGTTTACTTCAACCTATTTCGAAACAGTGTGTTAAATGTTGACACAGACAGTGTAACTTGGTTAATAATCAACCCCTGCCCCCCACCCCCCTGCTCTACACTCAGCTCGTCTCCTCATGGCAGAGGTCTACTATGTTGGAGTGGACGTGGGTACTTCCAGTGTGAGGGCTGCACTGGTGACCAGGGCGGGCCTGCTGAAGAGCACTACAGAGGAGCCCATCAGCGTCTGGGAGCCCCAGTGTGACCATTATGTCCAGTCCTCCACTGAGATCTGGGAGAAATGCTGCACAGTTGTCAAGGTAGGGTGACCTCAGAGCAGAGGTTTTATTAACATGCCCCCCCCCCGCCAATCCAATCAGATGAACTCATGTATGTTACCCCATCATCATGTTCCAAATGTGTTCGTTTCAAATGATTTTAAAGTGGGTGTTAAGTAAAACACAACACAACAGTGGGCATTGTTGCATTATTTTTTCATACAATTTAATTGTCACTGTTAAGGTATTTACTGTTTCAACTTCTTTGTTAACTGGCTAAGTTGGGAAGTGTGTACTGCACAGTCAGTAGTTGGTCGCTTACTGATTTTTGTGACTTTACTAAATTTAGTAAATTTACTAAACATCAGCATCACACCAGTTATTATTCTAACTGGATGTTTTATTTTTCTGCTAAACACAAACACGTGGATTTTATTACAAATCATAATTTCTATTTTCAAATTAGCTGAGCTACTTCACGGTCTTTCCATGTATCCCCCGGCAACTGCAAAGGTTCGGCCTGGGGTCGGTCGCTGGCTGAGAGGACAAGGGCATCTGTGTCAGTGTCATTCAGACACGCTGATCATTTGTGAAAATAAATAAGGGCTCATTCCAATTATTGTAATCATATCGCTGTAACACGCAACGTATGTTCAACTATGATGCAGTGCCTGCTAATGTATTAATACATACCCTCACTTATGTGTTAAAGCATTGATTTTTTTTTAATCTATTCCAGAGAGTTACCCAAAGTGTGGAGAGGAGTCAGGTACGAGGGATTGGCTTTGATGCCACCTGCTCTCTAGTGGTTTTGGACCAAAGCTTCCGGCCTGTGCCAGTCAGTCAGGATGGTAAGTGAAACATTTCGTTCCCCTATAGCCTGACCTTTGTACCTCACACGTCACTCATATTTTTTGCTTCAGGAAAATTTAGCGAAGCACCATTACATACACCTAAGTGCACATTATGGGTTATTTGTGTTTTAGAGATGGTGACTGAACATTTTCAAGTTGAACAATCTTACTAGAATGGATTTTTTTTTTTTTTTGGAGTGATTTGGCATGAAACCTTTTAGTTGTTGAGTTGGTCAAGCTGTTTTAGTAATGGGATACTTTATTGATCCCTGAAGGTAAAATCCCCTCCTCCACAGCGAGGTCAGGGTCAGCTACAGAGCAGAACCCCTAGAGATGGGAGGGATTCATGTTTTTATCAATTAACCTAGGTGGACTCAGGGGATACTCAGGTTAAATGACTGATCATATGCTGCCCAGATATTACATATCTATCCCGACAGTTTTGTTTATCATCTCCTATGAGACCAATTTAATCTTAGAATTACATCTAGGAGATTCAGTCCATGCAGTATTAGCTCTTTGGTATCTTTTGTTTACATTTTGCTTTCACTAAAACCTGGCTTTCCCAGGTGACAGACAAAGGAACGTGGTGATGTGGATGGACCATCGTGCTGAAGAGCAGGCCGCTCGTATAACAAACGGCGGCCACAGGGTCCTGAGCAGGGTGGGAGGGGTCATGTCACCAGAGATGCAACCCCCTAAGCTGCTCTGGCTCAAAGAGGTGAGAGGTGAGCAAGGTCACATCAGGACCACTGATCTCTATATGTTTTATTGTCGCTCTCTGTATTGGCTGGTCAGCACGGTCCCCGGTGGGGTTTTAGACGTTTTTCTTGGGAGGCATCTGATAGGTGGAAGCTTCAAAATGTGTTGGAGTTCCCTGAAAGTGGTTTGTTGTTAAGTTCTGTCAGTACATGCATGTGCTATTATTGCTCACTACATTAGCACACATTTCTCTTGTCTTTTCATCAGAATCTAAAAGAAAGCTGCTGGAACAAAGCTGCTCACTTTTTCGACCTTCCAGACTTCCTGTCCTGGAAGGCCACAGGCTCTTTGACACGGTGAGCTTTGTTGGATGATGGTCATTGTGACTGTGTGATACATTATCCTTGTATCAAATGTCAGTTCAAAAGAAAGAATAGTGTTGTCCTCTTCAGCAGGGGTAATTCTGAGTCTTTTATCACAGACTAACTGTTTTTTGATACTGTGGCCTTCACCAAATACTGTTAATGTGACCCCATGCTGTACTTTAATGACTATTTTATGAGACATGTTACGGTACTATTCTGCAATTTGTCACAGGTCTTTATGTACTCTGGTGTGTAAATGGACGTATTGCCCTCCAGAAGGATGGGATGCCAGTTTTTGGACTAGCATTGGACTGGAGGATCTCCTGGAAAACAACTTTTCCCAAATAGGTAAACGACATTAACAAACAAACCTCTAATTAATTGTGTATTGTAAGATTTTAAGAAAACCAGAAAATGTTGCTAGGAAACTTCACAGAGCATTCATGTTGTGATCTTTTCAAGCGCGTCATCTATTATTTAAGCTGTGCTGTTTTCTGCCACCCAGGCAGTGTGACGCGTCCTCCAGGGAGCCCGTTGGGGGACGGCCTCACCCAGGACGCAGCAGCAGATTTGGGTTTGGACCCAGGAACTGCAGTTGGTGCTTCTCTCATTGATGCTCATGCTGGAGGCCTCGGTATTACATCCTAAATCTGTTTATTGATCCAGTCTTCTTCTGCCAAATATAATCTATTTTTTTCTAAGGTGCATTAGGTAATTTTGCAGGTTCCACGTTGCTGTGAGTTTTTAGCTAGTGAGCTAGTTTTTAAAATATAAACTCGTATAACCATAAAACATGAAACGTGTCATCAGGGCAAATTCATGTTTACCAATCCTGCCAGACCTTGACGCTTCACAAGACACCAAAGGGAGGTAGAAGATTTAATGTTAATGTCTAAAGTTGACATTTTGGTCTAGGGTGCGTGTAAGATGAAGCTGAGGGTCAAAAATGAAGATGTTCATCCACACTTCATCCATAAATAAATTCAAGAAACTTTATGATTAAATTAATATTTCTTGTGCACAAATATAAAGTTTAGTATAACTGTGGTGCTAGAGAAGGTCAGGGCCTCATCAAACACTAGATTTCAATCTCGGGAATGTAAATATCAAGCAAGCTCATGGATATCCAGCCAACAATTTTCAGTATGTTGTGCGCAAAACAGAAAAGTTTGACCTGAATCTGCCAACGAAGTGTCCCTAAAGGAAAGGGCTCATTCTCTGGGGTAAACGACGGTGTTTGGTACATTTCAAAGTGACCTGTCCTTTTAGATTGTTAGATTTCTTGTGCACAAATTACAATTTTGGGCTGATAGTGGTGCTAGATGAAAGGCCAGGGGTTCACCAAAATAACTCAGAATCATCCTCTAGCGAACATGAATATCCATACAGAGTTTTCATAGCACTCTGAGCCAGTAGTTGTCAAGATAAGAGAGACAGACCGACTAAACAACAAACTGACTCACATCACCACCCAAAGATAGATAGCCAACAGCAGTAGTGATACAAGAGGGGGATGACATATGATAAAGATCCCTGACTAGAACTGAAGCAGGGATGTTACAGTAACTCGTATGCATTTTAGACTGCTAGCCCACCAAAACTCCCCCAGCTTTATTATTTTGTGCAAAAATTAAATAACATGCAACAAACAGGTTTGTCTTTGAAAAGTTACTAATTAATGCTGCTGTATACTGTATCTGTGAGCACTTTGTTAGCTTCAGGGCAGCAGTGGACCTTTTCTTTGTGTTAGAAATCCTAACCATCTGGTTTTGTTCTTAAGTTCATGAGATAAACTGCTCATGAACTCTGCCCTCTGACCTCTGGCTGTGACCTCTGCCGATCACACATTGTTGCATCAGTCAGAGGTTAAAACACGCTGCACTTTTAGTTGTCGTGCATGTCACACACCCACTGCCCCCGCTCGTAGATGAACCTTCCACCTTAAACTCAAACCAGCTTGACAAACATTATCCCAGCAGTTAGTGTCACTGCTGAATCCCATGTGAAGGTTAGAGAACCACATCAAAAGGATTTAAGGCTTTTGATCTGCAAATCATTGTGATTAGTTCCTGACGGAGCTCTAACAGGAGTTCTCCAAACTTTGTGTTAGGTAACACCAAAAAATATAAAAACATTTCCCCCCAAAACAAATATTTTCATTTATTCATTTATTTTCCTCCTCCCAGGTGTGATAGGTGCAGATGTAAAAGGCTTTCATTTGCCCTGTGAGGACCGGCCAATCACCTCACGCATGGCGATGATCTGTGGGACATCAACCTGTCACATGGCAGTGAGTGGTTTACGCTTCCTGTTGTGCATTTCAGTGGAACTTATGTTTAGCAAACACTACGCTTATGTGCTATTAAAAAAAGGTGGATATGGTGTGGACTCAGTGATAACCTTTCTGACACTTGCATACTTTTCTGAGAATGTCATGACTAATATAAGACGACCTATTATTAATCATATACTCACAGCCTATGGTGTCTTAACTGAGACTTCACAACTCCGAGGCAATGCAAAACTTAGCTAAAACTAGTATGCAGGTATGCAATCTATTAAAAGAAGTCTGATACATTTTTCTCTCTTTAATTTTTTACATACGTCATATTTTCAGTGAATTGTTATTGCATGTAGAAATGATCCTGTCTGCACATAACAGCAGTAATCTCTTCGTAGAAATCATTGTTAGTGTGATATACAATGCTAACATTTAATTTTTCACCTTCGTGTGCATCAGATTAGCGAGCAGCCTCTGTTTGTGCCAGGCGTGTGGGGGCCCTCCCTGTCTGCCATGGTCCCTGGCATGTGGCTCAACGAGGGAGGACAGAGTGCTACAGGAAGGCTGGTCGGTCCACTCTCAAGCTTTATACATCATGTGGCCTGGTTTATGCCCGCGCAGTAACCGAAAGCTGTATGCAAGTAGACACAAAATGTATATGATCCATGTGTAAATGCACCCAGATGTGATCAACACATCTAGCTACATAAACAACAACATTTAATAGCAATCTGTCTCCTCACCGTTAAATATATGTGGCAAAAACAATTGGCAAAAAATGATTCTCATGGATGGGAACAAGCAGGGCAAGGTGTTTCATGTCTATAAAAAAATTATTATAAAATGATTATAAAACATGAGGCCTTCATTTTGTTGGGGTAAAAGAAATATTTTTTTAAAGTATACTCTATCTTTTATCTTCGGGTGTTAATGTAATTCAGCTGAGTCACATCAGACACAAGCCAGATAAATAATGAGAGGGGTAAAAGAGACCACAGTGACACAATAATTTCATCAGTTTTTACAGGTGTGGAGAAATTAATTATTGACAACGTTTATAAATAATTAACAGTCATTTGACATTTATTTATATAGTAAAAACACCAAATACTTTTTTGGTTTATGGCTTTTCAAATGTGATGATTTGATGCTTTTTTTTCTGTTTCACATCTTTGTAAATGAATGTTTTTTTTAACTGTTGGTTTGACAATATAAGCTATTTTATAACATCTCTTTTAAGCTCCAGTAACTTTTCATGGGAATTTGTAAAATACTTGACATATGACATTTTATAGATTCAATGTTTAAGCAATAATCGAAAACAATTGATTAAATGAATCAGTGATGAAAACAATCAGCAGTTGCTGCTTCATAAGCCTTTATGTCATCAGCCGTGTCATCTCTAATCCATCCATCCATCCATCCATCCATTTTCTACCGCTTGGTCCCGTTAGGGGTCGCGGGTGACTGGAGCCTATCCCAGTGACTTTGGGCCTTAGGCAGGGTACACCCTGGACAGTGGCCAACTCGTCGCAGGGCTAACACAGACACAGACAAGGACAGACAACCATTCACTCTCACATTCATTCAATACGGGCAATTTAGAGTTATCAATTAACCTACACATGCATGTCTTTGGACGGTGGGAGGAAGCCGGAGAACCCGGAGAGAACCCATGGTAACACGGGGAGGACATGCAGACTCCACCCAGAGAGATTGTGTGATGTTGGTCTGGTCCGGGAATCGAACCCACGATCTCCTTATTGGGAGGCAGGAGCATTAGCCGCTCTGCCACCGTGCACCCCTCATCATCATCTCTAATCCTTTCTGTTAAATTGTGTTGCTCTCTCCTCCCCCAGGTCGACCACATGGTGAAGGGCCATGCTGCCTACACCCAGCTCCAGGAACAGGCGCAGCAGAGGTCAGCTGATGCATTTAGCTGCACTTCCCAAAAACATTCTAGCACAGCTGTCATCCCTGTATAATAATGTACAGTAAGCTTTGGGGGGATTAGCAGCTTAGTAAGGTTGTGTGTTCTATACACATACAACTCGACTAATATGTAGAAGTTGTAAATACAGGGGGATTTTCTTAACATTTACTTAGAATTAAAGAAAAATGCCCTGGTATATTGTTCATGCTCGCCCACTGACATGTCTTACTGTTGCATGTTATAAGTAACACCTGTGGTTTTCCTGCTGTGGCATGTCCACATGTCTTCTGAGAAAAAGGCCTGTAGAATTTTCTAAACAAATTGTTAGTTTCCACACAACACCATCTTTAATATGATTGCACAAGACTGGGTTCTTCATTTGTTTACTGTTATTTTTCCAAGATTTCCTTTTACTGGCAAGAACATCTACAGCTACCTGAACAGCCACCTGAGTTTAATGGCTAACTCCGGCTCTGCTGTCGACCTGCTGGGCTCCAGTCTGCACGTGTGGCCGGACTTCCACGGGAACAGGTCGCCCCTGGCTGACCCCACCTTAAAGGGCATGGTGAGGGAACATGAGTCAAGGCTTCACATGACATAAAACATTATTGGTCAAAGCATGGGTTTTTAAATGTATTTACCACGCTAACCTACAGAGGTGAAGTGGCCATTGCAGACTCTCCTATAACTTAAAAAAAAATACTTAAGTGGTCCAGTTTAGTTACCACTTATCATTTTGGTAAATAAAGAATAATAATTAATAAAGCATATATATAATGTGAAGTTAAGTCGTATGTTCTCCTGAGAAGCTGCTCGTTGACTGTGTTATGAATTTATTTTATTCAACATTTTTGGGAAAATATGGTTATTTGCTTTTTGTTCGAGACTTAGATGAGAAGATCGATACCACTCTCATGTCTGTGCATTAAGTACGGAGCTGGAGTTGGGAGACAGTTGGCCTAGCTTAGCATAAAGACTGGACGCAGGGGGAAACAGTTAGCCTAGCTAAACCATAAACCACTCTCATATTCTCCCCATAAACCACAAATTGTCATTTTTACATATCTGTGTGTGTGTGGATTAAACAAATGAGATAATTTGTTAATTAGTGAGCTTAAGGAGATTTGCCTCCACTCGCTAAGCTAAGCTAATCGCCTCCTGGCTCCAGCTCCGTACAGAAAGCACCGAAATGAGAATGGTATCAATGTTCTCATCTAAATCTTGGAAATAAACTGAATTACTGTATTTTCCAAAATGTTGAACTATTCTCTTAAACAAAATAAATTCATAATACAGTTAGCTAGCAGCTAATTAAAGCAGCTAACTTCAAGCCCAAGGTCAATTCTCATTGCATAACAAAAGTTTACATTCACTGCTAAGAATTTCACAAAAATATCATGATTTTGTCAATGCAAAGAATAAACTTCAGTAGTTGAGCCACTGAAATGATTTCTGTGTTCAGTAAGCTAAGTGTTGTTTCCAGTCCATATCTGTAGTTCCAGGAAGCAGGAAGCCAGGGAGCAGAGACTCGGTGGATATTGTTTCAACTGAATCACTGGTGATTTGAGATACCAGACCCTCAGTGACAGCTTTGCTTTCACCAACCCTTTTGTTGGTGAAAGCACACCTCTGGTGACTCTTATTATTCAGCACTGAGACATTTTTGCATGAATGACTCATTACCGTGTTGCAGGTGGTCGGACTATCACTCTCCCAGACTTTGGATGACTTGGCCCTGCTCTATTTGGCCACTATACAAGCCCTCGCTGTAAGTCTACTGTGTTTTTATTTGTGTCAAAGTTTCAAATGACTTCCTCTGGGCCTCAGTCTGACATCCAAGTACCTTCAAGTACGAAGGAAGGTTGTATTTGTTTACTTGTAACCTGATTCCCCTTGTGTCTTCTCCTCTGGTTCCAGCTTGGTACTCTTCATATTCTGGAGGCCATGAAAGAAGCAGGACATGACATCAGAACCCTCTTCCTGTGTGGCGGGTTGAGCAAAAATGCCCTGTTTGTACAGATTCACGCCAACGCTACGGGTATAAAATACTAACAAGGGACGATGGCAGTTTTGTGAATTTAGCTAAATAGACATTTCACTCAAAATTATTAAATAATGGTAACAAAAAAACTTCTCTACAATTTCTACTAAACCATACACATTGTTATGATAACTTTTGTTGAACAGTATCTCCCATGGAGGCTTTAGCCAATTCCACTTTTTTTCAATATTGTCCTTTTCAGGATTGCCTGTGGTGTTGCCTGACCAGATGGAGGCTGTGTTAATAGGAGCAGCAGTCCTGGGTGCGTGTGCATCACAGGACTACAGCAGTATACAGGTGGAGTGACACACAAACACATACAGTATGCAAACTAAGGTCATAAAGTTGATGCGGGCTTCGGCAGAAAAGGATTTTGAGACTTCATGCAGTAAATGGCTTTTTTTTTTTTTTAGGGGGGTTACAATTGTCCCTGATAATTAGGAGTACTGCTGTGTGCTTTCAAACACACGTTCTTGATGAGTTTTCAAATATTCACATGTGAATGCAACTATTGTCCAACATGGTAATTCAACGTTATACGTTCCCAGATAAATGCCTGGGAAATTTGGTACAGTTTTTTTATATGGCGATATATTTGAACTTTTTTACAAAAACATCACACAGATCCTCAAAAATATGTAATTGTAATTTTTTTAAGTTGTCTCTTTGTGTACTCTTAAACAATGAAATCTGGTGTACGTGTAGTAGTGTTCCAATGGAAAGGCACTGAGACATCATGAATAGCCACAGTGGAAATTTACATTCGCTATGTTATGCAGGTGGAAAAAAATAGTTTAAACCAGTATCCTCATGCTGTATATTGCATGAGAGAGGAGGTACTGTATGTTGTTTTGTGCTTCTGAATGCACTGCTCTGTGCATGTTGCATTACACAGCGTGCTTCCCAAAAGCATAAAAAGTCATTTAAAGGATTTTGGAGTTCAACAGAAAATGTGTGAGAAGGAAGAAGCTTGTGTGCCTGAAACAGTTCAGCAACAAACAAAAAAAATTCAAGTGCTAATACAGTCTTTTTAATTATGTTAATATTTTTCAAAGTAATGAATAGAAGTTAAAACAGTGCTGTTATTGAAGCAGAAATGTAAACTTTGTTGGATAATTCTGAAATTTGTTGTTAAAGGGGTTCTCCAGCAATTTAGTATTGCACTTCCATAAAGTTTGGGGAATTGTGAGACAGATTAAAAAATAATGGTCAAAACTGAAGCAGACTTATAGTATTCCCTAGTACTGGCTTCAAAAACCCTGGATCCTATATTTTCCAACTGGATAGCATCTTTCATTAGACCACCCCTGCCTTCTAAATGCTCCCTTCTTTCAAACCATACACCTTTAAGAAATCTCCTTCCAGAGCCACAGAAGACATTATACAATTGTTTCCACAGGCCGAGTAGCACTCCCTACGAAGAGTGAACTTCTACTTCTAGTTATCTTAAACTTCATGGGTAACATCAGTGGCTTGCTCCTTTTTAAAACTGTGTTTATTTTGCAATATATTTAGCAGTTTGCAAACCAATCTTCTTATTTTGTAGTCCAAGAAAATTTACCTCAGAAACGTTAAATGCCAAGCCACGGCACAGTCACTGACTCAATGCCTCCATCTGCTGGGTGGAACCAAAATACAAAGTATAAAGTGCATGGCTTTGCTTCAAAGAGAAGATTTGCACGCAATGTTTTTAAGATATAAAGCGATGATTAAGCTTTTGCTAGGTCAGGCTATTAATCCTTGATGTCTCAGTACCAGAGCTTGTAGCACAAGAGAATGGCAAGCTTTTAAACCAGATGTACTAAAAATAAGACGTTATTGTTTGGACTAGGCTGCACCTGTCAACCCATTTTCAGCCATAACCTCTAGCAGGCAGTTGTTGTGTCTGATCCTCTGAGCTGCACACAGTCAACTGGCTGGATTTTGTAGGTTTAGACTGCAGAGCACTGCACTGCATTAGTCATAAACTCAGCCACACTGAAACCACTTCAGTTGGCTTGTGTTAATACTATAACTGGGTCATGGCTGGCCTGAAACTGAATGTGTATAACATGATTTTGCAATTTTTGTTTTAGGAGGCAATGGAGAAAATGGCTAAGGTGGGGAAAGTTGTTCAGCCTGACTATGAACTCCAGAGGTGAGACAAAGAGGGTTTTTTCTACCCTTTCCTTTTATTGCTTAATTAAATATATATTTGAATGCTTTTATTTTTATTTCTAATTTGAAAGAAATTGCATTGCTTTTAAATATGCAGCATGACCTATATAGATAAAGACTGATTGAGTTACAAGTATTTTTCTGTTAAAGGGATAGTTCGGGATTTTTGAAGTGGGGTTGTATGTTGCGCTTATGCGTAGGAATACTGCTGACCATTTCCAAAGCAATGCGTTGCTTAGCTTCCGTGCCGGTACAATAAATATTGAACTAGTCTCCTCTCAGAAAAGGGCAGGTTACGAGATAAACCTTATGATGTAATCAGCAACTGCATGTTGTATTACAGTGAAAACTGAAATATACACACTATGCATCAGATTTGTGTAGTTATTTTCTACATTTCATGCTTTTTTCCAGCTTCTATGAGAGAAAGTACAAGGTGTTCCTGCGACTGTTCGCCCACCAGAGGGAGTACCAGGCCCTCATGAACCAGAGATGATCGCTGGTGGGAGGCGGCCGGGCTGGAACTGACTCTGTGACGTTATAGTGATGACAAATCCACACACGGGAAACAGGAACAGAAGTCTTCACCTTGCTGCTTTTCCTGATATTATTAATGGTCCGTTTTTTTTAAATGTTCTAAATAGCCCGATGGAAAACGGCTCTGTGTGGTTGAATATCTGTCAGGGTACTGTCTAGAGTTTAGACTTCACACATGCAGGATTTCACACCACCTGGCAGATGACAGTAAAGAAGACCTCTATGGAGACAAGCTGTTGGTGCTTTCCATGGCTGTCTGTCTTCCCTCTGCTGCAGTTCTACCCAAAGTGAAGAGGAGGATGTGGGAGTGAGTGCGGTGACATCAACAGAAATACAGCGATGACTTGTTCCATCCAAAGTCAAATACGATTAAGTGCTGTCACCTTCAAATGTATTCCTCATAAATAATTAAAATGATAGAACTCATGCCTTTCACTGGCACTCCAACCTTTTGATATATAATTTAGTGCGCTTCAACTCAATAGAGACACTAATTCATTTTTAAACACCTTGTCGTTTGGTCTCTCTTCACTGTATTTGATCTTATCCTTCCATTTCCTGTTTGTAACGCTTCCACTGTCCTTAAATTCTCCTGTCTGCTGGTCGCAGAGTGGAGCCTGTTGACAGCAGCTCCCAGGATCAAAGTTGATAAGCTCTTCGCTGATGCTGTCGACCCGGTGATGGGGGAACGCCAAATCCTGCACAGCTGAGTTAACAGCCGCCTTCAAACAGAACTAACTTATGATAGAGAGGCGACAGGGAGACCGCTGCTGGCCAGAGCTAACAACTAATGCAGGTGCTTCTGAGTCCAGAAGTCATAAAAGAGCGATTTTGTTGCTATAATTCATTGTTTGCTAAACATACATTCTTTAGTCTAAAAATTATGGGAAAGAATGAGCAACCTTAATGCTTTTATTGTCCCACACAGGTGAAATCAATACTCATCTATACTCAACCATCAGAGTATAAATACAATAAATCCACAAGACTTTCAGTGAAATAAATCAGTTTGGCCTGGCAAAACTAATGCAAAGTTAGAGTAATCAGTTATGTGAGAGTAGACAATTCCTATACAATTAAGAAGTTTGTAATTAAACAACTGTGTTTAATGACGTAAACCTGTCAGATAAAATGAGTATCCAGGCATGACAGTAGTATTATTTGCTTTCACTAGGTCATCCTTTGTGTAAATGGCACCATAAACCACTTTCATTGCATTGGTCCAACAAAAAAGAGGTAAACAACACACGTATGATCCAAAATATTAGAACCCCGACAGTACCACTGTTACAAAATAGAAACTTCTTCTGCCATACTGTAATTAACTCTTTGTTATATTTTTAGATAACAAAAATGTATGTTCCCATCTCAACCCCTACCTTTCCAAAAACAATCCCCCTTTAGGAAAGTAAGCTGAACATTGTAGGTTTTATTATTGAAGTTGTACATACTGTAAAACTTACTGTAACTGTAAAATGTCTAAATTAGAAAAGGCATTCTATAAGGCACTGGTTTTCATTCCATCCATTTTGTCAGGGACTGATTCACAACTGGGATGCCTGCTGACTTGTTTATCTACCTGGTAGGGACAAAAACGAGCCAAACTCAAGGTCCATAAGGTCCAGGATTGAGAGCTGCTGGGTTAAGGTACAGTCTGCGTGACATAAGCGAGTGATGAATTTCATTGCTGCCTCTGGCTGTGCTTATGGCTGGGGTGTGTACACAGAGGGCGTGTAGCGCAGGTACCTCTTGCCAGAGGGCAGGTCTTTGGTGTAGACGCCATCTGGGAACAAAGAGGCAGCCTCCTCCTCAGACATGCTGGGAGGGACCATCACACAGTCTCCAGGCTGGAGGAAGACAGACACGGAAAAGGTTATTCTACATGGCAGCAGGTCAATTCCTGTTTCTATTATCTCTGTAGTCAGCTGCTGAAATGACTGGTGCCAACTGAGGTCACTTTGAAAGGTGTGACATACCTTCCAGTCGGCAGGTGTGGCCACTCGTTTCCCTGCTGTGATCTGGAGTGAGTCAACCACTCGCACAATCTCATCAAAGTTGCGCCCAGTGGTGGCCGGGTAGAGGAGTGACAGTTTCAGCCTTTTGTCAGGGCCAATGATAAACACCTACACCCAAACAGAGACACAGAGATGGAGCCTGGAAGGGTTCATATCTACTCTCTATACAGTATGCATGCGAGTAGATATTAGATATAAGTTAAATAAAATAGGAAAATTAGATTTTGATTGTGAAGACTCTTACACAGCGGGCAGTGAGCGGCATGCCATCTTTGTCCTTCTCATCGGGGTCCAGCATGCCCAGGGCCACTGCCAGCTCCCGTTTACTGTCCGCTATGATGGGAAAGGGCAGCGAGCAGCAGCCAGACTCCTCACAGTTGTATGCCAGGATGTCCTGGTTAGTACAGAGACACAAGCCCTAAGTTATCGTAGAAAAAGTTTCAGTCGTAGTCATCTGGACACTGTTTTCAGAATCAAGACGTTTCGGCTCCCATCCGGAAGTCATTCTCAATTGTGGAGCCCTAAGTTAGTTATTTAAACCAAATATAGGAGTTGTCGTATACAAGCATCTATATTAAGTGATATTTATGATAAAAACAATTTAAAGGAAACGTGTAGTGCAGCACAGACAGTAGAGGTAATTTACATGGCATTATTTCAGTGTGTAGTTACACACTAAAACATAGTGATCTAAGTCATCTTATCCACTGTTAAAACACGGGTTATGTGTAACCTGTCTAATTCCTTTTTTGACCTGCAAAAAGCTATGCTGGGTTGTTCACCGTAAAGAAGGAGCTCACTACATAACACTTTGATGCATCCTTCTAACAACTACAGAACCTCCCAGGTTGACCCATTGTGGACAGCCTCATGCCTCCTCAGTTTTACTGATATCAGCTCTGTGTGTTACTCCAGATGTGGTGTCAGAAAACAGATGCTGTAGATATCACACCTTGGTCCAGCCGTGGTGATCCTCCACGGAGTCGATGGAGAGGGCGATCATTTTGACGCCGCGTTTACTGAACTCACCGCTCAGTCTGGCAGCTCGACCCAGCTCTGTGGTGCACACAGGGGTGTAGTCTCTGGGGTGGGAGAACAGGATTCCCCATCTGAAATGAAAAGAGAGATCAGCGAGGCTGCGTCAGGCGTGTGGCCGGGTCACTGCTTCAGTAATGAGCAGATGCAATCTGAGATTTCACAAGCAGGTTTCAAACTGACCTGGTTTCCTCTCAGTATTGTGTTGCCTATTGTTGCACAATAGGATGAAGCTGAATGAGGCGTCTGACACCAAACTGACAGGATGTGAGCCCTGTGGCACTTCATTGTTTCAAAGGACAGGAGGGACTTCATCATCATGATGGAGGGAGTTTAGGTTTGACTGGTCATCTTACTGAGGCTTTTGATTTGGATCATCTCACCATCTGACCAAGAACCCTATGGTCTGTTCATAAACAGCTGTGCGTCTGATGACTGCCAGAGTAGATGAATTTGTCCTTTTGTCCACCGCATTATAGATTATTTTTTAATGACATGCGTACTTTTAGGCCACAATACCACCATTATGTGTTTAAAGGTTTGGATTGTATATAGAGCATAGTGAAAGGTCTAAAGCAGAAGTCAAAAAGCAATAACAGGAACAGGACGCAAGCTCTCTCTCTCTCTCTCTTGTGAACTGAATTTTCGATAAGACTACGAACCAATAACCCAAAACAATAGCCATATTCAGTAAGCATACTTACGAATCACCGAGAAATTCGTGAAGTTTAATTTTGCCAATGGTGGTCTCTGTCTCGAAATTAGGAAAGACATCTCCGAGCAGCAGTCCCGGCATATTCAGTGTGACTGTGGAGGTTTTCCGTCTGTTCAGCAGCAGCTTCTGATGACAGAAGATAAAGAGGAGGTGGCAACTTCCCTCTGAAAAGGCCACTCGGTTTACATAAGCATCCACTATAGACTAATAGACATACAATAGACCACGTTCAGACTCACAAAATGTGCTGCGTTCAGTTCGCGTTTTGACTGATTGGCGCTGTTGTCGCAAGGTTTCCAGATTACCAATTTAAACACGCGGAAGGTCCGATTTCCTACCAAGGATTTAGACATTTTATTAAAGCACAGCACTGAAACACTCCTCCACTAGAATAAGGTCATGTATTATTAAGCAATTTCTTCATAAAATCGACGACAACATTTATAGAAGCAGTGCGTTTGTTTGAGAAGTTACACTACACCATACATTTAAGGATAATGTTGCCACGTGACCAGAGCAGTCCAGTTCTGAATTGGTGACATTTCAACCCCTGTATCCTCAGTTTGCAGGATGTTTTGCGTCTAAGCGCAGCCGGATTAAAGTGTTTACGCGCCACAGGTGGTCGATAAAGAAGGGCGGATAGATAACTGTGGACACTTTGTCAAACGAAAATGTCCTCACCAACGTCCAGACGAAATAGTTGCCGTGGAGTTGTGTGTGGAAACCGGGCATCACCAGAGTGCCATGTCCGCCGCCGGGGCTCCAGCTGTTCTTACTTTTCCTCTGGAGCGCAAACTCAAGACTTTTCCGTCAGTCTGAGTCAGCCGATATTCACTATAACGCTCCGGTTTTTGCTGGCGATAGATCTGTGGCTGTCCAAGCGGCTCGGGGTGTGCGCCTGTGAGGAGTCTCCATGGGGCAGCATACGGCCCCTGGTTCGGCTGGTGGAGTTCTCGGGGCATGTCATCCCGTGGCTCATCGGCACTGTGTACACTCTGCTCCGGGGAGAGAGTGTGGCGGAGCAGGAGATCATGCTGAATTTGGCCCTGGGTGAGCGAATGTGTGTCAATTGTTTTGAATTTGGGTTATTAAAATTACTAATTAATTAATCAAATTATGAATTCAATTTAATCCTTTATTCAGTCAAGTATCCGCTTCTTAAAACTGCCATCCATGATCGCCTTATACATGGCACGCCAGTTTGGAACATTTTAGTCTTCAAAAGAACACGTCTGTATTTGCGATATCATCTTTCCTGAACGCAGCAGTCTTATATGGAAAACAAAATACACACTACAGACTAATATGTCAACCTGCTCTCATTTAGGTGTCCGTTGTTTACGCACCTTTATATTTATCGCCACATTAGCTGCGGGCACAGCCGATGCGTTATTACGCACATTTGTGCCAACTTCAAAGTGAAGCCTTGTGTGGACACAGTGAAGGTAGTCATCAGTGGCTATGTTAATAATGTTAACAGCTATTGAAATAGCACAACTTAACAGGCCAAAGCCTCATCAGTCCACCCAAGTGACAAATAATGCATTAGTAGCGCTACAGGCTGTTTGTGCGTCCCATGGACCGAGCGAGAAACAGCAACAGCGCAGCCATTGGACGTTTTCTCCTTTGAGCCGCAGCTGACAGCATCCACGGCCACGGAGAGACACGCAAGCGATGTGGCTGACGCTATATTCGCGTGTGTAGATTATATTTGTTGACTGACAGCTATGAGATCGAGTCCTACGCTGTTACACTGTATTGTGCTGTGGTGAAGTACCAGAGCTATTTTTGGTTTTGGAAATAGTGGGGATAGCTGAACTCTTCATATTCTGCTACAGACCGATGAGAAATGAATGAGGTCCAGGGTTTCATTTAATTCAATTTAATAGGGGAGAACTTTTTAGACAATTAAATGAGTGTGGTATTGTTAACATTTACACTTGTTACACATATAAGTCACATATAAAGCGTTCAACAACAACTTCAAGATCCTTAATTGGAGTTCGGCAACACTTTCTAATAAGACACCATTTCTAAATGTTTATATGTAGTAAGTAATGTTTAATAATGGTTATCAAATAATTTACTTATGCTTTACAGATCAGTTATAAGCCAATAATAACAGGTGGTGAAAACAAGCTTGCTTTGTCTTTTTGCTCTTTCAGTAGGATGGATTTTTGCAAAAAGCCCTTTATTAATGACTTATTAATTAATGACTATTAATCAACATTTATAACTGCAGCTTTGATGACTTATTAAAAAGTGAGAAACTCAAGAGATTTATGAATGGATTACCAACATTTCTAACTGTATTATTTCCAAATGGAAAGCATAGACACCATTCAAGGGGATTTTCCACAAAAAAGTGCTCTTATTAACTGATCTATAAAGCATTTCTAAGTGATTTATTACCCATTAATAAAGCCAGTTGTTACCACTTATGAACCCTTAATAAAGGATGTCGTATTAGAACATAGAAGTTCAGTAAATCAGAGGGATAGAATTAATTAAGAACATGGAGTAAGGTAGAGAAGAAACTGAGTTGCAGAGTGATAGCCTAGTATGGATTAAAAGCAATTGCTGTAAGGGGAAATGTTTACCAAGCTGAGTTGTATCTCTCGCTTTCCTCCTCACAGCTCTGTTGTTGGACCTGCTGTTGGTCAGAGTTGTGAAGACTGTGGTCAGACGTCGCAGGCCAGCCCAGAACCGCTCTGACATCCTCTCCACCTTCTTCGTGGAGCGCTACTCCTTCCCCTCAGGCCACGCCACACGTGCGGCCATGTGCGCCCGGTTCCTCCTAGCCCAGCTGGTGGACACTGCCTCCATGAGGGTCCTGGTGGTAGGTTGGGCCGCCTTGGTGAGCCTGTCCCGGCTGCTGCTTGCCAGACACTATGTGACAGATGTGGGCTTTGGCTTGGCTATGGGTTACTGCCAATATAGTCTAGTGGAAAGGTTGTGGCTGACCTGGGACTGTCTGCAGGACCTGCTGCTCATGCGACTGAGAGAGAGACTCAACAAGGTTTATGGTGGACTCTGGATGGCAGATGGGAAACTTTAGGTTTGGTGGAACTGTGTGTTGTCAGCCTATGTATGGGGAAAATGTGTAGCATGAGTGTGTGTAATTCAAAAATTCCCTGCTGTTAAAAGTGAATTTTCTTATTTATTGGATTATATAAAAGTTACTCCAGTAGGCTTATATTTTGTTTATCTGTATCGGTTTTTATGTGTACTTGTTGTGTGTGTTCTCTCTTCTTTTTTTTTTAAAGAATGAAATGGAGACATTGAAATGGATGGCTTGGGTGGTCACTGGCGGGTTGGTAGCATATTCCATTAAGATGCACATGCAGCTTGTTTCCACAACGGTGTTGATGATGCATGGACTTAATCTTTCAATGCTGAAACCAAAGCTGAATTTAATTAAATCCTTTTTTAATAAAACTACAATTCAAGTAAACTGTGTACCATTTACAGATGAGTAATTTTGTGGCTGACTATGAAAGCTTAAACTACTGTATGAAAATGAATGAATTGCAACTCAGTATGTGGTGGCACAATGTCTCATAAGTGGTATGCAGTTTCGTATTGAGCTAAAACAACCCACAGTGGGTTCACTGTCTTTGTGTGAGCACTAGCGGGGGGGGGAGGCAACTCACACTCACCCAAGTTTCCATCAGCTGCTGCTGCTGAGTCTCCTGACTGTCATTATAATACATCCCATCTCCTCTTACAGTGTTGTGCTGCCAACCACCATCTTTAACATACCATTGCAATTTCCAACCTAAACTGCACATATACAAGCTGATTTATTTGTGGTTTTGCCTTTAAACTGAGAAACCAGAGAGCAGACGAGTCCTTTTGCTGGTGCGTGATTGAAGTCGAATAAACTCACTAGAGCTGGTACAGTAGGTGTGTATGCATAATACAGATGCAAACAGTTGTCCACAGAGGGCAGTGCATAATAAGAATATGCTTGCAAATGGCAACATGGGGGCTTGTACAAAAGGATATAGCTGGTTCAGGTAGTTTTTCACCAATATAGGTTGTCGGGTCAGAACACAGAGACAGAGACGTGTGTTTGCACTGTGGCTTAAGGCGTCAGGTACATAAGCACAATTAGCTCACAGTCCTTAAATCTCATCCATCTGTCAGCCCCAATGCAGGTGAGGCGCGGGTGTATATGTGGTCTAAAGACAGGAGTTCTCATTAATACAGTAAACAAGAATTACAAGCCCAAATACAAGCTCCAACAGTAATAACTGAAAGAGCACGGACTAACTTATATAGTTAACAGTGGGTGAAATTTCACACACGCACATGAAGAATCTCCCATTAACAATACTTTGTGTGCAACGAGAGCTGGCAACTTCCATACAGCTTAGTCGCTAGTTAACATTTAACAAGGCTCCCTAGCCTCAGCTAAAATTAGCATAGGCTAAATAACCACCAAAACAGGCAATAAGGTGCTAACTTATCACAAACTGTATACATAACATAACCACATAACGGCCCACTCACTATTCTATACTCACTCATCTATGCATACAATAGGCAAGGTTTACTTTGATACGTCCTTTCTGAATGACTGACTGCTGCCAGGCAAGGGGGATTTCTCCAGCCTACAAGATGTTGTTGCTATGGTGATTAATTGGCTCCTTGATGAGCACACTGGATCCTTTACTACAGGGCTTGTACTGTACCCATAAGGGCCACATTGGCCTACAGAGCCAAAATGGAGTAACTACACATTTGGTCAAAATTAAGTTAAAACCAGAATCTGACTTTTTTTTTTCCAGGGGAAAAAACATGTACATTTTGCCAGAATCACAAAACATAGATAAAAACCAAACCACAGTGACTGCACTACGGCTAGTTAAAGTTAGACAGAATGCGGTCACAGCTAGCCTTAGCTAAAGCTAATTTACAAACATTTTCCAACCTGTTTCCTGTAATTGAAAAATCAATTTTGATGCTTCAGCATCTTAGCAATTGTTTGTTATACATATTGTACATATAAGGCAGTAGCTAAATCCAAGTACATAACAAAGGAAAAAAAGTAACACCGGATAAACTAGTACTGCTAAAAGATAACTAGCCTAGCCTATTGGTGAACTGATTCTAACTGTTTATAGCATCATTGATGGATACATTAATGCTAAAGTTGCTTCAAAGGCTACAATAAACAGAAAGAACATCCAGGTTGAAACTGTTGCACATTTTAAGCAAATTGGCAAAAGTATAACTTGATAGGCGCCTGCTCCATGTGTTCTGAATTTCATGACCTTCTTGAGCCATGATGGAGGAGCACATGTTGTGTTTAATGTCGCCGCCTGTGAATGAATCTGAATATGTAGGTAGAGCTTAGTTCCTCCACCCAAATATTGTCTCAAGCTTCGTCATGTTTTGGTGAAAACATTCAGGATCAGAGGTCAATGACACTCTCGGTCACTTACAGTATGTGATGGGCCACAGCCATCCTCCAGTTCAGTGGCTCATAGTTTCATTTCAGTATCTTGTATTTTGTACAATATATTGTATAGATGCAATTGCTATATTTGGTGCCCTCATGTAGCCAATTGAGACCATATTTAATAATTTAACAAACCTAATTTCTATGGAACCTTTATAAAACAGACAAAGCAAACATTTTATACATATTTAATACATTTAATACATATACAAGCATACAACAGGAATCTCACTGCATGTAGAGAAGATATTATACACACACTAAACACATCTGTAATAGTGGAGTGTACACAAATGTTACAATTGTTGTAAAGCCTTAATCGCAGTATCCAAATTGCCCAAACAGTTTTATCAGTTAGCCTAGTTTATTAAGACTTGCATGTGCATATTTAATGAAACACTTAATTCATTCATTTCAATTCATTCAAGATGATGAGCACTGAGAAACAATGTTTTGGAGAAATTCTGTGTTTTGGTAACAAACAATCAAACAAATTCCAGAATTAGATAGCTGTCGTCTGTGTGTCCCTCCATACAGTGTGCCTTGCTACACTATCCATACTCACCATACACATCACCCATGTCCCCATTATCAAGGACAATAACTGGTAGCACAAAATATCTGTTCATTAGTTTGAAATTAACTTGCATACCAAATTATGACACAAACTAGCTAGTGTCTCATTTTATAGATGGTTTTTGTTGAGAACTTAAATAACATGAACATTTATTAACAGATAACAAAAATATTTCACAATTTTAAACCATGATAACTGTTTGTCATGATCACTGAGATCATCAGGGGCTCTATCATAGCTACATTAATCTACTTTCTGAATATATTTCTGTTGCTATAATAGATCATATTTACAGTAGTAATAGAAAAAATAGATTTTAATGATGCAAAAACACATTGATTACCAAGCCTTGCCATAACCTCAGTGCAATGCAAGTGATTATATGTTTGATCTCATTCACTTGCTCTTCAGCACAGTCCTGTAAACAGCAGTTTCTCTCTGTCTGTGTCCCCTTTAGCTGCTGCCATGGCTGGCCCTGCCCAGTGTGATGTCATAGTTGACCATGTGGAAGTTGTCCCAAGCGTACAGCTTCCTCTGGGCGTGGTTGTAGTCCACCATGCTATTGTAACGGTACTTGTTCTTGAAGGGCACAGCAACAGCCCGCCCCACGCCGGTGGCCGTGTCAAACACGTAGTTGATGGTGGTGTTGGGTGCAGTGTAGCTGGCCACCGTGTACAGACGTCCACATACCATGAAAGCATTGGCCACTGTGTTCTTCCTGATATTGGTCTCCCAGCTTTTCTTCACCTCCAGTCTCTCAGGATCCAGCTGGGAAATCACGATTGCACCCTTTGCCTTGCTTGTGCTGTAGATAGCCCACAGGCCCTGTTCGTCCACCGCCAGGTCGATGTCAGTGTAGCCGCCCCAGGAGTAAGGATGCTGGCCGTGGAAGCCAGCGTGAGGCAGGTCCAGGCGTGATGCCAGACTCTCAGAGGCCAGGTCGAAACGGATCAGGGTACGGCTGCGTCTGCGCTGGTAGTAGAGGGAGCCGCGGTATATGGTTGCCCCTGTGCTCTCCACAGGCTCTGGTAGGACCAGGACCTTCATAGGGAAGCCACGGGAGAATTGATCCATGTCTTCATATGCAAAGAGCTGACGGACATCTTTACCCACTGTGTCAATACGCCACACAGTCTTGTTGGTGTAATTAGGGCCCTGAGGCTCGGGATCCTGCATCCACACTCCATACTTCCCTGTGATACTGTCAGCCTTTCTGTGCAGCACAGGATCTCCCACTGACTGCAGCTCTCCACAACCTGGAAAAAAAGAGATTTAAACTTCATCGTATTTGTTATATATTTACAGTGCTTTTGAAGGCATTCATTTTCATCAACACCCCACCACTAGGCTGATTTGAGCAGCTATGTCAACATAACTAAAACCCAAACTTTACCTGTGAAGTTGTGATTTCTTTCAGGAATGAGGTGGGATGCTGGAACCTCTGTTACCTCAGCCTTCATCTCCTGGTACGCACCATTCCCAAACTCATATGCAGTGTCTGGGACAGAATATGGGAGAAATGTGTGTACCAAAGCAAAAATATTACACAAAAGTACAGACTGGGAAGGAATTTTGAGTAGAACATGGCAGAAAATAAAAATGTATGTATATAAATGTAGATAAACCATAGTCAGTGCCGACACACAGACATCAGTGTGTCATTCATTTGCCTCAGAGCACAGCAGGTTCCCCCTATAACCCTGCTATTGCTCTCCTGAAAATGATCACACGCACGTAAACAGACATGCATGAGTGACAAAGCCATAAAAGAAGAGCCTGTGTTGTAAATTCCAATCCCCTTACTCAACCTGGGACAGCTAACTGCAACCTGACCTGTTGTCCCGGGATACTTTTCTAAGCCACAAATACATTTAGCAAAAAAATAAAATAAAAAAAAACAGCCAAAAAGCATCAACACAGAAGAGCAGCTGTCACTAGAAAAATTTGCAGAAATTTATCAGCTTCCCCAAAAGAGAGCTTGTTGAATGCCACAACATTTTTAGAGGTTAAAAATGTGCTCTTTTGGGCACAAAAGAGTTCAGGTTGTGATTTGTGTGTGTGTTCCCTTTACACACTGATGTACGTACCACTGGCAGGTGGTCTGTTTTCACGCTGAGTCCCCCCTGAGGTGTGTGTCTGCTGGCAGGGTTTCTGCCGGAGGGTCTCTGCCTCCTGAGTCAGCTCGGCCAGCCTCCTCTGCAGCTCCTGGACCTGCCTGTTCAGACGCTCCTTGTCCTGCTGCAGCTGGTTTCTTTCCCCTGTAACGTGGGAGTAAGCCTCCTGGAGACCCTCTTCACCGTTAGCTTGGACCCCAGTCCCGACGCTTCCGTCCACTCCTGCTATGAGCCGGCTGACCAAAGCCTCCAGCAGAGTGAGCCGAGACAAGACTCCATCCTTCTCTGGTTTCATGCTGCTTCCGGAGCAGCTGGACTCCTCTGGACTGGCCACGGTGAAGGTGTAGTGGCAGCGCCCGGCGTGGTCATTGGAGCGGCGGAGGGAAGCTCGATCTTGGGCCTGGCTTTGGCTGGACAAAGTTAAGCAGGACAGACAAAGGAGAGACATCTGGAGCCACATTGTGGAGGGTAATCGATGAACTTCTGGTTTGGGGAACTTTGCAGGGATGCAACTGTTTATCCTCCTCCGTTCAGTACAGAGTTTCTTCACTTGATATATTTTCTTTCTTTCTTTAGCTGGACTCTTCCCACCTGAGTATCCCTGGTCAGTGCAGGTCAGTGTCTGAATACCAGCAATGCTGAGAGTAGGATATTTATACAGTTAACTGTCAGAGAGTGGGTGGGGACGAGGAGTGTGGCAGGGAGGGAAATAGCCAGGGGCGTGTGGAGTGTGTGGGTCTTCTTTTTGGCGGTGGTGGGGTGGGGTTTGCTGAAAGCAACAAACAATGTGAAAATCACACAGTATCAGTGGAAAAATACACAATTTGATGTTTGTTTTTCCTGCGAATAAGCCTTTCATTGTGTCTCAGCAGTTGGTATGTCTCTGCAGGTTGTTTTGACTGGACAGCATCTCTTTATGTGTCTACTGGCTGTCAGCTGCAGTGCTGTTTACTTCCCCCATAAATGATAGTTTTACTGTTAAACCACCATGTGATTTACCGTAAACTTAGTTTATGACCTGGGTCCTGGGTGAAATATGGGCTCGAGGGCGAGGGTGTAGGAATCTGGGAATCTGAAGCCAACATTCACTGAACAGGCTCAACAGCAAGGCAACCTGGTCCTTCAGAGGACCTGAGCGCACACTGGTACTCTTCTCCCCTCTCCGCAGCTGGGCAGGATGTCTGGCACAGGAGGATAGGCCGGCGGTCTGGCTAGGAATGGAGACATGGTGTGGTTGCTCCTCCTTTCTTCCTACCAAACCCACATAAACCCCACATGCCGACATCCCCACATGGGAATATTTACTATATAGTGCGCTATGTTTACTGTCCGTCATTTTATTTGAGTGTCCGAATTCTCAGTGTGTAAACGAATCCACTATATAATGCTCTCAAGAATTCCACAGTGAAATCGTCTACAGACATGCTAGGGGCTAGCACTAAGCATAGTAGTGCTTTGAGGTAAATGCTAACACTAGCATGGCAACATGCTCACAGTGAAAATGCTAACAGGCTGATGTTAAGCAGGTTTAATGTTTGTGTTTAGTTGTAATTAGCAAATGTTAGCATGCTAATACACTAAGCTAAGATGGTGAACATGGCAAAGTACAGCTGAGGCTGAGGGGATTCATTTTGGAGGTATTTAGTCATAAACCAAAATACTGGACAAATAAAAAAAGTTATCACAATTCATTCTGAAGTGAACATGAATATCTGTACCAAATGTCATGGTAATCCATCCAGCAGTTCACTCAAAAACACAAATGTCAACCTTGAGGGTTCATCGTCTGGGAACCACGAATGTCTGGACAAAATGTTGTGCCAATCCATCAAGTAGATGTTGAGATGTTTCACAGGACAAATAAAAATGTTGACCTGTTGCTGGCGCTGCAAGAAAAGTCAGGTGCTCTCCAAAGTCATTAGGATTTATCCTCTGGGCACCATGGATATCTGTACCAAATTGCATAGCAACTCATCCAATGGTTGTTGAGATGTTTTAATCTGGACCAAAACTGTTAACCCCCTAGAGTCCTGCCGCATGCTTTAACGACTTAAAGCATGGCTTAAAAAGCTAAACATAAAAGCCATGGATTTTTATGTGACTGGACACATTATAGTGGAATCTAAACCTTTTTATTATCAAAATCATCCCCTCTGGCTTTCCTTTCTGTCTTTACACGAGGCATGTGGCCCTCCTGTTATCCAGCTGTCTCCATGTGATACTTCTGGTTCTGTGCTGAACAGAGAGGGAAAAAGGTAAATACATCACCACTGGAATCCAATACAAGTGTACCCATTGTAAGTGTGCAAAAAACATTATTCTGGTCTCTGAGGGGGTAAAAGCCATCAGTCGCAGTTATGAACTGGTAACATTTCTTCTCCACTGTCCTTTTCATTTGTCTTTTTTCTCAATAAACATGCTGTGACTGCCCTCTGTGACAAAATATTTTATATAAATACCAACAACAATGAACCAGTTAACCCTGAAACGCAGCTTGCAGCGCACATCTGTTTGGTTCCACAAGATCAATCTGCTGCCTAGTTGACCTGTCTGTTTTACAGCCCATGGAAAGTCACCAGTATTCCATGATGTTTTTACCGCTGAGGTGTGTTTTTCTTATGTAACATAACGACTCAGACAACCTGTAAAAAGAGAACAGAGTGTACTGTCGCTACATTCATTTACAGTACGTTTTCTATCATGTACGATTTGTTGCTTAACTGTTATTTTTGCCCTACCCTTTATCCAGTTTCCCCTTTTTGTTTCCCCTTATGTAGCTTCAATCCACACAGCTGGCTTTTCGTTGAAGTCATTTGATGTTTACACTGAATAAAAACCAAGACTTCACCTCATGCTACATCATTCCATCAAATGGAACTATTCTACATGCTTTGTACATCATTTTATACACATTTACCCAAACTTGAGCCAGAAAGAAATTATATCTTTGAAAACTTTGGGATCTTCACTACAATTTAAAATAAAGTTCTGTAGGTTTGAAACAATGTTCACCTGCACAAAGATGAGTTTGTAATGACTAGCCACCATTCAGTTGGGTTTAAGAGGGTAATGAAGTCTGTCTTTAAACCTCCAATATCAGTTTTTCTGGCGGCATGGGGGCAGTGGTAATAAGTTGAGAACACAACATTGACATGTCATCACCTTTTAAGTTGATATGGTGAACATGTTCGCAAACAGTTGCTTATTTAAACATCCAGCAGTTACAGAGCAACATTAGCATTCATTTGTAGTGGTGTTTCCTCATCACAGGTTATGGTCTTAATTGAAATAGTTTTATTTGAAAGATTTTTGGAGGCCCAAAAAGGTGAAAGTATCCAGTATTTCATGACAAAAAAGGAGAGCAAAAATTAAAGCCAAGTAAGAAAAAACAAACATACAGTATTTCTGTGTAACAGAAATATTCCTTTTCTTTCTCATCTCTCCTGTCTCGATGGTGACCCTTCGGATTTATCTTGGGACCCCTTTAGGGTCCTAACCCCCAGGTTGGGAACCACTGCCTTAGTGACTGCAAGATGGATACCTAAAATAGTTCTCACAGACAGCATCTACACTATAGCATGCTTACACTTCTCAGAAAAATAACACAGCTGTCAGCTGTTAGTTAATAAAAATGATGAATAAATGAATAACAAACAAATAATCAGATGGAGAAAGGAGAAAAATAGCAGACATCATAGTTATTTTGGTAGTTATTTCAAAAACCCTTTCAAAGTACAATCCCAGAATTCTTGGCAGAGTAGGATTTCCACTGTTTGATTCTGAAGGGACATTTCACTGCTGCGTTTGTTTGAATATGTATTACATAATATTATGCAACAGGGCACGGGGGGGGAGGGCTGTCGGGAGCATTGGCATCACAGAAGGAAAAACAAAACAGATGAGAGAAACAGTGGGATTGCTGAATCGGGACAGACATGTGGAAAGTGAAATGCTCAGAGTTGTTTACACAGCAGCCACCACAATCAGGCATGAGGGAGTTTATAAAGCAGGAAAGTGGGCTTGGTAGCAATTTAGATGACTTGTTAGTTCTCTCATACTGTCATTAAGACAATGACAACATAATTTTCCAGTGGCTGATGAATAGCAAATTTGAGCAACACTGTTACAGAACAATCATTGGCTCACCGTATTAGCATTTACATGAGTGCCAGTCTTGCTTTTTGATATGCAATGTAATACAGACAGGAAGCATTCCCTGACGAGAAGAGTGTTGAGCACTCGGTGGTTTAACACCCTTGAACACAACTTCCCACCTCAACGTATAGGTGACATTTTAACAACTTGCTGCAATGCTCAGACTAGAAGTACAGAGCCTGAGCCTGAGCCTGAGCCTGAGGTGTGTTTCTCCAAATGTCTGTGTGCGTTCAAGTTTATGAGACAGAGGGAGAAAGAGAGGCTTGACGCTTTGCTCGTGTTGTGATGTAAGCTGCCGACGCGCAAATGATTCATTGTGTTTGATTCATAGTGAGCAATTGATGGCATAGAATGAGAATGAGTGTTTATGACTATAGGGGGCCCACAAAAAAGCATTAAAAATGGCCTGCTGTCTGCTGTGACTGCGAGGGTATAATCACAGTGGATCACATGCCTACACACACGAAACCTCAGCCTCACAGCAGCACAGTAGGTGTTGTTTGGTCTTTGACAGTACAGGTGTTACACCAGAGGTTCTCATTACTGATACAGACATGGCACCAGAGTGTCCTTTGTGAAAACACAGACAGTCGCAAATACAAACAGATCAGATGCAACTGACATAACATGGTAGTGATGCAACCTATTTAACATTTGGCGTCTACTCTAGGTCACAGGAAGTGATGTGGTTCTTAAAGGTCTCATGAAATGGTATCATGTCAGCTCACTAATTAACGTTGTAACTTGTTTGTTACAAATAACGACACATAACCCCCTTTAAAACTGTAACTTGTCGTTTTTTAAAGTAAATTTTTTTTATGGATTGAACAAACAAGATATAACATGTTTATTTTGATGATTTTATTGGTTGGACTTTCTAGTGACGCCTACTAGTGCTGCATGAAAGCACCACTGAAGATTCACTGTCTTCCAGGATATAGCAGTTTTCCAGGAAATTCAAGTGCCTATTATTTTTGGGATTTTCAAAATATGTAAATAATAAAACTTGGTGGTATAAGCAGTGATAGCCACTGTAGGTGGGCAGACAAATAAATCAGCATCACCCACAGAAACTTCATCCACACAGAAAAATCAAGGAAGAAAAGGTCATAGCACTTATTACACTGTTTGACAAGTGATCTGCAGTGTAACAAAACAAAGAGTCTACAGCCATGCTAGCGGCTCCGTGAGGCTGTGAGGCTGATGGGAACGTCATCAGTTTTGTAAGTATTTGGTCATGAACCAAAATTTGGACAAAGTCAAATTTTGACTTGATGATGGTGCTAGATGAAAACTCAGAGGATCACCAAAGTTATTGCAATTCATCTTGAGGGGTACCAAATTTAATGACAATCCAGACAATAGTTTTTGAGATATTTCAGTCTGGACCAAAGGGATGGGCCGACAGAGTGACATCGCCATTCAGATAGATATGCCGCTAGCATCAGTAGCATTGAGTACTTAGCAGCAAAGATGTCATCAGATGTCAAAGTTAAAAAACAAAGTCTGACTACAGTACCTCTGAAATAGGCTAAGAGTATCCAATTAGATGCTTTAAGATTCAAAATATGACATAATTGATGTTCAGCTGAGCTAATATTTTATATCTCTATGCCCTATGTTTTGCCTTGTAAATTGTCTATAGGTAGTGTTTGTGTCTCTGTATTTTGTGACATTACATCATCTAAATACATTCCAGTAATATCTGTCAGAGCATCACCGTCCAGGCACGTTGTTTTTATAAGTAAATTCCTCTTTGCCTACCTACAACACAAACTGTCGTTCCATCTGTGTGTGTGTGTGTGTGTGTGTGTGTGTGTGTGTGTGTGTTGTGCAATATGTGACTGGGCTGTTTAAAGGTGTGTGTTATGTAACAGGGCCACTGTTTTTCCCCCAATGATGACAGTTTAACAACAGGGCCCTTCCACTGTGGTGCAAGTCAGGCTGAGATTTAGCAAGTATGCCACCAAACTAGCTAAAAAGAGCAAAATGAAGAAAAATGTGAGTCTATTCAGTTAAATATTTTCCTAAAACATTAGAGCCATGAATAGTTTGCGACCTTGCACAAACCCAAACACTGCTGTTTTCTTCTTGAAACGACCGGATCTCATATATTTCTCTTTGGCTCATCTCTGTGGCCTTGTAATCTCATTTGAGAAAGGAAGAAAGGGCAAGGTTAACTGAACCTTCCCTGTAAACAGATTTAAATCTAAGGCTGTATCAAATTCAGCAGCTGCATCTGTAGTACTGTCTGTGACGTCTTCTTGGGCTCTGCAGAAAAGAAAACAGTGACCTTACTTTCAACAGCAGCTCATGTTCTGGTACCGCTCAAACCGGACACAGTAAGGTCATTTAGCTTAGACATGGTGAGCAGACAGCGCCATCCTGTCCAAACCCAGTGCTGCAATGAAGCATGGGTAATGGATGATTCAGGGCGATGATGGAGTGGCGCTTGGAGACCAACGTGTTGATTACTCTCCCTGGCCTCCCTTTGACCTGAAGCCAATAATTTGCTTTCCACCAGCACTCTTCCGTCTGTCTCTTATTCAAAACACACATACAGTTACAAACAAATGCACATGCACACACACACACACACACACACACACACAGACACACACACACACACACACATGCGCATGCACGAAACCTACAGAATAGTGTACATCTGTAATACTGTAGGATCTACTGTACTGTACATGGGCCAAGGTAGACAAAATACTATAAACACCTCATGGAATGGACTTAAACTCTGAAATAATTCATTCACGATTACAAACACTCTTAGGTTAAAAACTAATTAGAGATTTGTCATGTATATGTTTTCAAAAGAATACGAGACAACTAATACAAACTCAATAATTTGTACATTTGTGTCCGTATTGTATCAGTAAAAAAACTCCAATATTATTTTACATGCCAATGGGAAGCAAATTACAAAATATCAGAATCAGAAATGCTTTATTGATCCCTGAGGGGAAACTCTTTAAGCTAAAAGTTGGAAAAAGTAAGATGACGAGATGGAGCAACGGCAACAGGCACAGCCTGTGTTATACTGGTAGTGGTGTGCACAGTGGTGGAAAGTAATAATGCACATGTACTCCAGTACTGTACTTTAGTACATTTTTTAGGTACTTGTCCTTTCCTTGAGTATCTATATTTTATGCTGATTCATATATCTACTCGAGCACATTTCAGAGGGAGAAGAAATGATGAGCTTATAGAATATGATGCATTGTTATAGATTAAACTACCCAACAGTCGAAAGCAGTTCAAATTATCTCTACCTCGACCAGACGACCACCGTATACATTAAAATGCTGTGCTACAGTAATGCACAAGTCATGATAATCAAATATTAGAAAATATAACACAGCCATTTTGCTGCATAACGACTACCTTTAGTACATTTGTCTGACCTCGGTATTTTTACATTTTAAATGCAGGATTTGTAATTGAGTATTTTCAGATTCTTGTATTGCTCCTTTTACTAATAAATAACATATTTATGTGGATGAATATTGTTTTTAAAAAACACTTCCACAGAGCTTTTAGAAAGGTGTGGAATAAAAGATCACTTTTCCTTGAAAAAAAAAATTTAAGATTGTGAATTAATCATTTAAAAAATTTTGACGGGTCCAAAATGAATGTTTCGTTTATCTCTGTCTGAAATATCTCACGTTTGGTTCCTGCTTCTAACAAGGCTTGTGAGCCAATAGTATAACAAAGTTGGTATCACGTGGTATAGTTGCCAGTTAGTGTGGAAAAAACGGACACTGACGTTAGCACATACATATTAGCCATCTTAGCTTAATCGTCCAAACAACAATAACCCATAAAATTACAGTTCTGCATATTTAAACAAAATAAACAACAACTAGTCCTTAGTCATAGTCCTTACAACCTTAACTAATGTGTTGTCACTGGTTAGAAAAGTAACAGTGTCAATCCCTGAGGAGCTACGTTAGCATTAGTGACGGTTGCGTCCAGTTACCAAACTTTATAGTTCCCCCCACGTTATAAAGAAGATGCGTATCAGAGAGGATTTAGAAGTGGGAAAGGGTCCGACATAACCGATGGCCCGGGGCCAGTACAAGTTTATGCAGGACAACTTGATTGACCAGTCACTTGTCTGTCCGGGCCAGTGGCGGACTGGTCCGCTTATGAAAGGTTGCTCTTCTTTAGGAACAGAGTGGACATGGGATCTCAATATACTACCAATGTGGCATGTCAAAGCTAAATTAAAATTCAGAACTACTGTAAATCTGCTCATTATACAATTTAGATCTGAAATGTGACTGTTATTGAGGGTGTCATCTCATATAGCAGTCTAACGTTAGCCCTATTATGAGACACTTCGCTGAGGTACTTGTGGCTAGCTAGCCATGTAGCTGTGCCATTGTTGCTGTGTGGCGCTCAGCTGTTTTTTTTTAATAATCCGCTATGAGATTTGTTTTCAGCAAGAAAACACTTCGACTAGTGTTAGGTCAACACTACGCTAACACTAACGCTAGCTAACGTCAACTTTTACTGTAGCTGTCTGCCTAATGCCTAGCGCTGTGGGTTTTAATAGCATCTCTACAATGCACTATACTGTACTATTTGATTGGATTAAAATGTAACGTTAAATATTTACCTAGTGTCTTATAGCGTAATTGAATGAAGGTTGAATAAATGATTGAAATATCATTTTACTTTTAAGTGTTGCAATATAGGGCCCATATAATTATTAAATGATGGGGGGAAAGGGTTAGCTAAAGCTAGCCAGCCATAGCACCTTTAAGTAAAATATCTGAAATCTGAACTATACATTAGATAATAAAGCCTACTGATACTTGTAATACTATACTATATTAAACTGTATTGCTTTATACTTTACTGTATAGCAAGACAGTACAATGCTATACCATATTACATGTAGTGCATTGTTTATACATATTTATATATGATATTATGTATAATATAAAACGATATAAGGATGCCAGACCATTCTAGTATTCTATGTTATATTATCTGTACTTCTGTCTTTATGAAATGTAATTGACTGCTTGAAATTCAGATACTTTCAGGTCACCAACAGTTCTGACACAATAAATAAATATAATTCCTAGAATGACCGGGGGACCCTGTCCAACTCTGAGGCCCCTGACTCATCCAGGGCCTTGTTTTTAATGGCATCCCTGCTGTAGGTGGACAAGTCACAGTCGAAGTGACTGCCAGGTCCTGGTCTAAAAACAGGCCCACCTATGTTTTTAAGCGTTAAACACTGACCCGGAGACCAAATCTCCTGTCACCCCAGATACTCCAGGAAACAGGATCTTTGGCAGGAGATGAAAAGGATGGTTCAGAGAAAGAGGTGTTGGATTGATGTTGATGTTACTGGATACTTCCTGCTCACACATCCTTTCTCTGTCAGGTAAGGTCACAGGGGTTGAGCCTGAGATGAACAATAGCAGTCCAGTCAGACTGTTTTTATGTCGGTATAACTCTTCGTAATATCCTAACAACAGATTCAGTTACTTCCACTCCTGTTTTCTGAAAACACCGGAAATATAAAGACCACCAGACACTTCAGAGCAGAATTTACATAGGCCTGCTTGAGTTTTCCCCCCCATGATTGTGACTTTATTTAACTTAAAAGTATGTTTTGTAATGATTTAGCTCTGGTATAATATGCGTTCTAAATTTATTTTTGTCCTTTAATAATGGCAGACATCACATGGGCCCAAACGCAAAGGTCGTTACTGCCCCCTAGTGATATTCCAACTCACTACAACATAATGTGCCGACTAGACCCATCTTAAGAGGCCTGACCATAATAAAAAGGCAAATACTGACCTAATCGGTAAGATTTTACTTTCACAGGCAGATAGAAGCAGCGCACACAGCTGTGCCTGTTATGTCCTCGATGCATATCAGATCTCTTTTCAATCTCTTTGCAGAGGGGCGTGAAGAGCAAATTAGATCTCTCCTCATAGATCATCTCATGATAGGCGACGTTCACATGCAGTGGAGGAGAGACACTTGTTATCTGGCACAGAGGTTGTCCTGTCAGAGGTTAAGGCGGAATGGCAGCGTCCTTTCCGCACGACCGCCTCCACCAGCCACGGCCTACAGCGACAGTCTGGGACCGAGCATCACCCTGTCCAGTTAAAGCAAACCCTTCTGGGCTTTATGTTTTCAAACGTGGGCCGATAATGTCAGTGTCATAAAGAATGCTGCTCATCACAGCAATGTTTTAATATGCACAAAGCAAGGCGACATGAAATGACTGCCATGGCCTGTGCCATGTATGGAATGGTAGTGTAGCCTATGTAATTTACGACAGCTGGTTTCTGCCCCTACTGCGGGGATCTGAGTGCATCCACCTCTTCTGTTGCAGCGATGCGCAGCCGTGCCGCATGACTCACAACGGCAGAAATGGCACGGATGTAAACAGGGGGCGGGCTCAGGTAGGCCTAACCTGGACCTGTCCAGCCAATGGGGCGCCGCGTTTCTCTGCCTCTTCTCCAATCCTGCGGTTTTCATTGGTCCTCCGCCGCGTCGATATGGTGTAGGAGCGAGGCGCAGCTTCGCAATTACACCGCGGAACGGAGGAGAGGGCGAAAAAATGATTAATCTGTGAAAGGCGAATTTGTGTTCGGCATGAGATCGCTCTGACATTCAACCGACCGTAACGAAGCCCCACAGGAGAACACAATTAATGCACAGGAATTTAGCAGGTGGTGCTTGTGTAATCGTCCAGGGTCTTATCACTTGTCTTCGCAGCCTGATCTGCGCGTCGTTTCAGCACTGGACAGCGACCGGGACCATCGGACACTGAAAACACCGAGGGAATCCTGAGGCGGGGTAGGCTCACAGCAACACAGCAGAACGATGTGTGATTATCACTATGATGTGTTTTCAGCGGGCACTCTTTTCAACGTGTATCTGCGTGCAGCGAAGGCTTTGTTTTGTCTTCATTAAGCGTGATTCGTGAGTGATTTGTGGAGCCTTGAGCGCACGGGCTTGTTCAGTGTGACTATATGGAGCCTATGGAGCTCCACTCACCAAATGCCCTTGAAACCGTAGTCTTCGTGCGGCTCGCTGTGTATGTGTGTGTGTGTGTGTGCAAGAGAGGGAGAGAAAGAGGGAGATAGAGGTTATGGTGGTTGTGGTAAGCAACTGCGCAATTGTCTGTCCCTGTCTGTTCTTATCTCTCTTTTCTGCACCCCACCCCCCCTCCTCTGCTCCTCTGCTTCCACAGTCGGTCCGACCCTCACTTGGCTCGGGGCAATACGCGGCTAGATGACTTCACTACATCAACAAGCACCGCGGTATCCTGGACTAATATAGTAGCGCCACATCCCCCCCCTCCTCCTCCTCCTCCTCTCTCTCTTCATTCGCTGATCCCGAGTCCCTCCGTCTAAAGGCACCATGGGAAACCGTGGCATGGAGGAACTGATCCCGCTGGTCAACAGGCTGCAAGATGCCTTCAGCTCCATCGGTCAGGCCTGCAACCTGGACCTGCCGCAGATCGCAGTGGTCGGCGGCCAGAGCGCAGGGAAGAGCTCCGTGCTGGAGAACTTTGTAGGCAGGTAAAATTGACCACCAGAAATAGGATAATCCCTTCTCCCGTTAACCTTGAGGATGGCATAAGAGGCCTATGGGGCCAATCTCTCTGTGCAGAGCTCAAACCATCTCTCCCCAGCTTTAAGTCACTGCTGTTGTACCTTGTGATGAGATAAGACCTTCACTTATGTTCTGTGCAGTATATATTTTTTCACGCACACAACACTGTCTTGTGGCTAGAGGAGGGAAGAGGTATTTGGGTTACAGCAGCACCTTGGGGATTTCAACCCATCATCACCAACTGCAGTCAGGCTCCTTCACAGTCCCAGAAATATCCATCGCATTTCAGTTTCCAAGAATCCTTCCAACGGTATTAATATGCCGTTGACCTTATGAAAATGACAGTTTCATGTTCTGCGTTGCATAAAATGTAGATTGCAGAGACACATCGCTGCATGCAATTTTAAATCATCATCCTAGTGTACATGCAACAGTGTCAGCTCCCACTCCTGAAAACACACATAAATATTCATCATCTTGCCCTGTATTTCGGTCACTCACAACAAATCAGTTATGAGCAGCTGCGTTTGAATTTATATTTCTTTCAGGATAAGGATCGAGCCCTTCCCCAATGTGATTCTGTTGGCAACATCAGTTCCAGTGTTTAAGTTAAAAAATGTATCAGAAACAGAAGTGCATCTAGGTCTCACAACAACTGCCCCATAGCTATGATGTGCTTTTGTCTGCTGCAAAAACCTTATTTTCTGCCCATTAATACCATTCTTTATGTTTTATAGCCCTGCATTTCTAAGAGAGGACCTTTTAGGTATAGTATTGAGGGCTAGTTATAGTGCCCATCAATTTTCTAATAATAAATAGAAGTGCTAATCACTTAATCTCAAAAATGTACATTAAATTGATTCATTTATTGTATAATTTCTTTTGCCATGCAGTGTCTGCGCCAGTTGATATAATATGTAACAAATTAAAGGGTCACTCCACCGATTTTACACATGGTACACACAAAGGTCAGTTTATTCGTCATGGAGAACACTACTCAGCCTATGAAACCTATAGCTGTATAATGTCTTCTGTGGCTCTGGAGGGAGCATTCTAACGTCTGAGTTAGGCTTTAGACAGAAAACATGCGTTATAAACTGGAGGTATTGAGTTTGAAAGATGAGAGCAGGGAAGGTCTAATGAAAGATGCTACTGAGTTGCATTATGGGATAGTGTTTTTGGAGCTTGAGCCAGAATGGCCTTGGCCTCTCCTCCTTCAATTTTGACCACTCTTTTTTCAGTCTGTCTCTCACAAGTCCCCCAACTTTGTGGAAATGCAACACTAAATCAATAAAGAGTACCTCTTTAACTGCTTTTTTACAGAACATACAGTCAAATGCCGTTAGCTAGATTGTCTTCAGTGTGACCAAATAGTTAATTTCTTGTGCAGTTCTAACATACATGTGTACAAATCCAGATGGATGCATTGACTTTGTCCTGTTCCAGCCCTCATTGAGAGTCGTGATGCTGAGTAATGGTCCATCTGTCCAGAACTGGCTCTGCACAGCGCTGAATGGACAAGTAGTGGGCTCGTCTTTTTTTAACTCATCCCACTTGAGGGAGTTCCGAGGGTCAATATGCGTTAATAAGGTTTCTTGGAACAGACCTTTAGCATAGGAGGTAGTTGTGATGGCCGTCAGGTGTGTGTCAAGCTCACGCATGCATGCACATACACACACACACACACACACTGGTGGACACACATTCACGCACACACAAATTGAGTTGGTGTGGAACGCCTTAGGAAATGATGAAGTCATTGTTTTTAAATGAGGAAGCTCCTTCACAGCAGTGCAGCTCTTCATTTTGACCTGTTTATCAGGTCAGTTTGTTCTGCATTGTTGGAGCACTTGGTTGCAGCAGCAGTAGCTGAAAGCTACAGGAGTTGCTGCGTTTTAAATTGGCCCCTATTCCACTCAGACTGTATTGAACTGGCTTATAGCATACAGTACCAGATGAGTGATATGGATGGCTCTAAATAGCTGGCATGCCATTATAAAGGGTGCAATTGTAAGAAATTTGCCATTCAAGAATTCAAAGGAAAAAAAGCCTCAAGATGAAGATGCCATTATGCTACCTATAGCCATGCCTACACTCTTTGATAAAAGTTTACATTGGCTGTGGTTTAATGAGTTTTGATTGGCTGTCTTTCCTCAGGGACTTTCTGCCCCGTGGATCTGGCATTGTCACCCGCAGGCCCCTGGTTTTGCAGCTTATCAGTGCCACTGCAGGTGGGCGCACACACATTTACACACACACATTTACACACATACGCACACACACACACACACACACACAAATACAGCATCCCTCTCTCCCCTTTTTAAATGCTACTGCTTTTTTCTGCTGTCCCCCTCTCACACTGGTATTATTTTCTTCTCCTACAAATGCAGCACAGCCACCACTAATCTCAGTTATATATTCTTCATTTTCATCCTCTCAGAATGGGCCGAATTCCTCCATTGTAAAGGGAAGAAGTTCACAGACTTCGATGAGGTTCGCCAAGAGATTGAGGCCGAGACAGACCGTGTCACGGGGGCCAACAAAGGCATATCTCCCGTCCCCATCAACCTGCGAGTTTACTCCCCACACGGTGCGAAACCATAACTCAGTTTGGACACTTTTGAATCAAAATAGATTGTGACAAGCTGTGAGTCATCATACTCAACATACTCTTTGTATTATTAGCTGGCAGAAAATGTTTTTAAAAACGGGGTCATTGGAAACAAAAAATATGGTTTTGCTAGCGAACTACATGTGAATGAATTTCTTTGTTGTTGAGGAGTTAAAAGGATTCAGCTAAACAGGAACTTTAAAAGCTCTGTGTTAATATGGCTGAATATAGCATATTCAAATACACTATACTGATGTCCTAGATTGTTTCCACTGTAAAAGTGAAATCTGTCCTTTATAACCAGGGACTTGAAATTAAGTGAATTTGAAATGGACTAATTAATTCATATTTTTACCGTCTGTGATCCTCTGCCACTTGCAGAGCTCCACTCAGAATAAAACTGATAATGTGAATTGTTTGGAATGAGCTTGGAAACAGCTAGACTGATAGCATGTACAGTTAACTTCCAAGAACACTGGAATTACATCTTGAAATGCTGAGATGCAGATGATGGTTAACTGACAGTTAACAACAAGGCCTAAAGTGCTTTAACAAGGACATCTCTGTGAAAAATATGGTGTGCATACAGCATGGACAGTTAAAAGTAAAAACTAGAGAAGTGAGTTCTCTAGTTCCCTAGGGATTCTTACAGAATTATCAGCAGTTTTGCTCCTGGGGGCGGTTGCACCAAATTGCTAAATGGAGATTGACGCATCACTAAATTAAAACAAGTTTCATCAAACAACATTTTTTTTTTACGTAGAGGTTAGTAGTTACATTGCAGATTGAACTGACTTGTTGGTGAATATTGTATCGTGTCACAGCATATTAGCGTGCCAACCAGTGGCTCTCCGAGAGGCTCTTGTTTTAAGCATGCACTGTATGTACCAAGGGGCCCAGGTAAGGCTTGGAGGGCCCCTGACAGTCTGAGGTCCGGGGCACTGGCCCCTCTGGCACGGTCCATAATCCAGCCTTGTTTGGATATTTATATTGTGTTTTTTTTTGTCTAAATACAGATCTAATTGTTGTGGACAGGCTGAGAAATATGTCCAAAAGTACTAATTTCATAGTATTTCTATTTTTTCCTGCTGTAGGGGGTAATGTTAAAGCTACAGGGACCCTCCCAGCTAAAAAACAAACAAACAACGTAAAGGAAATAATGAAGATCTTTGACTAACAATAGGTCACAGAAATGTTACGCAGGTATCTTCAGCTCTTCTTATATTGCATTCCTCTGACTGTGCAGTGCTGAACCTGACTCTCATCGACCTGCCGGGGATCACTAAGGTGCCGGTTGGAGACCAGCCCGTGGACATCGAGCAGCAGATCAGGGACATGATCATGCAGTTCATCACCAGAGAGAGCTGCTTGATCCTGGCCGTCACTCCGGCCAACACTGACCTGGCCAACTCTGATGCTCTTAAACTGGCAAAGGACGTCGATCCACAGGGTAAGGCAAGGACATGAGGGTATGGAAAGGATACTGGGAGTGAAGGAGGCTGTAGGAGGGATGTAGAAAGAGGATTGGAAGTACAGAGAAGGTGGCCTTGTGGTCAGTGAGACAGACCTGAACAAGACATCGAATCTCTGTCAGCTGCAGGGATGGTGCTCAGTGTCTGACCTTGTCCTTTGACTTCTCTGAATGTGGAAGCAGAATTTCCCTACAGGGATCGATCAAGTGTCACATTACTATTAGAATTGATGGGGTGAGAGATGGGGGAAAATGGAGGATAAAGAAGGCAACAAAAGATACAAGAGTAAGGAGAGAAAGGAAAAAGAAAATCTGAAAGACATGGGTGGAATTAAAGAAACACAGCAGAGGTGAGGCTATAGAAAAAAGAGACACTGAAAGTGGGATAATGAGAAAGGATAAGAAAGTCTGACCTTCAGACAGGAGAGGAGGACACAGGAGAGGAGAAGAGGATGAATTAGCTAGTAAGAGGAGGACTTGGATGAAGTAACCTTTTGGGAGGGATGAATGATATCAGACAAGGAGAGTAAGATGGAAGAATACGGGAGAGAACAGGGAGAGAAGTGGATGCAAGTAGCCAAAGATGCTTGGAAAGGACAAAGTGGCAGAAGAAGAATTAAATACGAGTAAAGAAGAAGAAGAAAGAAATATGGGAGAGGGAAGGAATAAAGGAAAGGAAAAGCTGGTTGCAAAGCCTAATTAGGAACTGGGCATCCAAAACAAACCCAAACATATTCAATTTGCAATGACAGAAAACAGAAAAATGCAGAAAATCCTGTTTAAGAAGCAGGTACTAGCAAATGTTTGCGTAGAAAAGTGACCCAAATCATTCATCAACTAAATAGTGCCTTCAAACTTCCAAAAAGCATGACTAAAACATTATTTTTGACCCCCTTTCCAGGTCTGAGGACTATTGGAGTAATCACCAAACTGGATTTGATGGACGAGGGCACAGATGCCCGAGATGTACTGGAGAACAAGTTGCTGCCGCTGCGAAGAGGTACGAAATTCTCTCCCTGTGCTCTTAATCACAGTATCCAATAACGCTGTCCTTGTTCTACCTTCTTTCACTTCCACTGCTTGTCTTTCTGTTTATCTTGCTCGTGCTACTGCTGCCTTCGGCTCCTGGGATTACCATTCATTATTTCTCTCAATTTGTGTCCTTGTTTATTCATTCCCAGGTTATATTGGAGTGGTGAATCGCAGTCAGAAGGACATCGATGGGAAGAAAGATATCAAGGCAGCTCTGGAGGCTGAGAGGAAGTTCTTCTTGTCCCACCAATCATACAGGCACATGGCTGATAAAATGGGCACCCCACGCCTGCAGAGAGTGCTCAACGAGGTGATCATAGATTTACTCGCAGTGCTTTCCCACAGTGCACTTTACATAATTAATAAGAGAGCGGCCTTGTTGGGGTTTTTTTTGCTTCCACTGAATGGCACACCAGTGTGGGTGATACAAGACTGTCAGGTGGAAAATGCACTCGCTCTTTCTAGTTCAGCTCCAAATAATTTATAATTTCACTCAGGCAGGCATTCCACACTGTTTCTGCATTGTTAACGTATGAATGTTGCGTCGTCTTTGATTACAGTGAACTATACAGTCTTGATTGATTATCGCTCTGTACAGCCAAAATGCCAGTAACATAATCTACTTATTGACGCTCCTATGTGAATGTAATTTGTTTCATTTTGCTGGCTTTGTGTCTCTATAGCAACTGACCAACCACATCCGGGACACCCTGCCAGCTTTCCGCAGCAAGCTGCAGTCCCAGCTGTTGGCTCTGGACAAGGAGGCCGAGGAATACCGGGGATACCGTCCTGATGACCCATCCCGCAAAACCAAGCAGCTGTTGCAGTCAGTGCCCCATTTTCTCACAAGCATTTACATTAGATTAAGTTCATACAAACAAAAAATATCCTGCAAAATGTTTTACCTCTGAAGAAATAATTACCGTATCCCATGGCACCCATTGCTTATCAGCTTATATTTTAGCATTGCTGGTCTTTTATTTATTCTATATTTTCCATTGATGTTGTTTTAGGATGGTGCAGCAGTTCTCTGTGGACTTTGAGAAAAGGATTGAGGGTTCAGGGGATCAGGTGGACACAGTGGAGCTGTCTGGTGGAGCAAAGATCAACCGCATCTTCCATGAGCGTTTCCCCTTTGAACTGGTCAAGGTGATATATTACACGTAAAAGAAGATGGCACTACAAAAAAAAAGTGAAAAAATCTGCTGGGGTGAAATTATTTGACGTGTTTCAAATACAAATGGTTTCTTTCTTCAAGTCGGGTGTTATTTTCTTGGTATTAGTCCAATCGTCTCATGCCCGTAGCCAGGATTTTAAATGACTGAGGTCATGAGTCCAAGTCCCCCCAACACACCCTCTGAAAATTCTGACCAGATACGAAAAGTAAAATCTCTCAAAAAATTTAACTGTTTGGATTTTTTCACATTTTATTTATACAGCTTTAATTATACTTTGATTATAGTGTCTGTAAGTTCCCCAGCATAAAGATCTGTTGGTGTAAAAGGTGTCAAATTTAAATATATTGAATCTCTCTCTATTTAATTGTAGAATTTAACTCCCCAAGGTTGCTAAAACTCACAAATTCCACTGAGCCACTGCCTTATTCTGTCTTGTTTAAAGATAGTGACTCTGAAAGAAAGGCAACTGCACAGGGAACAACTGAAATAATGACATCCCCAGTAGACATTTTTATCTTGTCATTTTAAGACACTTAAGTCTTGAAGGCTGAATATAAGACTAAATGACACTTTTTGCAGTCTATTTCCTCTTTGCCCTGTTTCCTCCCAGCTCCTCACACACACTGGATAATAGCTTCTTATGTTCTCTCTTTTGTGATTTTCTCTCCCTAAATAGCTTCACTATTATTCAAACTTATAGTACAAATGCAGCTTTTAGTACTATTTTCTCTCTCTCTCTTTTATTTTTTTAATCTCGGTTGCGCTTTCTCTCATCTTTTACAGTTTTACAACTCTGTATCCACTGTCTAAACTCCTCTCTGTTCCCCTCAGATGGAGTGTGATGAGAAGGAGATGCGTCGCGAGATCAGTTATGCCATCAAGAACATCCACGGTATCAGGTAGGAATTTGTTGACCAAACTAAAATATGTGATGGCCAAAATTCATTTTTCAATTTCTATACCCCCTACACATCAGTTTTTCCCAAAAAGGCACACAATTCCTCCAAATATTTGAGTATATATTTACTATCTATATTTGATACTAACCAGTGAAGCATTGTAAATGTATAAATACATTTATTCACAGCCTGACGACAGTCAAATATATTAATGTTGATGTGGCAAACATCATAACAAGTTTAAAAAAACAAAAACAGATGTTTGCCAACAGCCTAAAAATACTGGATGGGAATTTATCAAGGGAGGAGCATGTTGTCTTTCTTTCTTTCTTTTTTTATGTTGAGTCCAGCCTCTCAGTGTGTTTCTACGTTGGTTCAGCAGCGGTTAGCCACCACAACCGGGAAAAATTGCCACCCAAGCAAGAGAGAATCTGGCATTTAAAGAAACACCACATTTTAGCCTGAATTCTCTCCAAAAACAATAGCAGGTCCAATATCTATGATTTTTTTTATCACAGACTGTGCACAAAGTCTATGGTTGCTACTGGTAGAACCAAAATACAGATCAAAGTCATTGATATATGTCAAACCGAGATGGAAATCACTTTTCATCGAAATTGGACCCTTTTGGTGGGTTTCAGGACTGGACTTTTCACCCCAGACATGGCGTTTGAGGCTATTGTGAAGAAGCAGGTCATAAAGCTGAAGGGGCCCTGCGTCAAGTGTGTGGACATGGTCATCCAGGAACTGATTAACACCGTGCGCCAGTGCTCCAACAAGGTAACTCATGTTTGAAGGGAAGGAGAGAAGGAGAGAAGCAGAGAGGGAAGGATAGTTGAAATAGGATGGATGAATTAAAGAAACTTAAATTGAGAAATGATTAATTGTTGGGTCTCTGTAAATAATATTATAAAGAGTACGGTCTAGACCTGCTCTATAGGACAAATGCAATGAGATAACTTCTGTTATGAATTGGCGCTTTGTAAATAAAATTGAATTAAAAGAGAGAAAAATGAAAGATGAGCTCACTGTTGAAAAGATCTGTTTTCAGTTTGGTTTTTATAATTCATTATTCCACATTTCTCATCATGTGGAATGAGTGATAAACTGTGTGATGTGTTTTCAGCTGGAATGCTTCCCCAGGCTGCGTGAGGAAACTGAGAGAATTGTGACTTCTCATATCCGAGATAGAGAGAGTCGAGCCAAGGACCAGGTAACACTCATTAGATTGCAATTATGGACATACATTATGGTCATACATGTATACACACATATGCATGCAAAGCCAACTTCAGTAGCCAGTTTTTCTATATATGGAGAGATCTCTATCCATATCTGTCATTGTAATGGAATGGAATTACAAACACGGTACCAATTATCCAAATCAATTTCTATTAATATACATACTGTATAACATATACTACATTTAAAGAAATAGTTTGACGTTTTGGGAAATAAGCTTATTTGAAGAAGATCAATGCCACTCTCACATCTGTACAGCAAATATAAAGCTACTACAAGCAGCCGGTTAGCATAGCTTAGCACAAAGAATAGAAACAGTGCAAAACAGCTAGCCTGGCTCTGTCTGAAGGTAACAAAATCCACCTAACAGCACCTCTAAAACTCACTAATCAACACTATATCTCGTTTGTTTAATCTGTACAAAAACCGAAGTGTAAAAACGACACATTGTGGTTTTATGCGCCAGACAGAGACAAGCTAGCTGTTCTCCCCTGCTTCCAGTCTTTATGCTAATAAGCTAATCGGCTGCTGGCTACAGCTACATATTTACCGTGGTGGTATCAATCTTCTCATCTAACTCTCGGCAAGAAAACGAGTCTTTCCCAAAATGTCCAACTACTGTATCCCTTTAAGAATGAGTTACACTCGCTTCATGTTAAATGTTTTGTGTTGTTACAGGTTCTGCTGTTGATAGACATCCAGCTCTCTTACATCAACACTAACCACGAAGACTTCATTGGCTTTGCTAAGTAAAGACTCCATCTATTAGCTCGGCTCCACCATGACAAATTATTTATGATTAAACATGTCAGGCTGGCGAAAACAAATGTTTAGAAGATCTCCTTTTACCCCTGTCACGTCCTTCTCTTTCCGCTACATTCACCCTTTTCTCCCCATCATCCTGTCCTCCTCCATCTCTGTTTTGTTGTCTCTCCACCGCAGTGCGCAGCAGAGGAGCAGTCAGACTAATAAGAGCCAGAGTTCAGCAGGAAATCAGGTGAGCATTTGTCACGTCTTCTTTGTCACACACAAACAGCAGGAGCACAAGGTCAAGGGAGTGCTGCACACCCACACAGTGGCAGGACAGCTGCTGCATAGAGAATAAAGAGAGAGAGATGCTGAAATCTTTTGCATTTTGTGTTATACACATTTTAGCCTTGTGTGTTTTATTTTTTTTATTTTTTAGATTTTATCATTATTATTTTATATTTTAGTCATGCATGCTGTATTATGTTTAGTAGGGCACCAGTTGTGTACAGTGGTTTGTTTGCTTCTTTGGTTTTATGATTTTATCTCAGTAAAAGAATCCCATTGGGTTCTATTACTTTATGCCACCATCACCACTGGTGTTGTTGTTGAGACATTTCCCTTTGTTTGAACCCTTCCTGTGTCATCAAGGTGCCACTTTGCATTTCATCCCCATCCCTTAGTGAGAATCTCAGCTGCCCTCTTATGGGTGTCTGATGGTGAGTATCGCTCATTGTGGGTTATGGTTTGCAATGTCATTTGTGCCTGCAGTAACACTTCTGCCCATTGTGTGGTGCTCTCCAGCTCTCCAGCCGCATAAGAACCTGTCAATTTCTCGTCTTCCACTCTGACTGGTCAAGAGTGGCAAATTGGCTGTGTAAACTACTGTTGGGCAGAGGCATTTTCTTTAAGACAAGTTGCACTAGAAACATTGTTTTTAGTGCCACAAGGTTTTCTAAATCCCCCACATTCCTTCCCGTTTCAGGCCTCCTCTCCTCCCGCATCAGGCCTGATTGTAAGAGTTTACTTTCTAACCGTTTACTCTCTAACACCCCCTCCACCCACCAGCGTCCGCAGACTACAAGGGGTTGCCAACTAGACAAATAGAAATGAAAATGTTCCTTGGTTTGGCAGTTCAAATATCATCTCTAAGACTAAAAGTGTTAGAAATATATCTTTTAGTATCCTGCCATGGATCCAGGCACAAAACAGCCCTCTAATTTGTGCCTATGACAGAAAGGCTTTGTAATGATTTGGGTAACCTCCTTAGTGAGTCTTAGGCGGTGCAAGACTGACAGTAATCTAACCTAATAATCACTTGGCACTGTGCCCACAGGCCTGTTTATGTAGGGCTTGTGGGGTTAATACACCTAACACAGTTGACACACACATGCTTTATTGTCTGCTTGAAGCACTTAACACAATGGTCACTTAACAAGCTAACACAGGGCCCTGCTTGTGGAGTTGTGAACACAGTTCCTTGAATGAGACTGCACTGACACAGTCACATGCTAGGCTCTGAGTGAGTCACGAATACACAATGACACACCTAACCTGACCTTCACACACATCTCATCGCAATTTATGCATTGATGACTTGCACAGATTAATTTGTGCTAGCTTTAGCCAGGATTTATTGTTTTAGAAGCGAGTGAGTTTTTTTTAATTAAAATTATTACGGATGAAGAGCTCCTGTCATCCTCTTGTTTTTTTGTTTCTGACTTTCTGACCTTTCCCTCCCCTCAGGTCATTCGCAAAGGCTGGCTGACCATCAACAATATCAGCATCATGAAGGGAGGAGCCAAGGAGTACTGGTTTGTGCTGACTGCTGAGAGCCTCTCCTGGTTCAAGGATGATGAGGTGAGTTTAAAGCAGCTATTATCAATATTTTCTATAATAACAATGGATCAAATGATTCTGTAAGGGGTCGCTTTTAATAACAAATCCACAGAGAATTATCACCAGACTCTGCAGTTCCCCTCAGCTTTACGGAGCTTTTTAGCATCTTTCAGCTCATTGTTTTGGTTTTTCCAGCCAGCAACTGTACTGTTTTAGTTCAGTCTCACCGCTCTCATAGCGTTGTTTTTGGCCACAGCAGACAGCTGTTTTGTTTGTTTTTTTAGCAAAAAAGCTCTGAAAACCCACTGTACACTACCTGCTCAGCACCAAACAGCAGACAGGTAAAGTAAGCAACTTTAGTAGGATTATTTAGCAGCTAAAGAGACAGATATTTCCCTCAGGAGTTAGAGGGTTTGGCTTAAATATAAATATGTGCCAGTTCCAAGTTTCATCTGAATGTCTCCTCGGTGGGAAGGAGTGTGAAAATGGTTGAGAAAATGTGAAAAATATTCTTTGTGGAACTTCTTTTTTTTTGTATTTAACTCTCTTTTAATAAAGATATATTGCAAAAACAAATCAACTAAGACTGATGGATGACAGTCTGATGTTGTGCAGAATGGAACCATGCAACTAACTTCATACAGTATATACCAATGGTGGATAAATCTTAGATTTTTTATTTTATTTTTTTAAAGCATTAGTCTTTTTATTTCCATTATCATTGACAATACATCAGAAAGACCAACAACGGCATACTGGTTTTTGGAGGAAAGCACACCATTTGCACCCACCACTCCGCATCGACGGGATGCAGCATTTGGTCCATGCTGCTGGCTTATTTGGCGGGCTGATGTCTATCTGCCTGTCTGTGCCTGCTGTACAGGTTGGAGGATATTCTGCACAGCAAGTGTAGATAGGCAGACACACTGCAACTCCTTCAGCCAGTTGGTGTTGTTGCTGCATTGTTGTTTGTTAATTGGACCTTGTTTAGTCTCTGGTCAGGGTACAGTTCAAAGAGAGATTCACAGAGTAGAATTTGTATTTGTGCAAAAAGACAAATTGATAGAGACGATAGTGTTCTCTCCCGCCTTGATTTTTGTATGTAGTTCCACTTTAATGTAGGTCAAGTAAACTTGTGGCCAATTCACTATTTGTGAGCTATTTGTGTGGCACTAGAGTGGATCACCACCATGATGGAGCAGTTTACTGTATGAATAACGTATGTGAGGAGTTTAGCCATGGTTCTGTCATTCACTCGTTCTTTCCATTCATCTTTCCCTTTGTCTCGGAGTTTCCCTTCTTTTCTCCCTCTTTCTTCTCTCCCCACCTCTTTCCACCGGGAGTTCAGGCATTCGCTTCTTCTTTGCAAATTTGGAACAGTCCCAATCCCAACCAAATGTTCACTCACAGACACCCAAAATATCTGAAAGCACTCAGCCCTCAGACAACACATGGGCCGCACAGCATTGGGTCTACAGATTGTCATTTGATACGTTAGTGTGGTAATATAGGAAATTATAGACTCTGCGGCCTTGCCTTGTATATTTCAGTTTTACACTCCGTGAACTTTCTATAGTCACATACGCATGCGGATGCACATACACACACTCGCACACCCTCCTCCCTCTCTTGGTGTGGTTGGCAGTTACTTTGGAACTGCTCACATTCTTGGCAGGAAAATCACAAGTTTTTAATCCAAACATCAGCCTCCAGTGTTTCAGCAGAGAGAAACCCCTCTATTAAATATCAATAACACCCCCTCTCTGTTTCTGACGTTCAACTTCATAACCAGCTATCACTTCATGACACTGAGTCACTGTTTTGACCCTATACAATGCGTAATATTCCACATGCAACAGTGAAAAAGTTGCATGTCCACTCTTTAACTTTTCATACTTACACCAAACACAACACAACACAAACGCTCACCTAAATAGACTAACACTCATTTAACTGACTTTTCAAATGTAAAACATCCTGTGTGTACATATATTCTTTGTGCATTGGGGCTTTTGCTCATGTATGTCTTGCACCATCTGCAAAACACTTTTCCTACTAGCTTTTTGCAGTTATTTGACACCACAGCAATCTAGTTTACATCAGTGTCCTTTGCCTTAAGTCTTCCAAGTCCATTTTGGCCACCCACTGAAATAACTTCACTCGAGGTGTCTGACTGTATTTTCAAACTCCACTTGATTGATTGGCCCTCGTTCCTTTGGCCTGTGTTAGATGCTTTGCAGCCACATTCGCTCCTCCCCCTTCCAGTGGACCACATCTTCATCAGATCATCAGGCTAGCAGCCTGCACACTTACTCATTCATGCTATAAATTACATGAGCTTGCTATTTTGTGAGTTTTGGCTTTAAATCTTTTATCATTATCTGGCTCAAAATTTCGATTTTTTTTTTTTTTACACCTTGGTTTTCACAGCAATTTGTCAAATCTGCAGTTAGTATTGAAAATTGGTGATTGGTATGTTTATTCCAAAAAGAAGCGAAAAGGAAGTGGTGAGTGTTAGAATGCACTTAGGACAAAATACAGATGAATAGATATCACATACAGATTATAAATATATTAAAAATAGCAAAGGGTGAGAAGGAAGGAACAGATGCAAAAAAACACACATCTTGGAGACCTGAAATGCCAATAGAGAGACAGAGAGAGCAACACAGAAAGACAGACTGACAGAAGAGGGTCCATGCCCAGTCTAACCAATGTGCAGACTACTGTACACCAGTATGACAATGAACAGGTAGTCTGAACACTGGGTGGACGGAGCCGGAGTTAAGAGCCAGGCCTTGTGTGCTGTTTTCTGCCATTCCAGATGTCGTCTGTGCCCTCCCTTCGCCCCTCTCCATTTTGGCAGCAAGGATCCCGTCTATCGAAAACCCCTCAAAACTGCGATTCGCCTCATCCGCGTCTGCAGCTTTCTGATGCACGTCTCTTGGCGTGTTTATTTGTTTTGGTAGACGTTTGAGCTCTGGGTCCCCTCGCGGTCCGTTTTGGTCACGCCGGCCATGAAGAGTATCCAGCCTTGACGTGGCATATTCGCTCAGACGACTGGGACAGACTGGCTGCACGTTCAGGGAGGGGATATTACAAAAAAGAGGGAAAGAGAGAGACGGAGGGGGGGAGTGAGAAAGGGAGAGAGGAAGAGGGAGGGGACCTGTGTGACCATATATGGGCTGTAGTGACCCCTTGGGGAATACAACACAGAAGAGTCTGCAGAGTTTTCTTGTCTTCTCTTTTTTCCTCTCTCCTCATCCTCTTTAATTCTTACCTGCGACCATCTACCACCACTTTCCGGACCTTCAGACCAGATGTGGGCTTTCTTCTGCAAATCTTTTGCAAATCCACTTTTGTGTTTCTTCTTCTTGGTCTCTCCTCCTCCTTCACCCTCCGTCTCTTAAACGTCTCCCTCCTTCCCGGGTTCTCTGTGTGCTGCTAAGCACTACCAGATGTTGAGTTTTAACGCCAGGCTGTCATTTAATCTCTCTCCCTCGCTCTCTCTCCCTCCTTCTTCAAAAAAAATCAGGCAGGAAGTGGGCCCCTCTGGAATGGAAAGAAAAAATATTGAAAAAATATAGAGGGGGAGGGATAAAAGAAAAAAGACAGAGAGTTAAGAAAGATGGAGGCTAGGATGGAGTGTAAAAATGAAGAGCAGGGTTTCTTCAAGCTGAGCATCCGTCACAGGCCCTTTTTGAATCTGTCACAGCCGTGCTTGAGCTTCTACCTCAGAAGACGAACACTGTGTCTGCGCTCTCAGCACCTCCTGTGCGTATACATACCATGCCTTTAGCTACCAGCTCTCCCCGGCAAAACGCACCGTGAAGAACGACTGTGTCTTGACCCACACTGTAATGACTTCCACATGTGCTCTCCTTCTCCCTTTTCTTCCTCTGTTTCTGCTTCCCTCTTCTCTACACCCCCCCACTACCTCCCACTCTCATTTCTCCCCATTCCTCCTCCCTCCCGTCACCCCCTTTCTCTTTGCTTACCCCCTCTCTCCCTCTTTAAAAAACTGATTTCACCTTTCTCTTATGGGCATAATCTTGTACAAGTGTTTGCGCCAATTTCATTGCACAACATTTCATTGCATAATAACGGGGCAAATTGCATTAGTCATGAAAGTGCTCATGATCCATACCTTCTGTTCTCCTCATTCACAGGAGAAGGAGAAGAAGTACATGCTCCCTCTGGACAACCTGAAGGTCCGCGATGTGGAGAAGAGTTTCATGTCCAGCAAGCACATATTCTGTATTTTCAATACAGAGTCAAGGTCAGCTGTGAGATCTTACATTTTTAATTTCTACTTTTTTTTTTATTTGCAGCTCATGTGGCTGCAGATAAAACAAGACTTTTGACAGCAGTCCCATGCAGTAGATGGAGTTGGAGAGTTCAAGGCCTGTGTGCTGGTGCAGCGGCTGAAATATGTTTTGGATTATGTGTTTTGTACAGTATGTATGCATGATTGCAGGATGGGGCAAACTGGAACTATTTCCAATAGATCTACAGCTCAGTTTATGATGTTTGTCATTTATATTTTGTGTTCCTGCAATTTATAACAAAATGCATCTCAGAAGCATAAAATATCATTTTAAAGTATCAGACATTTTACAGAGAATTATTACAGGGAATTGTTAGAAAAACAGAGTTATTTGATGGTCTTGATGTTGTAATAGTAGGTTGAACATAATATTAGGGAAACCAAACAGCGGATTGCCCTGACAGGACTGTAACCGATAATCAACAACATGATAAATCTGCGTAAAATGTCAGACCTGAACTGTTAGTAATGGGTGCAGTACGTCCTGTAAAAAGTTTTGTTAATTCAGTTTCTTCATCCATTTGAAGGACTTCTTGGCTCAAAACCTTAAAAAAGGGCTAAACAAAAAAATATCCCACATGGAAGGAGGCACATAACCTAATACCATCAATACTTCCAGATGTCAGAGTTTATATCTTCTGCTGAACACTTTTTGTCACAATGAGGAGTTTTGTCTGCATGTTATTAAATAATTCATCTTGCATACATTAGTTTGATCATTTTAAAGTTTATTTTATTAAATACACTGTGGTGTAAAATATTAGCTCTCAGGTGAATGCATGGTCTCCTGTGTTTAGGAATGTGTACAAGGACAATCGCACCCTGGAGTTGGCCTGTGACTCTCAGGATGATGTGGACAGCTGGAAATCTTCTCTCCTACGTGCTGGGGTTTATCCTGAGAAGACCGTTACGGTTGGCAAACTCATTCATTCTCCACTGAGTTAGTCCTTTACTCCCTGGGTGAAAGTTTCTTAGCTTTGGTTCCCCCGTTCTGTCTGATCCTAACGTAGTATTATTTACCTGTCTTCTTTTACATTATTATTATTTTATTTATAATAATATATTAAATAAATATTATTTATTTCTATGTTGCTCATTTTTAAAATATTTCTTCTCCTATCCAAAGAAAAACATTTTGCCTTCGTTTTCTAACATTCATACTTTAGAGGAGTGCACGTGCAATTATTTCAGTGCACCCGATATTTTTTGTAAATGTAGGCCCCTCTTTTCTCACCTGCCTCTTTCTCATTCTACCTCTATAGGTTGAGAGTGAGACCACCACCACCGCAGATAACTTCTCCATGGACCCTCAGCTGGAGCGTAAAGTGGAAACCATCCGTAACCTGGTGGACTCCTACATGGCAATTGTCAACAAGTGCATCCGGGACCTCATGCCCAAGACCATCATGCATCTCATGATCAACAATGTAAAAAAAGATTACTCAGATGTTCATTTATATAGGCCGTTAAGACATCTTTCCTTTGTTGTTACTGTATTAAAGTAAAGATACTGCTACTATCAATGATAATAATAGTGACATTATAACCCTTACGTGAAAAAATGACCACCTTAAGGCCTGTACTTTATCTTCATTTTCACAATGATTCATCATCCTGCACTACCTCTCCCTGCCACTAGGTGAAGGACTTCATCAATGCAGAGCTGTTGGCCCAGCTGTACTCTGCAGGTGACCAGAATTCCCTGATGGACGAGTCCCAGGAGCAGGCGCAGAGGAGGGATGAGGTGCTGAGAACCCACCAGGCCCTGAAGGAGGCCCTGGGCATCATCGGTGATATCTCCACCTCCACCATCACCGTCCCATTGCCTCCGCCTGTTGACACCTCTTGGATGGGAGGAGCAGGTGGTCGCAGGTAAAGTTACTGGAATGAAATTGATTATATACAGTACATGCATACTCTAACCAGTTTGAATAAAAACTTTCTTTCCTAATCCTTATTCAATACTATATCCTTTTCTTTCTCCAGGTCTCCTCCCCCCAGCCCCACTGCCCCCAGGAGGATGTCTTCAGGCCAACGCCCGGCTCCCAGAGGGGCCCCGCCACCACCGAACCGCCCAGGACCCCTGGGGCCCTTCAATAACAGTGCTGACAGCCCTCAGGCTCCCAGCCGCCCTAACAGGGCCCCTCCTAGCATCCCCAGGTAAATGCAGCTTTTACATAACTCATCTGTTGGGAAGACGCTGTGTATTTTGATTATTGATCACAAATAAATGATATCTTTTTACATATAGTTGTAAATATAACAATATTATTGAAAAACAAAAGAACATAGGGCATTCTTTGCCAATAGAAGTTCTTAATATTTATCATTATCAAGCTAGCGTGCTCAGAATCAAATCTCAGTTGCTCTGAATAGCTGCTCCGTATCTTCCACTAGATCAAGAGTTCATACTTTTCCAGCCATCAAATGTAATCTCCTTTTCTATAGCAAGCCAGCTAACAACAGTAATATCAACACTGATTCCCCTCTTAAGTTGAGTAACAATATGGTAATACTGAGCTAAAAATTAAACAATAGGTGTGTTTTTTGTAATGGAATAAACTGCTAAACAAATTGTTTGGAGAATTCGATTTTTTGCTCACAAGGAGACACATTTGTCTTTTTTGGCGGCAAATGTCGATGTTTTACACTGCCTCACATTTTTGTTTTTAAAAGAGTAGTTCGACATTTTGGGAAGAATCGCGTATTTTTCGAGAGTTAGATGAGACGATTGATACCACTCTTGTTTGTACGGTGAATATGAAGCTACAGCCAGCAGACAGTTAGCGTAGCACAAAGACTGGAAACGGGGGGGAAACAGCTAGCCTGGCTCTGTCCAAAGGAAACCAAGCTTAGTAATTCACACGTTATATCTTGTTTGTTTAGTCCGTACAAAAAGAGAAGTTTCCCTCCGTTTCCAGTCTTTGTGCTAAGCTAAGCAAACAGACATGAGAGTGGTATCGATCTTCTCATCTAACTACTCATTTTTGTTTTTAACAATCTTTACATGGCTAATTTTGACTGTATGTGAGACATTGAAGGAGTGCGAACCATTTGTATGCACCTTTATGTATGTTATTCGCGACAGAAACATAGCATCTCTTAAACTTGCGTGAAGACTACAGACTAATCTCGTCTCTTTTCTTGTCTTCTTTTGTCTCATTCTTATTCTCTTCTCATTTTCCCTCTCTCATTCCTGTTCTCTGACACTTCTCCTTACACATTATTATTAATTTTCTACCAAAGCCGGCGGCCCCCGCCATCTCCTACAAGACAAGCCCCACCATAAACATCTGAACGAGTTCCTCATACCCTTATCTCCCTCCCTTATCAACTCCATCCCTCCTCTCTTAGCCATGGCTCTGCTGTCCTGGTCTCTCCTTAGTGCAGACACTGACGTCTTTGACCCCTTGAACCTCAATTTCCTGCCAGTTGACGATGTCCATATATCTATGTACAGTATGGTACTTGTCTTGTGGTGTATGTGTATGTGCGCTTGTTGCTCGCCTGTGGTCCAGGTTTGCTTAGCAGATCCACTTCAGATCTCAGTCCCTGGAACCCTTTTGCCCCCACAAACCCCTCACCAAGTCAACCACTACCCCCACTTGCTGCTTCTACATGAAAATACGCTCAGCAGTCGTACTGCCCTACTCATTCCAAATGCAGCATGGCACATAAGCTGCTTTTATTGCATGGGAGTGTGTGTATGTAGCGTGTGTGTGCGTGTGTTTTGTGTGTATGTATACGGGGGAGGGACTAATTTGCCTATATGTAGGCTGAGTTTGATTTAGTATTGTATTAATTTATTGTATAATGCCCCCCTAAGTGTTAATTATCAGCTTAATGTTCTCTTAGGAACAGGAGTTGTATCTTAGTATGTGTGTGTACGTGTGTGTTTGTGTGCGAGTCATTTTGTGTACGTGCGTACGAGTGTGTGAGGACACGTGTGCATGTGCTGTCCGTCTGCACGTTTGTTGGCGTTTCAGTTGTATTTGTTTTCATGGTCAAAGCTGTTAATGATGAATCATAAAACCTTCGGGGTAAATTTAATGTTGGACTTTTGTGAGTTGTTCCTGTGTTGTAGTAGCAGCCATACACACATAGCAAGGCTGAGGAGCACCTTCAGTATTCTCTATATGGAAACAGCCTCAATAATGCATTTAACCCTGTCATAGGTGTCCACCTGTGCTGTATCAATGGTCAAGTTGTGACCCTTGCAGCCTTAAGCTTCGATTCAGATGCTGACTGGTGAGATGGAACTTGCTACTTGAAAAAAAAATAAAATAAAAATCATGGCAAAACACAAGTTCCTTCTTGTATGAACAAAGAACATGCATTTACATGTTTCCATTTAGCCTTTTTCTCAGGTTTGAAACATGCAACTCCATGCACATCACAAACTAGCGCTCTTTCTCTTTTCTCACCCCTTCTAGCCTCTCTCATTTCTTCTACTCTCACAACCATTGAAGCCAGTCAGTGAGTCAGCGTCTGCGTCAGAGCTTAAGGTGGTATTGCCAATGTTCAAGTGCTTCTCTGTCAGTTTGTTATTGTGTATGTGGGCCTCAACTGTGTTCTGATGTATATAGGTAATGATAAGGAGATACTGCACCTGCGGACTATAAAGACCTCATCAAGGATCCTTGCGCTTTAATCGTTCTCTGTGTCTCTATTCACTAAATGCTCTCTTCTCTCTGATTTAGACTGCCTTACCGGCATGAATTACAATTCTGTATTGCCAAAGCTAAATGTAGAAAGAGAATTGGAAAGTTAAAAAAAATAAATAAAAATCTCCTGAAGACCAACAACGAAATGGTTCCAGTTGTAGTGAGATGGCATTGTTTAGCAGAGGGCATAATGTTAAACTGGGGAATTGCATCAGTTGTTATTTTCTGTGTCTCTGTATCGCTCCTCAATAAACTTCTTCCTCATAATGTCTCACTTTGTCAACAGAGTCTTTATTGTTTAAGCCACCTGGTTTTGGGGACGGTATATATATTTATGCAGACCTTGCACTCGAGTGCAGCAAAATAACATGTCGTTCACTAATAATATGCTATGGCTCGCTTGCTTACTTATTACATACTGAAACTTCATGTATTCTCTGTAGGTGAATTGTCTACCACGCCCACAAGACAAGCAAATTCTCTGATAGCAAAACTGTAGAATACTCTGCAGGACAGAAAATAAACTTAAGTGGTATTATTACTATGTATTATTATTATGTATGTATTATGTATATTATGTATTATTATGTGCAATATAATTACTTCTTAAAGATCACAAACTTGATATTGAGTCCAAAGACTGTGAACAAGTCTTTGTGCATTATTAATGGTATTTTCTTTCAGTAGGATTTTCTTGTATACACGGGGTAACCAGAAGCACAACTGGTTTTCACAACATAAAACTGAGGCGCAGAGGTGTAGCGCCACCACCCCATATATAAGGCAGATTATGTTACTTGGCACCAGAAAAGTTTAAAAGGGATTTGGAAGAAGCAGGTCGACAGTCAGGAGTAAGTGCAACAACAAAAAAAGGCATTTATTGACAAAAAGATGACTAAAACAGAGACAAAAAATGGAACCTGGGAAATTCAACAAAACTAAATTATTGAAGCAAAAAGAACAAAAAACAAATGAAAGCTGCAGCCTCACAGCAAACTGCCAACATAATGATGCAAACCTGTTTTCACTATCCCTGACTGAGCAGCTGATCTACCCAAACATCCCAGGCAGAACAGCAACAACAAAACAACATAACACTCACAATAGGGTGGACCCCTTTCAGCAATAAAACAAGACATTAAACAAGCTTGTTTTTTTAATAACATGATTGATAATTTACTGAATAAACTGAATTAATTAAGCAGACACATAAAAACACTATTAATGTTAACAGGTCCTAGTGAAAAGGGAGAAATGCAACCTTTTCACAAGTGTTTCAACTCAAAGAAGAAGATGGCTATATGACTAGAAAAAAACGAATTTTATCTTCAAAGATTTTCAATTCTTATTTATATGTTTGCTTTCTTGATAGCTTATAGTCATTTTAGATTTTTTTTTTGCCAGCCTCACTGAATTATAACATTGGCTATTGTTCAGTATGTACAAGTGTATTTATTGACAAGTATCAATCAAGTATTAGTAGTAGTATCAATCTTGCATCTTCATTGAAACTTTCCAAACAATATACTGTGAATGTAAGCTACATGAAGTGCTACTGTAGTTTAACAACAATGCCCCTTGTGTATTATATATTACATTGATTTCAAAGATGGAAACAATATTTAGAACTTGCACCTTAAAACTGTTTCCTATAGTATTCCATCCGTCAATACAAAAAGGCAGTCGGCCGCAGATGCCTCTACAATCAAAGCACCTTTTCACCGCCAGCCACATGATGGCAGCAGAGGCCTAGTCGTACAGTTATTTCAGTAATTGAACAAATCTGGAATAATGTCATTTTGGCGTATATTTAGTGTTTCCATTTCAGTGGAGCTTAATCGGGGGGAGGGAATCAGCTACAATGACAAACAGGTGGCATGTTGGATGATGATGTGGTATATCTGTGTCTGGCTGCTCACACAATCTGTGGTTACAAAGTGCTGCTCTGGTGTGATCATGCATGAAGGTGTGACCTTTGGGCACTGCTCATGTGGGAAATGCCTCCTTTCATTTCAGTCAGTGCCCACTGACTCTTGTGATGTGTCGTCCTTTGCCCTCACCAAGGTGGTTTCAAATCATCTTTTTGGCGCCTGGCAAATGAGTTGAGTAGAGGGCTCCCTCTAGTGACCTCTACATAAACATCCATTTACTGTCTCGAAGGAAAGGTTTGAAGCCTGGTACTTTTAGTCCCGCAGGGTTCCTTTTTCTGGAAAGTGGAAAGTGAACCCCCAGGGCCAAAATTACCACACGGCACTTGCTACTGGTATTGCAAAAACCTGTTGCAATAAAGTTTGATGCTTTTTTTGTAACAAACGGATGCAACAAACCATCAGAATCAGAATCAGAATCAGAAATACTTTATTGATCCCCGTAGGGAAACTCTTTGTTACAGTAGCTCGCCTTTACGTCAGTGCACACAGGAGAAAACGATATTATACACTATAAACAGGTCAGAAATAAATGTAAAATGTAAATGTAAAAGTAACATGTTGGTATAAGTATAAGATAAACTAAGTGTCGAGTACCAAGTGGGTTTACTGGTAGATGGTGAAGTACAGTATAAATACAATGTCACTAATTATGTAATAAATAATAGTAAAAGCGGAGGTGCATGTACTGTCGAGAGTAATTGAGGTATATCCGTAACAATAAATAAGAAAAACTAACAAGGGAAAACTAATATTGCACTTGAGGAGTAAACAGAATATTACACAATTATTATTAATTATGGCGGAGATGTAATGCTCAATGACCAGTTTAGTGACCTAGGGTCAAACAGACTAATCCTTAGAGGGAGGAGTTAAATAGTTTGATGGCCACAGGCAGGAATGACTTCCTGTGGCGCTCTGTGGTGCTCTTTGGTGGGATGAGTCTTCCGCTGAAGGTGCTCCTTTGTTTAGCCAGCACGTCATGGAGCGGGTGGGAGACACTGTCCAAGATGGCATGTAGTTTGGCCAGCATCCTCCTCTCTGACACCACCGCCAGAGAGTCCAGCTCCACCCCCACAATGTTACTGGCCTTACGGATCAGTTTGTTCAGTCTGTTTGCGTCCGCTACCTTTAACCTGCTGCCCCAGCATGCAACAGCATACAGGATAGCACTGACCACCACAGACTCAGAAAACATCTTCAGCATTGTCCGGCAGATGTTGAAGGACCTCAGCCTCCTCAGGAAATAGAGGCGGCTCTGGCCCTTCCTGTAAACAGCCTGAGTGTTCTTGGTCCAGTCCAGTTTGTTATCTAAGTATACTCCCAGGTACTTGTAGTCCTCCACAATGTCCACACTGACCCCCTGGATGGAAACCGGGGTCACTGGTGCCTTGGCCCTCCGTAGATCCACAATCAGCTCCTTTGACTTTGTCGCATTGAGCTGCAGATGGTTCTGCTCGCACCATGAAACAAAGTTACCCACCACAGCCCTGTACTCCGTCTCATCACCACCGCTGATACATCCCACCACAGCAGAGTCATCAGAAAACTTCTGAAGGTGGCAGGACTCTGTGTGGTGGCTGAAGTCCGTGGTGTAGATGGTGAAGAGGAAGGGAGAGAGGACAGTCCCCTGAGGGGCCCCAGTGTTGCTGACCACGCTGTCTGACACACAGTGCTGCAGCCGCACGTGCTGTGGTCTGCCAGTCAGGTAGTCCACAATCCAGGACAAAGGGGGCGTCCACCTGCATCGCTGCCAGCTTCTCTCCCAGCAGGGCAGGCCGGATGGTGTTGAAAGCACTGGAGAAGTCAAAAACATGATCCTCACCGTGCTTGCCGGCCTGTCCAGGTGGGTGTGGATGCGGTTAAGCAGGTAGATGATGGCGTCCTCAACTCCCAGCCGGGGCTGGTAGGCAAACTGAAGGGGGTCCAGGAGGGGTCTGACGATGGGCCGCAGCTGTTCCAGCACTAGTCTCTCCAGGGTCTTCATTATGTGGGAGGTCAGTGCCACCGGTCTGTAGTCCTTGGAGCCACTGGGACGTGGCGTCTTCGACACAGGAACGAGGCAAGATGTCTTCCACAGAATGGGGACCCTTTGAAGACTCAGGCTCAGGTTGAAGACGTGTTGAAGGACTCCACAAAGCTGGGGGGCACAGGCTTTTAGCACCCCGGGGCTAACGCCATCGGGGCCTGCAGCCTTGTTCGAGTGGAGCCTCATCAGCTGTCCTCTCACCTGGTCAGCAGTCAGGCACACAGCAGAAGTTACAGGTGGGGGAGGGGGGGAGTCGTCGGTCTGGAGAGGGCCGTTAGCCTGATGGGGAGGGGGAGCAGAGTACTCAGAGGAGATTGAGGGCCGACAGCAGCTGAGTTAGAGGGGGGATGACCAGGAGCCGGTGTGTCGAATCTGTTAAAGAACAGATTCAGTTCGTTGGCCCTGTCCAAGCTGCCTTCAACTCCTCTGCTGCCAGTCGGTCTGAAGCCAGTGATGGTCTTCATGCCGCTCCAGACCTCCCTCATATTGTTCTGCTGGAGTTTCCGCTCCAGCTTCCTCCTGTACTTCTCTTTGGCCTCCTGATTTTCACCTTCAGGTCGGCCTGGATTGCCCTCACCTCCTCCCTATTACCATCAGTAAAGGCCCTCCTCTTGGCATTTAGAATGTCCTTGATGTCTTTTGTTACCCACGGTTTGATATTTGGGTAACAATGGACCGTCTTGGTTGGGACATTGCAGTCCACACAGAAGTTAATGTAGCCAGTGATGCACTCAGTGAGCCCGTCAATGTCCTCTCCATGAGGCTCACAGAGTGCATCCCAGTTTGTCACTTCGAAACATTCCTGCAGTGTCTCATAGGCCTCCCCTGACCATCTCCTCACTGTCCTTGTGGTCGCAGGCTGCCTTTTAACTAGAGGCACATAGCAGGGTTTAAGGTGAACCAGGTTGTGGTCTGACCTACCCAGAGGGGGAGGGGAGAAGGGGGGGGGCGCTTTGATTTGCACAATGTGGGTCATTTTACAAATAACTGCATCAAATGTATATTACTCATCTATCTCATTTTAGCGAGCATGGATGTACACTATGTCAGGTTTCGTATTCAAACGAGGTTTTATCACACATCGTTTTTAAAAAGTGGACCACAACTCGGTGGCTCGTGTATCATATTTATCACACTGTGGGGTCTATTTTTTTTCATCATGAGTCGTAATTAATAACTACAATTATGACAACATTTGAAGGCAGGATTAGCCGCTCTTACCCGGTTTAAATACCTTACTGAGAGAAACTCCACCCACTCGAGCGACCAGAGGCTACGAAACGAGCGCTCCCAACACACGCTCGCTCAGTTTGAACTGCGCAACAGCCTCTCTGCCTTTTCATTGGACAGTTGAAGACTGACACGCAATGACAGTCAGTAGCAGGTTGTGTGTGGGTGACAGCGGCTAGCATCACACTCATTTCACCCGTCAAACAGCGAACGGTAGTAAAGTTAACAGGAAACTGCGGGTGAATTTATGCTGTGACTGCTAGCTAAAAGAGTAAAACGCTATTTCTGAGTACGGCGATAATGTCTGTCCCGGCAGGAGAGGGATGAAGATGACACCACTGGTATGGCGACTTGTGTCAGTGTGGCTATGTGTAGCTGTAGTCTGTTGGTAAGTTGATTAAATTTGCACTTAGTGTTATTATCATGTCATTGACAAACATTGACAGGGAAAACTAACAAACTGTCTGACAAACGTTACCCAAGGTTTAAATCAGTTACTACGCATTGCATTAGCTAGCTAGCTAGCGTCAACATTATGCTGTGATGTGGCACCTGGCTGACTTCTGACTTGTCAGTGTTACGAATTAGCTTTAGTTGCTGACCATAAGTACTCACTAGCTTGTTAGCTAGGTTTAACACAGCTAGCGGATTAACAAGTTGTGCCTACGTAGCTATCTAACACATACCGCCTCATGACATTGTACTACCTTGGCAGAATTATATAAATATAATCAGCCGCCACAAGTTTGTGCCATGTATCAATCTCCTTTAAGCACTAGCTGACAAGCATGCAGTGAAGCCTTTATGAAAGACTCTTGACTAAAACAACCATAAGATCTTTGCCACACACAAATGAATCTGCTGAGTCTACATCACTGGCTGTTGATTCCCACGACCCATATTGTCACAGAGCTAACGTTAGCCGACGTTACATTTGGTTCGTCAGCTCTTGACAGGATTATAGGCCTGTCACCGTCAGTCCTATTGAAAGCTGGCGGTCTGTGTAAATCTGACAGAACACAGTAAAGCAAGCAGGAAGAGAGATTATGTAGGATGATTATGGGCTCTAGTCATGATCTTAGAAGATAGTAACAAAACATAACACGCACTGACACGTTACTGTACATAAGATAAGATAGAGAGAGAGGGGAGGGAGGGAGGGATATGATGTAATATGATATTAAGTTCAGTGTTGGTGATGTTGACCTGGCCTACTTTCACCAGCATTGCTTTAGCTCATTTTAGAGTGAAGCTGTGAGCGATAGTATTTTTTGACATTTCAATGTCTGTTATCTGTACTCTTGGCACAGTAGATTTCTGTATGGAACGGAGGAACTGAGCCGTCATACATTTCTTGAAGTGTCTAAATGTCTGCTGTGAAAAAGTCTGTCTGTCTACGGGTGATGCCACATCCTCATGTACTAATCTTATCAGATTATTAGTCAGGTTCAAAATTGTAGTAATCATGCATCATGTCATGTGACAGCAGTTGAAAGACTCACGGGTTACTTGTCAGTCAGAGGTGTGTCTCAAGGACAATCTTGAGAGAGTGGACACATGCACATGATCTTTGCACCTGTGGGAAACATTTGTATCTATTGCATTTGTTGCATATTGAGCAGCTCACGCCTTCATATCCAACCTACTTTGTAAAAGTTCTGTTTCTAGGTATTGCATAGCATCTGCTATCCCTTAAATACTACATCCTATTCTTGCCTATTGAATTTCATTTGACCAGTTACTCTTGAATATTGAAAAACTCATCACAATATGTAACACATAGACTCACCCACACAGGGAATATTCATTTCATTATGAAGGATACACCTAAAAATGTTTTGCATTTCCTACCATTTTCTTTGGAAAGTCTACTGCTTTAACTCTTTGTCTGTAACCAGTTAATTATTTAGCAAGTCATGCCTAAACACTACGCTTGCTCCTTCTGGAGTTACATTATGGCTACTGGCTTTCAATTAGAAAACAAATGCTCTGTTGTTCACAGAAGTGTTCGTGACTAGTCTAGCCTCTCAAGTCAGATCAACAAGGCAGTTGTGCCAGCCAGCCCAGTGGTGTAGTAAAGTACTTGACCTGGAAGCCCAGATAAAATCCAGATAATGGCTTGAATTGTTGACAAGTTGCAGTTGCTGTTGGAGTGTGGCCTTTGAGACTGGGCGAGGAGGACCTTTTCCCCCACAGGAACGTGCCATTATTATTGCAATTATTTAAAGCCTTGTTACTGCTAATTATTGTTGTTTTTTACCTGCCAGGAGTGAGAACAGACACTGTGACCCCGACCATTTTTCCGGCACAGTGTCACCCAACAGAACTCTGGTGTTTAAAACAAAAGAATAGGGTTTAAAGATATATTTATACACAGAAACTGAACTCATTTTAGAAAAAAATGTATAATAGTAAAAAAGGTGAATCTCATTCATTCATTATTTTTTACTTTCCTAAATAGTTTCTTTTTTTTTAACTAAACAGGTGACAGATACTGAAGGTTTCAGACAACAGACAAAAACAGAATATATTGAAATATAAATAACATTTAAAAAAAGGGTAGGTTTATTTTTCAAAGCCCTACCGTCGGGTTGAACAGTATGTAACTTGTTTTAGGTGTGTCTCTTGACTTTTACAACATTTCCTTACGGCATACAGATAAGATAAATTGCCTAAATTGGGGTACAGGCCACTGGCATTTACACATCGTAGGGACATTGGCCTGCAGCTTCCTCTGTGTATGACTTACTGCAGTCAAATAAAGAGTTTAAGAATAGCCCTATACTTGTGCTTCTTTCCCAGATATCAGGACATTTTTCACCAATGCATTAACAAGTGACCCATTTCCAGACAAACTGACTCAATGGTATTATGACACTGGTTGTCTTTCCCTTTTGTCTCGTAGGTACCCTAGTTGCTATGTTGGTTGCACGGAGTCGCACCAAGTGGCCCAGAGGCCCGTGTCCTCACAGGACGACGGTTCGGAGGAAGAGTCAGAGGAAAAGATTCATTATCACAAGGTAGCATCAGCTGTTTACTACCATAGTATAACCCACCTCATTGCCAAGAGGTTTCACAGGTTGCTGTATGAAATCCCTCATGTGGCCGTACACTTATTTTCTTTTAGCTTATTTAACCACACAGGAAACCTGCTGCCATGCTATACACGTATCAGATTAACAGCAGTTGCACCACAGTTTCTGTATGAGCTAGTAAAAAATGTATGTTGCTCATTCAGATTTGTGGGTGTTTTGGCTTCTGGGACTGAACTGTCCCTTTCATGGTGTCAATGATATCTGTGTGTGTGTGTGTGTGTGTGTGTGTTTTCTCTAGGTTGAGGAAAGCTGGGTCTTACCTGCCCAGTCTATATCTATAAATGAGCAATTGATAGAGGATGAACAGCAAAAAGAGGAGCAGACAAGACAAGAGGTGGACAAAAAACAATATTCAGAGGTACAGTACAGTTGAAGCATTTATGTAAATAAAATTTGCCCCATCCCCAAAAATAATATACATAATACTACAAATGGATTATGTGCTGTGATGTTTGCCTAATGCATGTGAGTAATAATTTCAAAGACATGTTTAAAGTAAGATTTCTAAAGGTTTTACCATTTGGTTTCCTCCAGAGCAGCACAACAGTTTTACACCTGGATAAGCAGTCATATGCATCGTACTATCCAGTTCTTTTTATTGATCGTTCCTGGAACATTTGAAGCTTTAAGTGTTTGGTTCATCAGTCCAACTCTGGCTAATGGGCCAAACGTTTTAATATTTCCCTCCACAGCTCAAATATCTCTCTGTTTATCCATCAGGCCTTTGAAGTGGAGGAGCCTGCTGTAGAGGTAGAGTTGGAGGCAGACAAAGGAATTTCACAACCTGAGCCAGAACCTGAGCAGAGCTCAGAAAATCAACATCCTGACACCTCCATCACTCAAGACCAGGACTCAGCCTCCCTGCTACCTTCCTCTGACCATGTCGATGGTTTTGCTGCTGAGCTGAAAGACAACCCCAACATCCTTAACCTTCAAGACAACCTCCCAAATAGGCAAGATATTATTACCTCCAGGTTTATTTTAAAAAGAGCTGTTCAGTTATCTGTTTATTTTGGTGTTTGGTTACAGCACTGTATGAGAGCAAGTTCCTTTTTAAAGTATTCATTTTTTTCTTTGATGTCTCCCTGCAAATGAAAGGGCTGCAACAATGTAACATGAATTGTTGTTTCATTTCAGTTTTTCAGATGATGCATCTGAAGTAGCTGCATCTGAGGTAATTGAATCTGACCTGCCTCCAGCTGACTGTGAAGAAGAAGAAGAGAGCAATCCATATGACAGTGATAGGTAGGTATGGTTAATCTTGTGCCCTGCTTAGTGAGCTAAAAATATCAAAATAACATTTCTCTTGCATCGTTGTCTCTGACACACTTAAACAAGGCAACAATGCTTTCTTTCCCTTGACCAGCAGTCCTCCAGTTGCTCTGGAGAACACTATCAATGTTCACACTGCAGGTACAAAAACCCACAATGACCCTCCCCTGGGTTCTCCGGCTGGTCACAGCACACAGCATCTGGAGGCCAACACATCACACATGCTGAAAGAGCAAGTAAGGAACTCGGATACCATGTGAACTATTTTCCTCTCTTTACCAAAAGAGGTGTCCCAGCTCTCATTTTCTCATTATCTTTGACAGGACCTGAGCTCCCCTGTTACCACAGACACAGATTCCAGTGTGAGCAGCAAAGACCCCGAGGACATCCCCACTTTTGATGAGTGGAAGCGGAAGATGATGGAGGTGGAGAAAGAAAAGAGTAAGATTATGTTAAAGTTTATCCTGCTTGTAAAGCTGTGTTAAGCTTGATGATCCAGATCACAACATATTCCGGTATATGTACGAAACCAAGGACTGGAATTTAAAACTCCCCCATAATTCTTTGTTATATTCTTCCTCTCAATAGCTCAGTCTACTCATACTTCTAACAATGGGGCTTCTCATACGGTGAAAAAGGTCCAGAAGAACTTCAATAACTATGCCTCAGTGGAGTGTGGAGCCAAGATCCTTGGTGCTAACCCAGAGGCAAAGGTATTGTGTATATATAATACTACATCCTACTATGATGACATAATGGCAAATACAAGCGCATGTTGATTTGTGAATTTGTTCCATACAGAGCACTTCGTCCATATTGAAGGAGAACATGGACTTGTACATGCTAAACCCCTGTAGTAATAAAATCTGGTATGTAGTATTCATGCATCTACTGCTTTCTATCCACAGATGCAACCTGAGAAAATTTCTTTTCATCTCCACTGGAAGCCAATTTTTAAAGCTTTGTTTCTCGTTCAGGTTCATCATTGAGCTCTGTGAGCCCATCCAGGTGAAGCAGTTGGACATTGCTAACTTTGAGCTCTTCTCTTCTACTCCCAAAGACTTTCTTGTCTCCATCAGTGATAGGTACGCACTGCAGCTATCATACACGTTTTTAATACAGAATGGGAATATTTATGTTATATCTTCAGTGAAGCTATATTTAAAAAAAAAACAGTATCCGCCAGTATATTACTAATGTTAATCTTCTATTTTTCTTCTTTTTGGGAGAAAACTAAGGGCATTTTATTGGAATAACTGAGTGTGGTTCATTATAGAAAACATCAGAAATAGGAAATCAAATTTTAATTATCAAAACTGTCATGTTTAATGATGCCAAGCTGTGATCCTTGGCTCCCAGACATCCATATCACTGTACTGACTGTGTTGTGTAAATCTACTCCGGTAGATATCCAACAAACAAGTGGCTAAAGCTGGGAACCTTTCATGCCCGAGATGAACGCACAGTCCAGAGCTTCCCATTAGATGAACATCTTTATGCTAAATATGTGAAGGTGAGCACACATCACTACCACTGCATCTGTCTCTGTTCTATGCTAAAGTAGTGCAGAGGAATTGCTGTAATCTCTTAATGCATGTGAGCATTTAACATGGAACAGTTTAGCTGTTTCTGTACACTTTCTCTTTGAATCCCTTTGAATGGAAGTTTCAGCTCTTTTCAGCAACTTTTATTCTTCCTTTTCTTTATAGTCACAAAGTCTACGGTCTGTAGAATGATAAGACTGTATTGTAGGAGGTCTGCATGTAACAGTTTAACTGTTGCTCATATTATTCATTATTCTGGATAAGAGCACCAGCAGATTCCTGAAATGTAAAATGTGACTAGGCCAATTTGGACAGTGTTTAACATTCTAGATTTAGACATGGCTGAGTCTCAGAGATGATGGCATCACGGTCATTTTGCCTCTGAAGTGACTCAAATTAAAACCAACATACACTCTTGGTACATGCAATCCTGTTTTGAATGCATGTATACATCTCCTTAATTGTTTTCTCTTTTTTCTGTCTCTCTTGCTTCAGATGTTCACCAAGTACATAAAGGTTAGCCTGCTTTTCTTTCAGAGGTCTGTGGTTGAGTGAGCATAGTAAACCATGTATTTTGTGTCTTTCTTTTGTCTAAGTGGTGTGATCAACTCTAGACAGAATCAGATCTAAGTAGCTGCTAACTCATTATAACATGGGCACATTCATATCACACATAATGAACTTTTGATTAGCCATGAAATGATACCCACCAGTTGTCATTCAAAAAAATCAAACATAGTATGTCAAACGATCTAACTTATCCTATACTGAGATGTTCTTCTCAGATTCATTCACATTGCCAATCAGTCGCTTAATGTTTCATTTTAACCCATTGTACTGATTTTATAACAAAACAAAATCACGGCTTTGCTGATTGTAAATAACACAACCACTGTTGAGAATGTTGATTTGCGTGGGGTATAATACAGCACACATTTCCATCATAATATCGGAATCATTTTTGCATTTTTGTAGGTAGAGCTGGTCTCTCACTTCGGCTCTGAACATTTCTGTCCCCTCAGTCTCATAAGGTACGTACTATTCCGGCATTGTCAAGTTTTTCTAACATACTCTTAACATAGCAAATGGCATGTTGTCAGATTTTACTCTTGTAAGCTGTTTAAAAAGGAAGAAAGAAACCTTACTATGGAACAAACATGGAAGTAAAAGCAACATGTAGCTATTGCTATGGATGTGTCATGTTCTTATCGTCGTACTTTTTATTGTTTTGTGTTGTAGGTCTTTTTAATTGATTATATATTTTTCTATTTTAATTGATTAAAACATTGCTTATTTTTTATTTGATTAATCCAGTTGGCTTGAAGTGTGTTTTCCAAATGATAGCTTGTTGTATACTGCATGAGCTCAAGGTGGTGTCAAGTGATATTATGTAATATTTGGCTCATGGTCATCTCACACCCTTACCACACTATCAAGCCTTTGGTGGGCGCAAGGAGAACTGATGCATGTGTTAGCAGCTGTTCTTTCCACTTCCACTTCCAAAATGTAAAGACAAATTTGGCTGAAGCTTGTGGCAGAAATTGTTAAAACCAACACACATTTCACAACATGCTACTATTGACTATAATAGTTACTGTAAGGCGGCGGTTATTTCTGGTGCAATTCCAGGTGCCCCATCAGGGGAAATCAAACACTAGTTTGATGCTTGCGTTAGAACTTCCTCATGTTGAGGAAGAGGATCAGCTATTGGATGACTCTCTTCTACTGTGTGTGTGTGTGTTGTAGGGCGTTAGTGTAGCTCTCTGCCCCCTACAGGCTGTCAAATAATGGACCACTTTTAAGTTAAGTTACTAGATAACGCAGATTAGATTTCACTGTTACATGAGCCTGGTTAAAGAATGATTTTAACGTACTTTCCAGGGTGTTTGGCACAAGCATGGTGGAAGAGTATGAGGAGATAGCTGATCCCCCAGAAAGACCAGATGATCAGGATGATGACTTGGGTGAGAACTGAGAACATGATAAATTTCATATAGTTAGAATGTTTTCCACCTGTGATAAATTGAAGCATTACAAAATGCAAGATACACTCAGAGCAACCTATTTGGTACAGTTTGTATCACTTGTGAGGATAAATATAATATACTAGTCACATAGGCACCAAAATAAAAAGGGTTTTACAGTCACAATTATCATTGTCCTTTACTGTTTTGTTGTGAGATTGATGTGTGTTATTAACTGCTCCCTACAGATTATCCTCCTGGATATGCACCTGGTGAAGACAAGTTATCCAAGAATCTGATTGGATCAGCAAAGGGTAAGTATAGCAAACATGCATTTCTACTGCATAAAGACGACTACAATGATCCCAAACCTGGATTACTGTATTAACTTGTTACTCTGGTGTTTACATTTTCTCTTCAGATGTCATTTTGAACATGGTAAATAATATTGCTGTCAATGTTCTCGGCGGAGGCCCAGAGATGCAAGGTATAACCAACACAATCCGCTCTAACATCCAGTTTTGTCTCACAACCTCTGTTTTTTGAAGGAGATACAGTCAATATTTTATTTTTCCAACTTTTCAGTTGTTGACAGTATGTTTGCGATGACTTTTGTAAATGATAATAATTTGTGTGTTCACTCTTAATGTTATTTTTCTTATTTACGTTTTGTAGGCAACCTTTCATCACAGGAAGTAAACATGAGTTTAGGAACACGGCTTGAAAGCACCACTGAAGCTACCACCACAGACCTTACTTCAGTGTGAGTACATGTCATGAGTCTTATATCACCTTTCATAATTGTAAATTGACCTTCAACAAATCTTAACTCTATCATTGTTTTTCAGAGCTGAACAAAAACATTGCGAAATTGCTTGTAATGTGTTTCATTAAGTATAATTGGACGAGGGGAAACTCTTTCGTTACAGCTGCTCACTATCACGTCAATGCACAATAGTCTATGTTAAAGTTAGGTTGGAATGTTTGTGCAAGTTGACACTGGTATAATATAATGAAATCCCTACAAACTAATGCTAGTACATTATGCTGTATCTGGTACCTTTTTTTAAAATTAGTTTTTCATATCTGGAAATCTGCTTTTCCATTAACCAGTGCTTTGTGAAATAATGGATACAGTTCCTCTACATGCTCTTCAGATATTTTGTAGATTAGCTTTTTTGTCTTTCATGACTGTTGTATTGTGTTCTTCCTTTACTGTATTTAATATGTACTATATTGTCCTTATCCCTCTCTAGTCCAGAGTCTGTTGAGGAAGAGATTTTACCAGACCCTGATATCCTTGCAACTGAAGTCCCCTCCTCAGAGACCCCTGTGCCAGAGACACCTACCACTGATACAAGCAAGCAAGAGCTCCCCCCAGTGGAGGAAAAAATTGTCATTCCTTTAGAGAAAGATGAGGAAGAACATATCAGCTCTACAATCACTCTTTTGGATAAGGAGGAGGAGTTGGATGAAGGAAAAGAGAAAAGGGATCAGCATGAGCGACAACAAGAAATTCAAAACTACTGTTCACTACTTCATTCATTTTCTTCCTCTTGCTCTTGTGCAGCTTCCCTCCAGGAGTATCTCCATCAGCAGTGTTCAGCCATGCTGTCCAAAAAAAGGAAATGCCAAACTATAAACAGAAAGCAAATGATTCCTCCCATCCTACCCGTGTCCCCCTCTGCCTGCCCTGAACTTCAGCAGCACCACAGTGAGGTACATCAGCCCCATGAAAAGGAACAAGCTTCTGAGCAGGAGCCAGAGAGTGGAGCCAGCCCGTCAGAAACACTACAGCCTCCAGGGAACACAGTACAATCTCTTAAAGAGTCCATGTCCAAACCTCCTCTGCTGGAGCCCAGTCAAACCTCTAACCTCCCCAAACCCAGTGCCACTGACTCATCCTCTGCCAAATCTACCCCTATTGTGGAGACACCACAGCTGTCTTCTGAGGAACCAGCGAGGGAGCTAAGGCCAGAAAAGATCCAGGATGTGCCGGCTGAAGAGAAGCACATTGAGCCGTCAGCTTCTCTCAGTGGCTCCATCTATGTACAACCCAGTGTCAGTGCCACAATGGACGATGGCTCAGTGGCACTAACAGAAGAGAAGCCTAACGTTGATGTGTCACCACTAGAAATAAATACCCCCGTCCAAACCCCGGATAAGACGGATCAATCCCAAGTTCTCCATCCCACCACCGCCCCTCATTTAGAACATCACCCTGACCCACCAGCTGTACCTGAAAGTGGTACTACTTCCGCTGAAGTAGCCCACCCTGCTCTAGACACTGTAATAGAACTTGAGCCCTCTGGTGGTCACCCGGTCATCACAGAAACTAAAACGGAGGATTTCGCAGAAGACATCTCTACATCATCAGGTGGCAACGGTCAAATGCCTCCGGCTCCTTCTTCCTCTCCTTCCTTGCCTATCTCACCGTCCCTCTCAGACATCTATGCAGAGCCGCCCAATGGCACGGAGCAGAACGGGAACCCAGTGCATGGCTCCAGCCAGAAGGAGTCTGTGTTCATGAGACTCAACAACCGCATCAAGGCCCTGGAGATGAACATGTCACTCAGCGGACGCTACCTGGAGCAGCTTAGCCAGAGGTGAGAAACAGGGGCACACACCAGTGCTACAGAAAAAAAAACAAAACAGAGTAACATTGTTGTCCTTTGTGTATAAACGGAGTAGACTTCTTCTTCCATGTTTTGATTGAAGGTATCGAAAGCAGATGGAGGAGATGCAGAAGGCTTTCAACAAAACCATCATTAAACTCCAGAACACCTCTAGAATAGCAGAGGAGCAGGTGAGCAATGAAAGGACATAAATGTTAGTGTAGACAGTTGCCATGTAGAGTTGTATGACTTTGAGATAATTGTCCCAAATCATTTTGTCATATATATTCAAAATGCAATTGAAAAAATTGCTAGGCTGAGTACAAAATTGCCATGGGTTTGAGCTGCTGCTTCCAAGTTTCAAGTGTATTTTTTTCCTTAAGTTTTCTGCTTTAGGTTTAAAGCTGCACCGTCGGTGAGCGTCTGTAGCCCTAGTTTTTACTGTGAGTTCCGCACCACTGGCACTCGACGGCCCTCGTCTGAGGCTTTTCCGGCCAACTGTGCATGTTGAATCAGCGGCGGAGCCAGTCAGTGAGAGAAATCACTCTTATTGGTTGTTCAGCTCGAGCGAAACAGTGTACAAGAAGAAAAATGGAAGTGAACAAAGCAGCAAACGACTTCAAGAGGGCACAAAGGATTTTTTCATTTTTCAGCTTCATCTCATCTGATCATTCAAATACAGGGATATTTTAACAACGACATGGCCATCTGGAATGAAGCGCCTGAGCGAGAGCAGGCAAACCTACATCCATGGGGCTGCTTTGTTTGCATCCGCAGTCCTAGGTCTTCCGGCGTTCTTTCTTTGAATGACGAATGCAGACTATCGCCACCTGCTGCTATGGAGAGTTATGACCTCTCGCGCAGGCGCAAAACCTACGTGCTAGTTGGCCGTTCGCTGTAGTCAGTGTGTTCTAGTGTCACTTTTTGGCCTATACACAGGCGAAGTGAGGCAATGCAACAGTCAGCTTTTGTCGCCGCTAGTTCTTTGACATCAGTTTGGTGTGTCAGGGCCTTAAATGAATGCTAATGTTGCTCCGTATCTAACAAATGTGTAAATAGGCAACTGTTTGCTAACTCATTAGCTTTATCAACTTTATAAGGTGATAATATGTCAGTGTTATGTTTGTTTGTTTGCTATTTATAATACCTTTACATACCATTTCAATGATGTGAATGTGTGTGTGTGTGTAGTTGCTTAATTTGTTGTCTCCCAAAGGACCAGCGTCAGACTGAGTCCATTCAGTTGCTGCAGGGCCAGCTGGAGAATGTGACTCAGCTGGTTCTCAACCTGTCTGTCAAAGTCAGCCAGCTGCAGAATGAGGTAGATACAATGCTCCAGGCACAAAGCCTTCATTTGTAATCAGGCAGGTTTTTTTTCAGCCTGATATCAAACGGAGTAAATTTCCCAGGACCAAGTCAGTAGGATGTACTTGGTCCTGACACATAGTTTAAGATACATCTTAAAGGCTACTTGGTACTTGGTGATTCAGCTTCTGAAATACACATCTAAATGTTTACTTGTTTTAGTCATACTCCATTTTATTCATTGTATTTTTCCATCCCTCATTTTGTCACATCAGACATTGCTGCTGTTTTGCTAATGATATAATCAATGGTCTGTCTCCTAGGTATCAGACAGGCAGAACTACTTGCTGCTGTCTCTGGTGTTGTGTCTCTGTCTCGTCCTGCTGCTCTATGCCAACCACCGCCGTATCTCCACTATTCCTATAACCACAGAACCAGAGCCACCCATACCTAAGAGCTACACATACTGTTGTTCTGAAAGGTACCAAGACAATTGTACAGTTTTACTTTCTACTAACAATAATATATGTAATAACAAATACTACCATGGAGAAATCCTATCCTAATGTGCTATTACAGCTAATGGGCAGAGGTTACAATGCCTTAAATGGCTTCTACTCATTAAGCCAGTTTATTGATACAGTTATTCATCAAGAACATCGCAGCTGGAATCTTAAGTGATGACATAGCCATGACTCATGTCTTACTAAAGGTGCTACATGCAGGCTTTCCCCCCAACCATTACTGTTTCTTTAATAGGCAGTTCTCTTCCGGTGATGAGATGGGCTTGAAGAGGAGCGCGTCCTATCCACTTATATATTCGGAGTCATTCCAGTTAGACACCACTGAAGGTATAGTTCTACTACATAAGTGCCATCACGGTAATAATACTAATCTGTTTCAAGGTTTTTCTCTTACAGTATATCTTGAATAATAGCTAATCAATCCAAAATTGAACCGTTCCTTATCTTGGTAGAAAATAACCTCATTCTTTGGCTCTCAGGCCCAGAAATGCTGCACTCAGAGGAGACGCAGAGTCTTTGTCCAGCTAACAGAAAGGTGTGTAAAGATCAAGTTATTGCAGTGCAGAATATTAGTGTAAAATATATGTTTGAAATACTGGTAGTAAGGGTTTCTCTCTAACTTTTTCCCACACAGAGGAGACGCCGTAAGATGAAACCCATGGAGAAAGTGGAGACTCTGAAACCCTCTTTTCATGCTGCTCCAGAGCTGTGTAATGGAGCTGTTGTATGTAATGGTGTACCTGTAACCACAAACCCTACACCCCTTACAAAAAGGTTACTTCAACCTATGTTTAGAGACTCGCCATCAGAGGGCAGCTCGGAGGCGTCTTCACACTCGGATGACCCCACCTTCTGTGGCATCACCACAGCTTGCAGTCGAATCTGTGACGGGCTCCCTCCACCCAAGACCCGTGCGGAGAAACGGGCATTAAGACGCAGGCGTCCTAAGCCCAGTTGCGTGGTGGTGGACTTGCTTCAGGCCCCACGGAGGGACAAGAGCGAATCATTGCCCATCTCTACCATACAAGACATCATGAACAGGAAAACAGAGCAAAGCTCTGGGACATTTGGGGTAAATGTTGCCCTTTCAGGTCCTGTTTGACGTTTGACATTTGACATCTCCACTCGTTCTCACTGACTGCTAAACTCTTTCCAAAAGAGGATGGATGTTCATTTCTGTAGCCACAGGCAGCTTTAAGCTTTGATATGAGACAATCCCTTCACTCTTACTTTAGTTTTGTTTTCTGTTCATGTTCTCTGTCCAGTTCTTGTCAGATGTTTATATTTGTTATACTTCAAATCAAAGAAATGTCTTCCCAGCTTTCCATTAAAGCTTTTCTCTTTTGTTTGGAAATATTGATTATATTACTATTGACCCTACAAATTTAACAAAATGATTCAGTAGAGTTTTATTACACTAACCCCACAAACAACATCTCAGTTTTCTATCTGTTCCTTTATTTAATAAAAATTCAGTTCTGACTTCTAAGTAAACCTATTGTCAGGACTTTGCCTCAAATTTTCAAGGACAAGCACAGGACTTTTTCTTTAGTCGGTTCACTTTAAAAAGATATGTACAGAAACTGAAAATGTATTTGGGGTGTCAATTGCAGAAGATATCATATCAAAGTATTTGGGGAATTTTTGTTTTGAAAGTGGAAAAATAGAGCTACAAACCTCATACAAAGGAAACTATCATACTATGGTCTGTTGTTAGTTATTGATCCAGTGAACGTGAAAGAGAGACCGCAGACAACATGGAAGGGCTTCAATAAAAAAAGTACATTTATTTTAGTGATACTGTACACCGAAACTGGTGCTGGAATGAGCTGAAATGCAGGGTCCACTCAACCTCAAAATGATACTTCAAATATTCCTAAGAGAAGAGATTTTTTTTACTTATCATCAACTGCACTCACAGTCATGTAGTTGTTGGAAAAAACAGGAAGTTTTAGTACGTTTACTCGTGTTTTCTTAAAGGAAATAATCAAGACACATTTACTTTACTTTTTACAGTACTGTACATGCAGTAAAGTAAAACTATAAATGTTTCTGTAAACATACGGCTGGATGGTTGAGATGAATGCCAAGCCAAGTTTTAAGATTTCGATGGTTGCTGTGCGGCCATAAGGAAATGGTTTTATGCAGTAATATACAATTAAATGCATCATGCTAGATTCCAGATTCGAATGTTAGTTTACAGTGAGCTAATTTGCATGTTATGTGTCAGAGTTTGGTTATTAAAAAAACAGAACTGGTCTAGGTCTAAACATGGTGTTTAGAAGTTTGAAGTAATGTGACCGTTTTTAGAAAAATTCAATGGTGGTTGTCATTTCCACTACGTAGCAGTGTATGAAAGATGTGAGCCAACAGTTGCAGATGAAAAAGTTAGTAGACAAGTAGTATCAAGCATGGCTCACTATAAACTAGGGATCTGAAAATGCAATTTCTGCTTCTACTTTCACACTTTGACATGCCTCGGCTTTGAAGTGCCAAGTTCTCCCCTCAAAGTTGCTGCATTGATTAGTAATCTAAAGCACGACTGGTCAGTGTGAGAGATGGTCCTGATAATTTTACAATAATGTTACATACATGAAATTTGACTTTTCCACATTTTCCTACAGCAGAATGAAGCTTAATTCTAATTCCATGTCATGCTGCAAATGCTATCGAGGGAAAACTTAAATTAAGGGCCAGGATGGATTTGAGCTCAGACCTTCTTAGAGCTGCAATCATCCACTTCACTGAGGTACCTTGAGCAGTCCGATGAGCCCCTCCTCCCAGCCTCAGGAGTGTTGTTCTGTAACTGACCCTGAGCACTGGAGGAGAGTAATGCCCCCCCAACAGAGAATTTCCTCAGTGAGATAACACAGTGTAATTGAAAGGTAACTGTAACAGGCACATAATTGTTGCTCACCAGTGTTGGTCAGATTGTATTTGCGTAATATGTTGTGCTTGTACTGTTTGTGTGTAGGTGAGTACCAGATGCAGTAGCTTTAATTTCCAGGAATATGAGCACCACAGTTGATTACAGTAAAGAGTACAAACTATTGAAATGGAGCTTGGAGAAAACACACACACACACACAACCCAGGTCTGCAGGTAATAGAAAACTGAACTACAGTAACCTCTCTTATGTAAGTGTTGTGTTGCTTTGTCCAGCAGGGGGCAGTGTAATCTTGGGATAAACTTTCATTGTAAAATGTTTTATCTACGATCACCATGATTTTCTATGTGATGAGTCATTTACTCAGGATGGAAGTAAATTAGTTCAAGGGCTAATACTGCTCTCCACTTTTGTCTCAGTTTTTGCCGCCATGGAGACACTCAAGCTACTGGCCTTATTATCCTGCTTGTGTTCTCTTGTTAAAATGTACTTAGACTCTGAAACAAGGAATATTTTGACCAAATGTGCTCACAGTTTTGTAGAGTACATTTGAAAATGTGTTTGACGACAGCATCTTTTGGATGTGCAGCCTCACCCAAAAGCATGTACTGCCTGGCTCCAGCTGTGTTTTTCAAGTCGAAAAACTGGATTAATTCCATTACTTTTACACACTGTCTCTCACTCACTGTGGCCAGGCACGGTCAGAGCGGTGGTGGATGTGAGAAATTAGGTTAAAACCTCTTTATTCATCTGACCTGGTTGGGTAGCAGGAACCTTTCAGAGATAAGCGTGTCTGATGCTCTTTTTTCCCCCCCTTCATTTTGTTAACAGAATTCCTAGGTCTCTCTTTGCCCTGCCTCGTTCCAAAGATTATCTGTAAATGCAGGGCTGCAATCCTCTTTTCCCAGTTACTCTGTTTTTATCCGAGGTCTGTTATGGACTGAATATTCTCAGTATGCTGTCATGTTTTCATTTTGGTATACAGGTGTCTGCTCTATACTGTTAGCTAGCTCACTCTCTTGCCTGATTCCTGTCCAAAATGGAAGAAATGAAGTCCTTACTCTTGGCAGAAAAACTACAAAATAAGGTCTAAATACTTATTTAAGGGACACTTCACCACTTTTACATGTAAAGTTTAGCTTGCTGATTTGATAATTATGCATAACTTTAAGCCTTAATATAATTTAAATGGGTGAGTTGTAAAGAAAAAATCACCCCTCTCATGAAAGGGAAAAATACCTATAGAGACCAAAACCGTTTTTTGTATCAGGCTGTAAACATGTTTATTTCTGCTGTAAAGTTGGGCATTTTAACACGGGGCTCTATGGGGAATGACTCGCTTTTGGAGCCAGCCTCAAGTGGCCATTGAACTGCAGTTTTTGGCACTTCCGCATTGGCTTCATTTTTCAGCCCCCAGAAAGCTAAACAAAATTTCACATTGGACCATTTCTGCAGTCTGTGTTTATTTGCCCCAAACAACCAATGTAGCCACTGTACAGACCACTGACTATATATATATATATATATATATATATATATATATATATATATATATATATATATATATATATATATATATATATATATATATAATAGATATAGAAAGATTTGGACATTTACCAGGCAGGAAGGGTCAAACGAAATTGCAATGATTGACCCATTCTAGATTCATGATATCTCGGCCTCTGTTGCTTTGATTTTGACCGTTCTTTTTCAAATCTGTCTCTCGTGAGTTGCCCAACTTTATGGAAGTGCAACAGTAAATTGTTGGTGCATCCCTTAAACCAGTTTTAATATGATGAGGGTTTTTTTTGCCACGCTAGCAACGTGGCTCTAGGCAATAGCAATGTCAGTGTCGGTCGCTCCACAACTTTGGTCCAGACTGAAATACCTCAACTACTATAGAATGGGTTGCCATGAAATTCTGTACAGAGACAGCATGCACATGTATAAACATACCTGCTAAACATCAGCATGTTAGCATTTTCATCACATATGTTGCCATGCTAGCGTTAGCATTTAATTCAAAGCACCACTGTGTATGGCCTCACAGAGCCGCTAACATGGCTGTTCACTCTTAGAATAGTTTTTAAGTAACCCATCGAAACTCTTACTCACCATAAATCTGAACAATCTGACATTCACAGTGTTTTTCTCTGTAAAAAATAATGATGTTTCAGATGCTGTAAGACTGAACTGGTCACCATTAAGAGGACATGGTTCACCCACTGTGTGTGTGTGTGTGTGTGTGTGTAGGTAGGTAAAGCTTCTCAAGTGCCAGTTCTCATTGGGCCTGAATACTCATCTGTCCTTTAAAAGGGCAAACACGCTATAACCCTCACTTTTTATTTTTCTATCAATCTATTTTTTTATGTCCCTATATCTCTTTATGGATCGACTCACACCTTTATCTATATATATATATATATATATATATATATATATATATATATATATTTTTTTTTTTTTTTTTCCCCTCCCCTGGTGTTACCTTCCTTTAGCTCGCCTCTTTTTTTCTCACCACACATACTTCTCTCTCTGCCTCTGTTTGGGAGGGGTCTGTTAGTGAGGAGTGGAGGATCCTGTCAGTGTGAGCGTATGCGATTGGAGGAGAATAATCCTCTAGTGCTTTGCTTTCTTAGATTTTTGTGAGAGGGGAGTGGGGGGGTTCTTTGATGTTCTGCGGATACCATTTGAGACCACGGCATTAAATGCGGATTTACAATTTCTGTCATAGATTCTCCCATCCCCGCCCTCCGCTGTCTTCATGAGTGTTATTGCTCATTTCCTTCTTTTTCTTTAAACTGCACCACATTATATTTCCACGACAAAATTTCCTGCACTTCCTTCCAGTGTCGGACATCACAATAAACACACTTGTAGTTGTGATTTAGGAGCAGTTAAATCTTCTTCATGGTTGAGCTACAATGGCATTCTGACAGGGCCGTTTAGCAGGGTGCTTAGCAAGAGGCCGATAAGATGTTGGCAGCCACTTGGAATCAATTCGGCCATGCCTTACCCTCAGTAAGCTCAAAGTCGCAGAAGTCCCATTCCCATGCGCTTGTGATTAAGCCCGGTGAGTAGGACTGAAGCAGACGTTCAAAAAGCTGCAGCAGACATGCCACATTTGATAAGCCTTTGGTTGGAGATGTATGTATATGAATAACAGTCTCCTCCAGGGAAGCTTCTGCATAATGTTTCATGGACTTATTTCCTCTGTGCCTCTCTTGTCATCTGAGATTTGCTGCTGTCTGATGCGACACACAGAAACATGAGGTGTTCCCTGTGATCATGGCTCCTTTGACACAGAAACCCGGGGTGTGTGAAGGGGTAATAATGGATATACGTTCACATACACACTCATATATCCTGCATTCATGTGGCACGAGCGCAGACGCGGACATAACAATATTGAGTCCACATTCAGTGGGTCATAATGTGTTCTCATGCGAAGCCCACATGGGTGAGACACAGCTGAGACACACACACACACACACACACACACACACACAGAGATGAGATGTGACATGTTTACTAAATACAGGATGGGATGCACAGCATTCAGCCTAGAGTAAAGAATGATCATGCATGACGTGCACTTTCACAGAAGCATGTAGTCTAACCTTTCCCCCGCTGATGAATGAGTCACAACCCAGATGCCAAAGGTGACCTTCCTCGGTGTGCCTCTGACTGCAGCCAAAACCAAAGTCTCCATTGTTGTTTTATTGTTCGTTAGTCTTGTTTTTAATCTTTTCATGGAGGTGCTTTTAAACTAATTTGTTCACCTCAGAGGAGATCGAGGAGATTTGTACATATTGGAGTACACACACTTCTCATTCGCAACACATCTCGACTGCACCAGTTAACACACACATCTAGTATCAATGTGTTAATTAATTATATAACTTACAGTTTGGGATTGAATATTATTAATGTTAATGGCTTATGTCATTCATGAATTAATAGTGGATTCCTAGCTAAAACTAAGATACTGCTCTACTTCACACGAGCGTCTACAAAAATGGTAGGTAATGGTAAAGTAATCATGAAATAAAGATGCATTGCTTGTAACAATCACACTATGTCCACATTACGCCAGCTTAATTTCAAAAACACTACACCTTATGTATGGGCAAACGTTTAGGCGTGTGTTTAATTCAGCTTCACTCACGACTCAGTTTAAGTCGCTATTTTAGAATTGCAAAGTTATCTGAGAAAATAAACATGAATGCAGCATAATGACAACGCAAGTATACTGATATAGCCAATCATTACATGACTGGCTATACATGATGATCTCTATATGATCGGCTATATTGACTTCTAAAAGGAGTGATTACAGAGAGGGTTACAGGCAGTGTTGGGCATGCGTTACAGAAATGTGGTTACTTTTTTCAGTAACAAGTAGTGTAAGGGATTACATTTTGAAATAAAGAAATTAGATTACAGTTACAAATCCCAGTAATGATCTGTTACTTTGACATTTGGGAGTTGACTTGTTTGCTGTCTTACCGGGAGGTAAGGTTAGTGCTTAATGGCATCCTGGTTTTTCTTCTTCCGGTTCAGCCTTCTATAATTTTAACTAAATAACCACTATCAGGTTCGTAGGAACCGAACACTGAGATACAGAAGAATGAAACTTTACTTCTGAAGTATAAAGCACGTTATTCTGCAGATTGTAGACAGTACAATACAGATCTGCAGTAAAAAGGGTCTGGATTCAGAATGCAGAACAACATTTATCCCGGCATCATCTTCTAAACCTCACAGCCCCTCCCATACTAAGCTCCTCCTAATGTGATGAGATGCTCCTGAATGGTCAATAATCAGACGCGGAGCTCTCTGACCGGCATGATTTAGAGACACGGATTGTGCGTCATTACAACTGTCGTTAAGTGAAACACCTGCCTGCCTGTACTGCATTCCTGTGAAAGGGTGCTCCTGGAATGGAGAAGCTCTCTGCCTCTCTCTTGCAATAACAGTCCTAGTTATGCATACTTTCTGGCATGCACAGGGCAAGATGACCTCCCTCTCTATGTTCTTCTTAATTATAATTGATACATATAGGTTATGTATTGATTATGTCAATTTCCTCCAACATTAGCCTCTGCTAAAAGAGGAGAAATGCGACCCCCGTTAATTAAAGTTGTCTTATTCACATCTTGTATGTTCTTAGCCGTCTTGCTAACATTAGCCACAGGTGGGCCTACATTCAGGAGTTGTGGTCAGTAAATCCCTCCAAATTGCAGAGCTGCCTGCCTGTTAAGTCTTGTTTTCTGTTTCTACACATGTTAAATATAAAAGATGTGACGTATGAGCGTAGAGGGTTTGGACTTGTTTAAAGGCATCATTGGCGGAGCTGGGCTGAGTAACAAAATTAGAGTAACCAGTAATGTTCCGCATTGCTTTTGCTGCTGACTAATGTAATTACCTTTTCAATGAGTAATATGTAAGTAATTGATTACAGTTTTCATGTAACTTACCCAACATTAGTTACAGGTGAGGCTTATGTTACAGCTCAGTTTTCCCTTTCCACACTAAAATACACTGCTACCACCAGATTTACCCAGTTTGTAGACTGCTTTTCAAAAAGCTCAGTATCAAAAATGTCGGCTTTGTGTGGACAGAGAGGTCAAAATAATGGAAACACCTTACAAAAACAATATGTAAGAGCCCTGCAGTAAATGCAGGTAAATATTGAAGCTAAAATCATTGTTTTCTGTTGAAAATGAACCAAGTCAATGATCATTTTTGACAGTGCATTGTTGTTAGGCAAACCTAATTCGCCAGAAATACAGACAACGACTGCAAGGTCTCATATGCCTCTGTAATGTGCTAATTAGTATTTAAATGAATATTAGTCTCTTGTGTAGCTGCCTTTGTAATTGTGATTTATAGTGCTTGGAACAAACACCGCACAATTATGTAATGTGGCTTGGGGAAAAGCCTCAAAAAACGGCATACATACTGTGTGTCAAGACAGGAAAACTGTACTAGCAAAGAGAAATTGTATGCTGTAATGCTGTATTTTGTTCACCTATAGTAGATATAAATGGACTGTCTGTACTCGCTATGTTCCACTCAAGACTCTTATATATAGATAGATATAAAACCTATACAGTATGAATGTGTTCCTACACAAAAGTCTCTCTCATGAATGTCATTCACTTTCAATCTTAGACTGATGATTCATTGAACACATGTGGCAAACAATATCAGCTGCAGTCTTATGAAATCCTTTTTACAAAGTAGTTTTCCTTACAGTGTAGACAGGCAGTTTGAAGGCTACTGATCTGACCCTGACACTGCACCAACCTTGAGGGTGAGTGGCCCCCTCACGCGCCTTTTGCCACAATGGTTACACACAATGGGGGTCCTACAGATGAAGATGTGATGATTATGATGATGATGATGATGATGGTGTTGGTTGTCATAGTTTGTCCCTGGGGCTTCTGCTTTCGCATCAGGCCTACCATCCTCTGCTCATGACCTCTGTCACCTACCCTGGGGAGACACTTGCCAGGTGAGAAAAGCATGCAACAGAAATTAGAAGGGCCAGGTCGACTGTATGTCCCCCGAGCAAGGTTGTGTTTGGCTGATATGTCCGTCCTATTTGCTCATTTTTTATAAATACAAGGCAGGTTATTTTCCTCAAACTAAACCAGGAATGGGGATGCACTAGCTGGTACATAACTAGCAGAATGGAGTTGCTCTTAATGAGATTTTACTGTCAAATCATATTTAGTTAACTTCAATTTTCAACCCATTGCATTGTGTTTAAACATCTAAGAAAAATTATCCTTCTTTTAGTAACTGAATGAGACAGTTGTTTACAAGGGAACATGCAAATGTAGTTAATGTAAAGGAAATACTAAGACTCTAAAAACTTAAGGCACCTTTCTCAAAGGTGTGGCTCGGTTGGAAAAAGATGATATCATGGACTTCCATGCACCAATCAGGATTTAGTTTTTGAGTGTGAAATTCTTACTAAAATAATACCTAAAGATTTTATTCTAAACTTTCATTCTAGCTTATTCATGAATATTTAATGTCATAGAGAAATACTTGGATTTTCAGCCAAGTTTTCAGGGACTCTAAATTTAATTTACTCCGAAGACATCTCAGCTGTGCTGAGTCTGCCGTTGATTATTTACACATCCAGCAGACATGGAGCAACATTAGCATTCATTTGAAGTTTTGTTTCTGGTGACCTGGCAAATGTAAGTCAAAAAATCACTCTCCTTTTAGCTCTGTTTTGGTCTCTCCACCAACGCCCGGGGAAAATATCTAGCTCTTTAGCTGCTAAATGGGTGCCATGCCGTTGTTCCGACAGCCCATTATTCCAAAACCCCAATAGTCCGAAAAATGTCCTGTTGGACTGAAAGCCCGTTTGTCCAATAGCCCATTATCCCGAAAACAAACGCCCATTGTTCCGAAAATACAGACTCTACGCTGAATCGGAGGGGGTTTTGCCCGGGGGCGCGCACCAACTGAGGTAAAACTCATAGGATTTTATTCCGACATTGGAAATTTGTCTGCAACAGTAAAATCGCTTGAAATGTCGTTTGGTGTAAGGCCAGAAAGATAGCCTATTAAGGGCAAAACCCCTGCCGACACAGGACTTTCACCCAGGAGACCACTGTTTGTGTGAAACCAAAAAAGTTAACGTTGACTTATTATTTCAACCCAAACCATGATCTTTTCCTAAAACTAACCAAGTAGTTTTGGTGCCTGCTGCGACTGGAAACAAAGTTGGTGAGAGTGAACCAAAACAGTAAAATTGCGGTCCATAAAACCAAAACAAAAAGCTGAAAGATGCTAAAAAAGGTGAGGGAAACTAAAGAGTCTGGTGATAATTATCTGGGGGTTCATCAGTACGAGCAACACCTTTCACATTACACATAGTCATTTGACCCATTGTTAACATAAAAATATGGGTAAGTGCAGCTTTAAAGAAAAAAAACGATGCTCCACCATCTAACATCAATCTGGACAAAACGTGCGGCTGTCCTTTACTGGAGTTTTTACATCCAAAGAAATTTTTTATTGTAATGCTAACTTATAAACCGTAAAACTTTCCCAAGAAGTCACCTTGGAATACTGATGCTGCATATCCATGCTGGCAGTCTTCCATATCAGTGGAACAACTCCAACACTTTCCTTTGATGGCCCATCACCCTTTTGGCTCTCTATTTCTTGTCTTTGAGTGAGAGATGTTAATGTCCACATACCAGAAGTGAACTTTTCATCATCACAAAAACATCCCAAGTTAATCTTTTTTCTCTTTAGGGGTTACAAAGAAAAGAGAATTACAGTAAGGAGCAGCAACCTGACTAAAAATACCTTAATTTATATGTATCTAGAATGAAACAGAGCCCCACAGTGCTCTCTTAGACCATCCTAATTAAACCTCCCTCACTCTTTAGTTTTGGGGTATGCAGAGGGCTGTTGTTACTCAGGTTCATATCCACTAGCCTTGTATTGGATCATGTTGATGCCATGTTGGCCCTCGGCTCATACATAGTGTAATGAAGGGTGATTATTTGGTTGGAGGCTACAACAAGAAGGTGGTAGAAGAGAATATGTCACTGCAGGTTTTTTCTGATGGGCAAACACAGACGTGTGTTCTTTAGTTATGCTAATACACAGGGCAAAATCTTGTGTTTATTTTCATTTAGGCAATGTTAGCATGCTAACGAGCTAAACCAAGATGGTGAACTACATGCTAAACTTTGACATCATTCAGCATTGTGAGCATGTGAGCATCTAGCATTGATGTAGACTCTTAAGTCTGGTTCTACAGCCAATGAAAGGCTCTCAGCTCACATGAGTCCAAATCCATGCCATTTGATAAACCTTCATGTGGTCTCTGGAGTCGCATTCTCTTGTGAACCACATGGTCTCATCTTTGTGCATCTGATTGTATGTATATGTACATTTGTGGTGTGTGTGTGTGTCTGAGGTCATGTGTGCATGTTTTCACTCCCACAGAGACCTTCAGTCTGTTGGGCCAAGTACTCTGCTATTTTTTGTCCAACAATCAGGTCAGTTTTCTCGAAGAGACATTTATGCAAAAAAAGTTTACATGTGAACTGTGCTTGAAGACAATGCAATGAGCTGTCTTATAAACTTCCTCCTGCCAAAACGATTAATTCAGTCACTGTGTTAACCTTCTTGTGTGGGGGCCTATGACTTAATTTGGATTTCGACTCTTTGGCTATGACTAATCACTGCACGCTGACTGAGTAATCAGTGATGTTGTATGTGCCATTACATGATGCCGGGTCCCTCTGTGGGCTTTTAGAAAAACAATAGGCCATGTCATATGTCGAGAAAAGCTTGTTTCACTGACTCATGAGGTCATTCACAGACCCTGTGTGGAAGGAAAAGCCAGGCAAGAGACAAAAAAGACTCACGACAATAGCTCTGATGCATCATAGGTAGTTAAGACTCCACAGCAGAAGTGGGTTGCTCCACATTGAAGCAGCTACTGTACTAGCGGACTCCTTAGGCTTACTTTCTGACATACCCCATAAGCAATTTAATTCCTCCAGAGTTACTTTGTGCTACAGTCCTATCCACTTGAGAGCCTTGACATCATTAATCCATTAAACTTTAAATTCCAGAGGATTTTTAGCCCTCCTGCTCCCAGATTAGCAGTTCATTGCGTTTCTGTGTCAGTTCACTGGGTTGAAATTAATTTCTCAACTAATTTAGTAATTGCACGCCAAAGCTTTTTATCTGTGTGGAGGATAAGCTGCATCAAACTGCCGCTTTACTGCAGGCAAGTTAGATGTTTGGAAAAACTGTGGTTATGTTCACTCTGCAACACAGGCTTATTATTACACTTTTGGCATCAGTACTACAGTAGCCTGCTCATAACACCTCATGCACAGGCAAATAACTGACTGACCCGATCAAAGCCGGCAGAAAATAGACATTTTCTATTCAGTCTGTGAAATCCAGATTGTGTGACATCGCACGCTGTGACCTATCACTACGAGAAAGCCTGCATCAGGATGTAGACACTGAAACACGATAATTTGCACAAGCTTTTAACCACTTTCTCTGAATGTCTGCTCTAACTGTGAGTACTGTATTATACAGGATGGCTGCTCTGGATAAGTGCTTGATTCACTGCTACTGCCTGCTTTGCCCATTATGGATAAGCTACTCTGACACACCGATGTGGAGGCTACTTCTTTCATATGCTGTCATATGTGTGTGTGAGCATGTGCGTAACCTTGGTGTGAACATGCTCTTAGTTCTGTGGGTGGTGTGGGCTGTAATGAGCGAGGGGCGTGACGTGGGCACGTGTGATGATGAGTGACTCTCAGTCCTTCTCTCTCTCCCACAATCCCCTTCCCATCTACAGTGTGAGTCACTGTGTCTCCCCTGGCGCCCCCGCCACTCTCCAGAGAGGGTGCAGACACACAAACACACAAACACACACACACACGGCGATGACAGTTTTGTGCTGGCACCGGACAGCTGGACGCTGTCCCCGCTGATCACCGACCGTCATATGAGCACATCATAAAAGCTGGGTGTCTCCTCAGCCGTGGATCCACTAGCTTACAACCTCTGAAAAACATGACAGTGCTTGAAATGCACATCGGCGCTGTTGTGACACTGACTAGAATTACACTAAATTACCAGTTTGTAGTGAGGTGTAATAACAGCATTGCTAGTCATTGTTCCCATAACGGCGGCTGCGCTGCTTCACTCATATGAGGCCCATCTGACGGCAGAGATGTGCAGCTCTGTCTTACAAGGCACACATGAACGTCAGGTGCACCCTGTTATCACGGCTCGCTCGCTCACACACACACACACATACACATGCGTGCTTGCCTGAGGTGTGAGAGTCGTGATAATGGTGTGTCTTGCAAACCCAGTCATCATGTGTCACTTCTGACAGCCATTGCTCGCCTCCTCTGCTTGCATACACTCGCATACATGCACCCACTGTCACAAATATGTGATTGTTGTCACAAAGGTATGAACAACAGAAAGGAGAAGGCTGACGGGTTGTGATGAGGAAACATGTTGTCTTCTCACACATGCCACAAACCTCAGAAGCACATACTATTCAGATATTTAGGAACATCTTGAACATATTGTAGCCACATTGAGAAATGTTTTCTGTCCTGTCTCAGCCTCTTTCTGCTGATATCTTTAGAGCACATATCTTTCACAGAAGCAGATACAATGTTATCATCTATTGATAATACTCATGGTATGATCTCAGGTCTTCGGGCAGCTTTCTAAGCTGGCATTTGTGGAGCCAGTGCCTGGTGCTGTGCAGTTGGTTAGAACAGTGTTTTCTCTGCCATCATCCCTAGTCATCCCTAATCCTGTGACTGCAGCTGTACACACAATGGGTAATCCCATCATGACTCAATTGTGTGTGGAAATAAAGACACACGTTGGCCATGAGGAGGAGAGTTATTTGTTAGAGCTCAAAGGGGACAGGGTCTGTTGTGTGTTCACTGGGGACTAGTGAATAGTATTAAATGTTCACCTGCCAATACGTCTCTACTTGGATGGGGTCCAACATGGCTCCTGCTGCTGCTAGAGGAATAGGAAAGGCTTTTTCTCTGTGAAAAGAAGGTGTCACTCTTTTCAAAGAATTGGAGTTGCTGGATAAGAAACACTAATGCGCATGATGTAAGGTTAACAATACATCTCACATGGCAAACACCGGCTTTCCTCAGGGTGAAAGAGCTTTTTATTCAGTCTATGCCTTTTGCAAAATGTATTATTGAAGAGACAGACAGAAGTGAATTAGAATGTTTTTGCCAGCAGGTTATGTGCTCAGGGAAAATTTTAAAAGTCCTGTAGCCAGTAATTGCAATACTGTGGCGGACCATTTCACAGAGGGATTTCCTGTTTACAGAGGGATACCAAGCACAGCTTGAAAGCTCAGTACAACCACAGGCTGTCTATGTTGATGCCTGTTTGTGGTGTATGGAGCCACTGACCATGCTTGTATGTGTCAGCCTTCTGTGGCCTCTATTTCTGCTCCTGCTTCACTGAATATTGTGCAAGGCTCAGATAACGAACAGTCCAACCCAAGGGGGACAATTAGCTCCTTAATGTGTCTGATCTGATAGACGTTTGCTCTTGTGAGTGGAAATCCTGTGGAGGAGTGAGCGCTGCCACGCTAAGGCCCTTGCAGCCTATGAGGCTGGCACCGTGACACAGAAAGGATCAAACTTAAAACACAAGCCTTCTGTCTGATGCCGCTGTGTCTCTCGGCTGTACAAGGAACATGAACCCCGCTATGCGTTTGGGATTTGCTGCCACTGCACTTAACACTAGAAGCTAGCAATTGCCTCAAGGAGTTGAATCCAGTACCTTTGTCTGGAAACCCCCTTGACACACCAATCAGGCAAAGAGGCAAGGCAGACACTTGGAATTTTAATCAAAAAGAGAATATTGAATTTGTAGAATTTGAAAATGTGCCTCTCAAACAAAATGCTCCCAACCCTCTTTGATATGGAAAGCTATACTCCTCCCTCCCTCCTTCATAAATTAAATTATTTTTCCTGTCTGTACAGTTGAGTAGCCCAGGGCACTATGACCCTCATTACATGAGTTGTACATATGAGAAAAAAGCCTCCACGTCTCTTTATTTGCCCCTTTTTTAGTCTATTTATTTTGTCCTGAGTCTCTACTGTACAAAGACTCCTCAGCCGAGCAGTGACAGGGTGGTGCTCCGTGCTGACAGGGTGTTAAATAGGTTGTGAGGAGGTCTGGAGGTTATATAAGATTAACAATTGAGTGTAAATAATTACTGTATAGTTCATGATGTGTACATCAAGCTATATTGTGATTAAACCCCAACAGCAAAAAAATGGAGCAAGACTCGCTCTGTTGTAAGTCAAAATCATAGCAGCCAAGTGCCTTTTAGAAGTCTGAGATATTATAAAATCTAGCTTGCTGTTTGATCTTAACAGCTTTCTGTGTTCCTGAAGGCCCCCACTTTTTCTGCTCCAACAAGATTTAAACAGCAATGATATATTTGAATTTTTTGTCCAATTATAGTCTTATTTTTGTTCATTGCCTTTGACTTTAGTACAGTGGAGGTTCTTAATTAGCATTTTCAAATGAAATAACTGCAGTACATCAAAGGATGAATATAGATTTTGTAGTTACACATGTTTAAAAAAGCACTACAATGCAATACATTCATATAATACCACCATATATTTAGAGGATGGGTGCCTTCACAGTTTGTAGTCAGGACTGACATACAGTAAGAGAGCATGATTAGCTCTGAGGTAACAAGCTAAAGATCTATTTCTGTGATATCTGAATGGGCCAGAATACAATATTATTGTTGTTTTTAAAACTGAAGGCAAACAAGTTTACCTTTCCTGTCAGGTGAACCCTTTGTTTACAGTCTACAAAGGTTAGCAGTAGCACAAAGCAGCAACCCTCTAATCTAGCTTCTACGGTATGTAAAATAACTCCACTCTGCAATTCCTATGGTAGTAACAACATTTTAAAGTGTTGCTGTGAAAATAATCAAATTTAGAGAAATACTCTTTATGCTTAAAAATAACCATTGGCACATTGTATGTGGCTCAATTTATCTTCCCGACATATTATCACCTTTTAAGTTGATATGTTGAACATGTTAGCAAACAGTTGCTTATTTATTGGAGTGTTTCTGGCCACAAGGCAAAAGTAAATCCAATATTCACTCTACTTTTAGCTCTGTTTTGCTCTCCACCAAGGTCCAAATATCTGGCTCATTAGCTGCTAAATGCTCCACTATGTTCACCATTTGATCCATTGTTTATATAAAATATAGATTATAGCAGCTTTAAAAACATTGCTGTCGTTAACTGGCTTTAACGATGGACAGTAAAAACTGGGTCGTCTAAGGCTACTCTCCCCATCTGTATGCTAATAGCCTAATTACTTATTACTGAGTCAGTTACTCACATTACTTGGGTTAATGTAGAACCACTGAACTGGATATAGTAACTGTTTTCACATATTGGACACGTATTAGTCCACATGATAAAGAAAGTGATTTTCATGTGTAAAATTGGAGCCCTTAAACATGCTTCCAAAATCTTAGTTTTTAAACATATAGGAAGCATGTTCAATTTTTCCTTATTACCTTATTTTATTAAGTTATATGCAATGGGATCATATCCTCCACATTTTACTGTCATTTTACATCTTATTTTGGAATGGATTTAAAGCTTTTCATCAGTTTGAGGCTTTGAATGACCTGGTCCCTAGTTATTGCTAAAGCTTTTTCTCAAGAGCATGTGAGCTTTCTGCAAGTCTCAGCTGAAACTCTTTTTGCTTTTCCTCAATCGGGACTAAAGATTAAAGGTGACCAGTGCTTTGCCATAAGGGCCCCTATGGGCTCCTTCACCTGAGGAGCTCAGGCTGCCAGAGTAAGTACTATGTTTTAAATCACTTCTTATACTGTGTTTTACTGGGATGCCTTTTTGTAATCTTTAATTTCTTACAGTTTTGTTTCCTTGCCTGTTACAGTTACTTATTAATCTTTTCCATTTTAACCTCAATTTTTCTGTTCAATAAAGTGCTATTTCATGAAATATCAGCATACATCATTCTTTGTATGTAATATGTGATGCGCCGAAGCACAATTATTTTTATGCACCATAAAAGCACAATATGACGCACATTAAATTAATATTAGTTAAAGAAGATTCAAGGGGTTTTATGATTTGGTTGAGGTGAGCAGAAGGCTGTAATGTATTTTAGTTCTGCTCTAACAGCTACAGTATGTCTGATCCTCCAGGTTGTGACACTCTGGAGTTTCTGTTGGCTAAAGCATATGGCGGGCTCTTACTCTGCTTTGTGGACCCTTTAATTAGCCCAGCGGTCCAAATGAGGTTACTGCAGTGAAGAAAAGAAAAATCTAATGAAAAAGAGGAGAGAGAAATAGTGTGTGTGTGAATGGGGTGATGTGGGGGCTGGGTATCCTGAGAGCACAAAATGTTATGTAATTCATTGCTTAGTTATGTAAGGGATCAATAGTGTAACAAGAGAGCTCAAGTTCCCCCTATCTGTACACGCACATGCTAATCATTGTTCTCCTCTGAAGTTCATGCCTAATTGTTTCTCAGGAGAGGTGCCTGGCATCCTCTGCTGCTCCTGCCGTGGAAACAGAGATGATGTTGCATGGTGTGTTGTCAGACATGCACAGGAAGAACTGCACAGCTATATTAGATAGGTTTCCCCCCCATGCTTTTTAACATTAAGGAGATGGGTCATAGTGAATTATCTGAAGTGACTGGCAGAAGTCTTATTAACCTTCAAGTGTGTTTCTTCTTCTACAGCATTTGCTGTACATTCACATGTCCTTTGTTCTCCTTTTAAAAATAAAAATCAGAAACCAAAAGGGATACATTTATATTTCATACTTTTTGGTTTCATGATTGCGGCCCTTTCCCAGCTAGCAGGAAATATGCAGGGCGGCAGAGTGAAGGCAGATTTTCCAGCTCCAAGAAGGCAGCCAACACGACGCCTCACTGGCTAATACAATTAAATGCAGGCCGACTTTACGGTTTAACATCAGCCCTGAGTAGGCAAGACGGCAGGTCTTTAGCGGTTTTTGGTCGGCCCTCTTTTGGCATGTTGCTCAGAATGCAAGCAACACCCTCCCTTCAGCTCTATCTGCTTATGCTAATAACAAATAACAAAATTTTCAGATCTACTGTTAATGGTTTCATTATATAAATTTCAAACTAAGGCCGCGTTCAGATGAACTTTAGCCCTGCATGAAAAAACGCAGCCTCCTCATCACTCGATCGACACAGAGAGGGGCAAGTGATGTCATTTGAGCAAATTGATGCAAATTCCACATTGAGATTTAAAATAATAGTAATGGTAGTGGTAGTAATATTAATATTTATAAAATAATAATAGTAATAATAATGATAATAATAGTAGCAAGACTAATAATAAAAATTGTAGTAGTGGTTGTCAAGCAGGAACATGGGGGCAGTAGGTGGCCCACAATCACCGATCCAGACTCTGCAGCTCTGGAGGCAGAAGTACCTGCTGAAAGCGACAGAAGGAGAGAGGAGAGAGACAAGAAAGGCCACGATGTTGAGTTAGTAACATGAATTAATGGGATAAGAATGTGTACTGAGGGAGAGGAGGAGAGAGGTGCATCATGGGAAGTCTCCCGGCAGTCTACGCCTAGAACAGCATAACTAAGGGGTGGTTCAGGACTCACCTGAGCCAGCCCTAACTATAAGCTTCATTAAAGAGGAAAGTCTTAAGCCAACTCTTAAATGTGGAGATGGTGTCTGCCTCCTGAACCCAAACTGGGACCTGATTCCATAGGAGAGGAGCTTGATAACTGAAGGCTCTGGCTCCCGTTCTACTTTTGGAGACTCTAGGAACCACAAGTAACCCTGCACCCTGGGAGTGCAGTGTTCTAGTCGGGTAATAAGGTATTATGAGATCTTTAAGATACGATGGTGCCTGACCATTAAGAGTTTTGTAGGTAAGGAGAAGGATTTTAAATTCTGTCCTGGATTTTACAGGGAGCCGGTGCAGAGAAGCTAATATTGGAGACATATGATCTCTTTTCCTAGTTCTTGTCAGTACATGTGCTGCAGCATTCTGGATCACCTGGAGAGTCTTAAGGGACTTATTTGGGCAGCCTGATAATAAGGAATTGCAATAATCCAACCTAGAAGTAACAAATGCATGGACTAGTTTTTCTGCATCATTTTGAGTCAGGATGTTCCTGATTTTTGCAATGTTACGTAAGTGAAAAAAGGCTGTCTTTGAAGTTTGTTTGATGTGGGAGGTATAGGACATATCCTGATCAAAGATAAGACTTTAATTGTCCATTGTTAGTGTGACAATGTTATAGGATTGCAATGCTAAAATCCCTTTTTACATTAGTTTTGATGGCAAAAAGGGATAACTTCAGTGATTTCAGTTAATGGATAACCTACATCATCACCTTAATTGACATCCAAAAGCTTATACAGGAAAAAATACTAAATAAAAATACTACTAAATACTATCCAAATTTTGAATGCTGTTAGGAAACCCAGCTGAGTACAGTGCAGTGTAGAATTGGCATTTCACTTTAACTGAATGTCTATATATGTGTGTCAGAAAGCCAACATCATGCACTGTGGAACTCTACATGACACCTGTCAAGACCAGGAAATGGCTGTTCTCTGTTTTCCAATTCCCCTGCTCCATCAGGACAGCCTTGCTCCTTTTCTCACTGTAGAGACACAGAAGATCACAGGGTTTCCTTCTTCTTACAACTCTTTCATTCCCACTCTCTCTTTGGCACTCTTACATCTCTCTTTCATTCCCCTTCTCTTTTGTCTTATTTCCTAGTTTTTGTTCTCTCTTGCACTCTGTAGCCTTCTGTCTCTTTTTGTTTTCTGTTCTCTCTCTCTGTCTTTCTGGCGCACTCGGCTTCACCTCCTTCCTCTCAGCTCAGCTGCTCTGGGATTGTCCCTGATCATTGGACATCAAAATATCTTCTCCTCACTGTTGCCCTGTGTTTCCCTCATCTCGACCATGTAATATTAAAGTCAAAGGGGACAGCCCTGTTGTTTTCAATGAGTGCTTGTTCAGCAGAGGAAAAAAAGACCGAGAGCAGGAGAGGGGAAAACGTCACCCACAGCCAAGCCAGCAAGATGAATCCACTTTGACTAAATCTCCCCTTTAGCCACTTATTATTATTCAGAAAGTCCAAACCCTGCTGTACCGCAGCTCTAAAACTGCATACAAAATGTGAGGGATGCATTTGTAGAAGGTCAACAAACAAAGCTTCAGCAAAGCTGAGATTGAGAACAACCTTTTTGATTGATTACGCACTTTGATTACTACTGTACATCTGCCATAAATGCAACAGATTGCCAAATGTGAATGACAATTATCCTGTGGAGATTTGAAATTTGGATCGGCCATTGAATTTCATGTTTCTGCTTGACGGGTGACCAACTGTTTTTGGGAGTAAATGAGCCACTCACATTCACCCATTATCAAGAAAACCATAGGGGACTGCCTGCTGGGAGAGAAAACACTGACTTTTATTATGGGTCCCTCTGTAGTGCAGCCCACCAATGAGGCTACATAGCAACACATGTGCAATTAACGCAGGACAGATGGTCCAAGTTCACATCGCATCAATGCCGGGAAAGGGATGGGGAGGGAAGCCCGCATCGCCCCATGGGGCCCGCCACAGCTTCACTGTCACTGATGCATGGTTCAATTTGACATGTTTGATCAGGTGACTCCATTCAAGTGTACAGACTTTGAAATTGAAATGCATGCCAGAGAGTATTTACAATACAGTACCCCTCTGTGTTTTGTAACACAGGTGGATCCGCATTACAAAATCTATAATTTTATATTACTCTCATACATTATGCATGCGACATTCCATTAGTGAAGACAGGTAGGGGTAGGGCCAGGGGGGGTTTTAATGAATTTTTCAGTTGATAATGATAGGAGGATTTGCATTTGCGGGAGGTGACATTGTGTTTGTTCTGGAAAATTGGTTGAGATTAAGGTTCATGGTCATGGTGTGCCTGTACCAGCTAATAGTGTTATAAAGAACTGGAATCAGGTTGTGGTATGTGTGTTGTGATCCTTGTATTTGGTTAAATTAATTAATCTCTGCAGTAATCCTGACCTTGTTAAATTAATTTCCATGCCAATGAAAAATGTAATACTGATAAAATACAAATATGACATGTTGTGTCACACAGCGTTGCTTTACATTGTGTTTGACCATCATGTCATATTGTAGTGTACTGTAATGTTTTTTTCATATTTATCATGATGACCATCATAAATTAGTATAGAAAGAAGTAAACACCTATCGAGGACCAAACTGTAACTGTTTTGACAAAAATATACCTTTTGCCATCTTCCGTATTGTCCTTGTACCATTAAACAATTAGATACTAAATGAGCTTGACAGTTCTGTCTTGTCCTTGGGAACAGCAGTTGACAAAACAATCTCAACTCAAGGTCCATTCACTTGCTTGTTTCAGAGCTTTCGACTGAAACACACAGTCTTCATCACCAGGTGGAGGGTGCTCAGTTGTG